>NW_027150931.1:600000-1032500 GCF_020186115.1 Histomonas meleagridis
ATGGGGTCTTCCTTGCAACAACATCAACATCAGCTTGTTTAACAAAAGCTAAAGGAACAATTTGAAATTCACGTATAGCTTTGATGTAGTTAGCTTCTTCAACTTCTTGGTCATTTATAAAATGTTTGCTTTCTTTGGATTTGAAATATTGACGTTCGAATATTTGATGCATTACATCTCCTTTTTCTTTGATTTCAAAGAATACTTTAACAGAACAACTTTCAATCTCTTCTTCTCCTTGATGAATATAGTTTGTGCTTCTTGGTGATGCGTCTAAATATAGAACAAAAGCAAGCGCATCCAAAACATTTGATTTTCCTGCGCCATTAGGACCGACAATCCCTGAAAAATTATCAAATGGTCCAACAATAAATTCTCCGTTGAATGATTTGAAATCGCGTACTATTAAATGATGGAGAGAAATGTTGATCATTATTTTTGCGAATGCTTTTGGCGGGCATCTTGTGTTGTGGTACAAGGTTTGACAAACTTTGTTCAAATATGAATTTTTTGCATTTAAATTTCTTGATATAAAACTAAAGATTTAAAGAATAAAAATTCCCAAAGTTTTGAAGGTTTTATGTTTATTAAAAATATTTTCTTATTTAATGAATTTAGTTTGAATGTAATGCTCAAATTTCCCGCGCATTAATAATGTACGTTTATATTTATCAAAACTGTGAGGAACGTTTATTTTCCCAAAAAAGCTGTAACATCTCCAAAAGTCAGAAGCGTTTGAGGTTACCGGGAAATGAATGCTGTTTGATCGTCTTCACATGGAAACCTTGTCAAATTGTTTGAACGATTTCGAGCGAAAACAGTATCCGAGCTGTTGAAAATTCAAAAGGAAATTGAATGAATACGGTTAACCACATCCAAAAAAACTCGTTTGTCCGCTATTTCTTTGATGGCTTCCCTTGTTTCATTTACTTGGAGACATTGCATTCCACTTATAGTTGTATTTTGTGTATTGTCACTTCAAGGTTTTGATGAATCAACTCAAACATTTACACTCACTAACAAATATGATACTTCTTATGAAACTTATATAAACAAAACTATTCATGTTATTGTTGCTGATGGAGTAGATGTAGTTTTCGGACATGCTTTTGAAGGTTCACCTAATTTAATTTCTGCAAAAATTGGTAATTCTGTAATTGAAATAAATAATTATGCATTCAACAGATGTCCAAAATTAGAGACAGTTGAAATTGGTGAAAAGGTTGAATTAATTGGCTGGTATGCTTTTAGTCAATGTAATTTAAAAGAACTTGAAATTCCAGGTTCAGTTAAAGAAATTGATTCGTCAGCATTTTTATTATGTGAGAATCTAATTAATGTTAATATTCTTGGTGAAAGTCTACAAACACTTGGTAGTTCATCATTTTCAGGTTGTTATGCATTGGAAAAGATCACAATTCCAAAATCAATTGTTACTATTAAATCCTCAGCCTTTTTTGCATGCAAAAATTTAATAACTATCAGTCTTGGTAATAATCTTGAATTGATTGGGTCGAATGCTTTTCAAGGATGTGTGAAATTAGAAGGTTTTCCACTACCAAATTCTCTTGAAGAAATTGGAAGCAGTGCATTTGAGCAATGTTATAAATTCACTAATATCACTATTCCATATAAAATCTTAACAATTCCAAGTGGAACATTTAGTTTTTGCACTGGCTTAAAAACAATTATAATTGAAGGAAATGTAAAAGAAATTGGAGATGAAGCATTTGCACATTGCGAAAATCTTAATTGCATTTACTTTTATGGATTAAATGAGCCAAAATTTGGAAAAGATGTTTTTGATGGTGTTCTTGTACAAGCAATTTTCTCTCCATACGATTATAAAAATGAATCATTTGGTGGTTTGGGTATAAGAAGAAATACAACAATTGAAGAATGTATGGGTGCTGAATGGGAAGATCCGGAAAAAACAGAAAATATTATCATTATTGTTGTGGTGGTTGTAGTTGTCGTGGTAATCATTGGTGTGATTATCGGCGTCTGTATTTGTTGCAGGCGTAAGAATAAAAAAGTTTCCAATAAGGTAAATGAACCAGAACCATGAAATAAAATAAAACAATAAATTATTAATAATTTTTTTTAATGATAATTGGTTATATATAGTATAACTAAATATAAAATATTTATTAGTTACATAAGTAGTATATTTACTTAAAATTATTAAACATATTAAGAGAAATGTAAATTATTTCAAAAGTTATTAAAAAGAAAAAACACAAAACTAAAAGCATTTACATTAAGAATTTCATTATATATATTTATATTAATTACATATGCTCAATGAATTTATCTTCTCTGAAATCATATGCAAAAGAACCTTCTTCAATATTTGAAATAGATATTCATGTTGTGAATGTATTGTAGTTTGGTTATTATCATTTTGTTGTTAATTTCTTCTTTTTTATTTTTAATTCGAATCAATAATATAATAAGTAATGAAATTATAATAACAATAACAACGATAATACATACAATTATTATGAGAATTGTTGGTTCATTATTATCATTTGTTTGCAATCCATTGCTATAAATAAATGAGAAGAAATTTTAATAATAATTATAATATGTCGAATAAATGATAACTGTGTAAACATAATAAATATATTTTGTTTCAATATAAATATATGATGAATGTAATTGTTCATAGATATGAAAAAGATTTCGTTAATTCATTTTGAAATGATTTAGTGAAGCATAGAATATATTCAATTATTAAAAACACAAAATTCTCGATCTTGAATATCATTCTCCTCAGCCATATCAAAATTATGCTGATTATACTGGAATTCAATGTTTGCAAGTTGCAATGCAATATCTCAGTATTCAAGTCGATCCAACATATTCTTAGATCAAATGAAACAAAATGGATTGATCCAAATGCAAGATTATGAATTCAAGGAGTAACAACGGATTGCAAAATTTTCATTTATCTTTATGATTCAGCAAGTATCCAACAAAAAACACAAAGAGCACAAACAAATACATCAAAGCTGGAAGCAAAACCACCAGCTGCCCAAGAACAAGAAATTGATGAATCAAAATTGACACCATTTCATCATGCAAAGCTTGCTATACAAAGAAGACAATCAAGCGCAAGTAATCTGTTACATCACCAGTAGCTGCACATAAACCAACACCACCTGCCAAACCTCAAGTAGGTGAGATAAACCTCTCTCTATTCCAGCGTGCCAAGATTGCAGCACAAAGGGGTCAACAAGCACCAGCTCCAGCATCAGCTGTAGCAAACCAACACCTGCACCTATCCAACTGCTATAGAAGAAATTGATGAATCAAAATTGACACCATTCCAACGTGCTAAACTTGCAGTACATTGCAATTCCACCTTATAAATGGAATTAATGTTATAAATGGTTCTTTTCTATACATTAGATTTTGAAAATGTATTACTTCGACTGAATGTATGCGATACTAAATTGCATTTACCTAAGAAAATGTATTAATGCGAATTAATGTATGTGATGCTAAAAATGAAATCATTGAAATTAGACTGTAATTTCCTTCTGGTGCTTGTACTGTTTGTATTGACAGCGAATGTAGTGCTTTCATATGTTGAATATGTTTTAACTGTTGTAACATTAAAAAATGGTCCAATTGGACTCTCCATAAGAATAAATACATTCAAGTGCATAACAATTACCAAATGCTGAATCTCCAATATCTCTTATTCCATTTCCAAGCGTTAATATTCTTAAATTAAAACATAATGAAAATGCTGAACAAAGATTAATTCGGTTTCAAGACGATTTTTGCATAATTTTTGCATAAGCAATATCAACATATTTATTATAGTTCATGATAAAAGTAATGCATGACTTTTTTCAAAGTGTTAAAACAAGAATTCAAATAAACACCATTTTTAAGAAAACAGAAGCCTGTAAAAATCACAGGTTGTTTGTGTGAAATGAAAAAACGTTAGTTATAGACGTTTATTATTTTTATTTTTTAACATACATTAAATGAGCACAAACAATTCTTCGCGCTCTTCCACCCCAACTCCTGTAAAAAGGAAAGAAACAAAAGCTTGGTATGAAGCTCCATTAATGATACTGAAAAACAGAAGTGTCATAAAATTTTTGTTCATCATCACATGTATTAATGTTATAGCTTTATTGGGTACTTTTATTTCAGACAAAGTTGTAGGCTATGATGAAGAAAATCCAAAATGTGTAAATAGAGGTAAGCACACTAATTCAACCAATGATATCATTCTTGATGCTTATCTAAATAAGAGTCTCGAAACAGACTTCAATGAATTTCGCGATTCATTGAATATCACAGAAAACAAAATTAAAAGAGTATTATTCAAGAAATGTAGCATCTGTGTGAAAGAAAATAAGTTTGTTCTTTGCTACATTCCCTACTCACAAACAAGATTAATATACATATTATATATTTCTCTATTTGTTTCGATTGCATTGTTGTTGATTTCATTTCTTCTCCCAAAGAACAAAACTGATTAAATAATAAACGTTTTTCTATTTTTGGCGCGCTTTTTACCTACTTTTTCAATGCAAAATGGACGTTGAATAGAAATTTCAATTAACTAACATCCAGGTATTGATGAGTTCCTCTTCTCGTTCTTCTACACCAACACCATCTAAAACACCAACCTTTAGCAAAAAAGTTTACGAAATATGGGGCGGTGCAAGGCTTCTTGAAAAAGCAATTGTCTTTAGAATCTTCCAAATAATATCCATTTTATTAGCAATTGTTCTGATTAGTAACTTGCTTCCAAATTCACCAGCTCAAATACAATTGATGAAGATGGCTGATGAACCTAAAAAATGTAAAGATGCTCTTTTGAATTTTGACGGCAAAGATTGCATTAAGCTTAATATTGAACCTTCGGAAGTTAACTATGATGATAAAAAAGCAATTATAGCAATTTACAAACAAAATAAGAATATTGAAAACTACTTAGATTTTTTAAAGTTACTCAATGAAAATCAAACAAAGATGGCGAAAGATGTTATATTTCTATACTGTGATGTTTATGTGAACGATGATGGAAATTTGGTTTCATCATATAAACCAATTTCAACAAAATCTTTTTCGATCATTGTTTTTATCTTGCTTGTTATTTCTGTCAGTTTCACGTTATTGTCTTATTTCATACGCAAGGATGCTGCTCAAGAAAAAGCCAAATAAAACATAATTTTTCGTTTACATCATTTTTTTTTACCACAGAATTAACTCATATAAACATTTTTTTTCCTGCATATGAGTATCACATCTTCTGTACATGTGTGTACTGTTGTTTCATTTATATAGATAAAATTCAAACATAATTTTCTATGAATGTATGTATCATACACACTATTCTTATTAAATGTTTCATCCTTCGAAATGTCATCATCAAAAAATAAGGCTAAGAATGAAACACAATTAAAAGAAATAATGAATTATTCAGGTTGTTTTATTGTTCCTCTCAACATAGAGTTTTCTTTACCTTATCTATCACTTCGTGTTTTATACCTAATTTTGGCAATATATTATCTATGAAGGTCGAATTTTAGTTTTTTTATCATGGAAAAAAAAATAGTTTTGGTATACTTTTTCTGTGTATTTTTGTCAAAAAATATTGAGATAATTGAAAGATATGGGATATCGTACATATTGAAAAAAATTTCAGCAAAAAAACGACATTTTGATCGTCGTGGCAACGATATGTCAAATTGATAAAAAATATTATGCCATGGATCGAATTCAAAAAGTGAAACATCAAACTAAAATTATTTAAATAAATATAGATTTTCGAATCAATATTTTTTAAAATATAATAAACAATTAGAATTGTTTTTATGATTATAAAATATTAAATGAATATTATTTCTATCTTATAAAAAAAAATATTATGAATTCAAATTTTTTTCAACATCATTATATCTGTCACGTACGATAAAAATGTTTTTTCTCAATTTTGCATATCGTTAAATGACGATCGTGTTGGCACGGTTATAAACTCAATCAGATGTTTTTGTTTTCTGGAAACAATATTTTCACAAATAAATCCATAGTTAGCGATTTCAAGAAGCTGGTTGATTCTTTAAAAGAAGCCGAAGATCCAGCACAATGCATTGAATTTTACAATTCCAATTTTTTAGATAAAAATCCAGAAAAGCTAAAAAACGAGAATTTTGTTACCTCTGTTTTACGTTTGATCCGTCATGTATGTTATAATTTTGATCAAATTTCACAAAATAATGAATATTTGACGTCGACTTTAAATTTCCTTAACTCTTCATTATTTTGGTGTGAGCTTGACCAGGCCACTAGTGTTCAACTGGCTACAATGTTTATAAAAGTTATTTCAATTACAAATAGTAATAATGCAGAATGGATTCCTCAAATTGCGCAATTAATCCTTAGCAAAGAATCAGTACTTGATTTTCTTTTTGAAGGAAACATGCTTTTAATTATTTGGAAGAAATGTTTTATTGAGTTAACAAATGAACATATAAGAAATCAAATTATTTCTATTTCCTCATTATATACATTTAAGACCTTAAAAAAAGTGGAATTATTTCTTAAAACCTTCAAAAAAGATCTTTTTGATAATCAAATAAATGAAAGCAATGCATTTTATTCATTCACATTTCATGGCTATGTCATCCGTAAACTTAAAACAGGTAATTATCTCACACAAATCTTACCCAAAATCTTTGAAATTTCGAAGAAATTAACTGATTTCAGTTTCTTCGAAATGTACATTTCATCATCAGACGAATTAATATGGATTATAATGAACGAATTTCTACAAAACGAATTTCCCATTGACTCTTTGAAAACGTTAATAATTGCAATCGAAAAGTCACATGTTACGCCACCCGAAACATTTTCATATAAACCATTTATAACTAAAGCGATGAACATCGACTTTGATACGCAAAAAATGATTTTAACATTTTGCATAAAATGTAATTATGAAACGAAGAAAGAATTCATATTAAATTCGATGCCGATTTATGAGAAAGAAATTTCTTCATTAAATCTGAAAATTATTTTAGAGACAATTGAAACAAATGAATTTATAAATTATTTTATTTTTGATCGAACTATTGAAGAAATTACAAATTGTATTAATTTTGATAATGAATTTGTTTATATTATTTTATTGATAATATTTAATTATAAAAATATTAATTCCGAATTAATACAAAAGATATTAAAAACATTTTGTAACTGGTCAAATGAAGGATTAAACAAAACTGATTTTGAGAAATTAATGAAACCATTTTTAACCAAATATTCACCTATAGATTATATGAAAGCGTTAATTGAAGAAATTATTAATAAGAAAAATGATAATATAATTGAAGTAACTACAAATATTATAAATCCGAATTTTAATAATATCTTTTTTAAGGAAAATGGTTCATTAATATTACCAGAAATAGTAAAATCTATTTCAGGATTAAACTTTTTAGCAGTTCTTTCACCACATAAAGAAATTGATGACTTTATACAAAACAATTTTTATACTTCTGAATTATGTAATTATAAAGAACAACAATTAATTAAATTAATGTGTGGTAAAAAACAAGATTCCGAAATCTGTGGAAGGATAACAATTCCATCATTATTTCAATATCTGAAAACATTTCAACTTTTAACACCTTATGATCAATATATTTGTGGTAAATATTATTCGAAAATTTATGAACCTAAAAATGAACAAATTATGCAATTTGGTTGTCGTTATTTAACAGCTAAAGAAGCATTACAAATTAAAGAAGCAGCCGAATTTTTACCGAATATTACATCACCAAGTTTTCTTCATTCGAATTTATATCAAATGGATCCAAACATAAAAAATTTAGAATTAACTTTTCCGAAATCTTTTTGTGACTCAATTTGGTTTATGATTGATACTATATATAATAAATCAACATTTGTTACGTTAAGTAATCATTTAATAGAAATTAATAAAGATTCGGAAATATTATTTGATGATCAAATATTAATTAAATGTATAAAAAAATGTTGGCATTTATTTACGTTTTTAATTGAAGAAAAAGAACAAAATCAATTTGAATTAATATTATTTTTAGATTCGAAAAATATTTATAATGGAATTATTAATAAATTCGATAATATAATCATAAGTAGTAATGATGAAACTAAAAATAATATGTTATGGTTTTTATCACCAAATATATTTTCGATTGAACAACCTATAGATAATGAAAAAATTAATTTGTTATATAAAAAAGGAAAACATCAATTTTCGAATAAACAAATTAAAGAAACGAAATATAATAAATTAGTACCTTATCATGGGATATTAAAATATTTAAATATAATTGGAGATAATCATTTTATATTTCAATTATTAATTGATACTAATTCAGAAGAGAAATGTAATTTCTTGATGAACACATGTTTTAATTTATTTGAATTAAATGTTTTCCCTAAAAAAGCATTTTTTAATTATTTACGATATGTAATTAGAAGAAAACCTTCTTTATATAATATACAATTTGAAAATATATTATTACATCAATTATCAAAAACATTTTTATTTGATAATACTTCAATTGAAGCGATTTTAGCTGATCCTTTAATATTATCTAAAATTAATGTTTCTGATTTATTTATATCAATAATTGATCAAAGTAATATAATGTCATTAAATAATAATTCTTTGTTTTCATCTATTTTAGATGCTTATTCATATTTCGAAATTAAAAATGATAAAAACATTGAAATATATTTAAAAATTATTGAACAATATATACAAAAGAAACCAAATTTCTTATTAAAAATTGCTTTAGTTATTACTGCGTTACCATTAAATTTAGATATAATTGAACAAAAACAAAATTCACTTTTAAATATTATATTAAAAGATCAAAATCTTTTTATTAAAATCTTTTCATCTGATTATATCTTTAAATTTATGTCACAATTACCATATAAATTATCATTAAAATTTTATGAATATATATCAAAAATTATTATAAATGAACCGAATTATTATAATAATGAATCATTTAATAATTCATCAATAATATTTCAACCATTAACTAAAGAATATTCATTTTGGATAAGTAGTTTAAGGATTTTAACATTAAACGATTCGGAAGATATTGAAGACTTTTTACATTATAATATAAAGAAAAAAGAAATTTTACCAAAACTTTTAGAATATATAACTATATTAATACCTAAAGATTATCAAGAAAATCAAAAGCAATCAATAACATTTCGAGTATTAAATGTAATTTTCTCATTAATCAAAAAAGATAATTTCGATTTATTAAATATAATTCCTTCATTACAATTATTATCTACTTTAGGTTATTATGGATATTTACCAACTGTTTATCCATTTGTATTTACTAATAGTCCAATAAAACAAAATAAAAGAAGAGGTACATTAGATTTAAATGTTAAACAAGTTGATAAACAACAAAATGATGATAATGAATATTTATATATTAAAAAAGTTTTTGGTGAAACGTTTTATAAAGAAATTAAAAATTATATGAAAAAACGTCAATCGAAACTTAAAGTTAAAATTGATTATAAAAATTATATAACTTCAAATCCTGATTTCCCAGAAGATGTTGAACAATTATTTGAATATCCTATTATTGATATTATTATTCATTTATCATCTAAAGCTTTAATTAAAGTTATAGAGAATAAAAACATTAATAATCATTTTATGAAATATTTAATAAATTTAACGATACCTACAGCTGATGTATATTCAGAAATTGGTTATCGAATGCATCAAAAGATTATATTAAATATGTTTCATGAAATCGAAAAAATTTCTAATGAATTAATGGTAATATTTTTAGAATTTATAATTCCTCGAATATTAGAAGGTTGGTGGGATAATAATACAATTAATTTATTTGAAGTCGTTATAAATCATATACAAATATTTAATCATTTTATTTCGAATTTTATAATTGCTTTATTAATTAGATCAAATATAAATGAAAAAACAAAAATCATTGAATTAACTTTAAATTTAAATATTTTTGATTCTTTAACGAAAAATGAAAATTTTGTTTCTTCTTTAATTAATTTATCAATAAATAGTAAAAATTTATCAATTGAAAATGCAAAAATTTTAGGGAATTTAATATGTCAAAAAATAGAATGTCCATCATTAAAAGAAGCACTTGAAAATGATACATTAAATTATTGGTTACAATGTAATAAGAATTATGAATTAACATTTTTAAGTCATTATCAATCAATAATGTCATTAGCTATGGAGCCATCACAAAAGTTATGTTTAGAACGTATTAAAAATTCACGAAGATCATATTCTATATTAGTTCGTACAACAACTAAAGAACATTATTTAGAAATTGCTTATTTACGGAAAGCAGTTTTATTTGATTTCTTTTATCGCTTAAACAAAAGTAATATCAATCAATCAATACCGATTTTAAATTTATATAAAACGCAAAAATTATTAAAATTATGTGAAAATCCACCAGATAAATACTCAATAATTTCTACATTAAATCCTTTAGTTACACCTACAAAATTAATACCATTATTATTCCCTTATGAATCAGATTATAAGAAATCATCAAAAATCATTTTACCACCAATATCAGAACATGTTATTGATTGTAATTGTATAATACCTTCATTATCACATAAATTCCAAGCACCAAAATGTTTAGAAGGTTGGAATTTACCACCATTCTTTAATGTAGCTATATTACATTTAATTAAAATTCGTTGTGGTATTAATTCGATTGTTTTTCCATGTGATATCTTAGTTAGTCATGATGTATTATCATCAGTTGGATTAATTAATGATCAAATGTTATATATATTACTTAATGCTAAATATAAAGATAATGAAATCATTTTATTAAAAATGAGTTCAATATCACATTATGCATTTATTGAAAATAGTGTTCATGGAGTATATTGTGATTCATTTTTATTCTTAAATCATATAATATTATCGATACCTATTAAAACTATAGGTTTAATTGTTCCACGTTATTATATATTCGATCCTATTTCACTCGATTTATATTTGAAAAATGGGTCACAAATTACAATTCATACTGATCCTGAAATACGAAATAAATTAATTAATTTATGTAAAAATATTTCATATAACTTTAATAAAAGAGGTTTATCATTTACATGGTATTTAACAAGGAAACCTATCGAATCGATTACAAGATTTTGGTCAAATAAATTAATGTCGAATTATGAATATTTGTTATATTTAAACTTGGTATCAAATCGTTCATTTAATGATTATTCACAATATCCAGTATTCCCATGGGTAATATCGAATTATTCGAATGATGACATTAATAGTTATCGAGATTTATCTAAACCTATAGGTCAATTAGATCCAAAACGAGCCCAAAAATTCGATGAAGTCTTTATCGAATCGAAAGAAAAGTTTTTTTATGGTTCACATTATTCAAATCCTGCATTTGTATTTCATTATATGTTACGTATAGAGCCTTATACATTATATAATATTCATATTCATAATGGTTTTGATCATCCTGATCGAACATTTGTCTCGATTGATGAAACTTGGAAATCAATAAGTTCATTAAATCAATCAGATTTAAAAGAACTAATTCCACAATTTTATATATTTCCTGAAATGTTTACGAACATTAATAAATATCATTTCCCTAATAGAACTAATGGTGTCTCAATAGATAATGTAAAATTACCTAATTGGGGTAATACACCAATTAAATTTATTTGGGAAATGAGAAATGCGCTCGAACAAAGTCAGTCAATTCAAGAATGGATTGATTTAATATTCGGTTATAAACAAAAAGGAAATGAAGCTTTATTAGCTAAAAATATATTTCATCCATTTACATATGGAAAAAATTATAAAGATCCGAAAGATAAAATTGCAGCTAATGATACGATTATTAATTTTGGACAATGTCCAATCCAATTATTTAAGACAAAACATATCCACAGAAATAATGAAGAACATTCAACAATATTAAACAAAAACATAAATATTTGTGAATTAAAACCTGTCGCCAAGAATTCATATGATATTTATATTAATAATGAAATGATTTATACTGTACCTAAGTCATTATATTATTTTAATAATAATCCACAAAATGTTATTAATATTATTAATAATAAAATTGTCATTTGTGGAATGTCATATTTAATCGATGACTTTTATGATTATTCATGTTCTGCACATTCATCAGATAATTTATATTATACAGTCGCTACTCATAATGGTATAATCTCCAACTTTTATATCGAAAAGGAGTCAATGAAAATTATTTCTAAATCAATTGTACCAAATGTTGACTTTAAAGTTTGTTCAATTTCTTCTCATTTCGGTTTAATATGTGCTGCTACGAATGATAACATTTATTTGTTTGATATGTCCACAGGTTATTTAATGAAAAAATATAATTTCATGAATACAAAATTAATAGTTTTCGATGAAACTCATAATTTTATTATCATAGCTAACAAAAATATTGTCGTTGTGTTGTTTACTGATTTACAAAAAATTGCAGAAATATGTTTCGATATTGAAATTACTGCTTTAACTGTTGGCGATTCAATTTTATGGAATTATAACCCAATGTTTTTAACGGGTCATTCCGACGGTTCAATTAACGTTAATCGGGTGGACGTTAAGGAGGAGACCGTTAGCACAAAGGAATTCTTTTGTATGGAAAATGATGTGGAAATTACTGCAATGAAAGTTTTCTCGAATAATAAGGCTGTGGTGACTGTGAATAAAGAAGGAAAGGCTTCATTAGCAGTCGTAGAATTGATACAAAAACATGTTCTGAGAATAGAATCATTTGTAAAATGTTCAAATTGTGAATGCCCATTAGATGGAGAAGTAACTATCTGCCAAATTTGTGGTTTGCCAGTGTGCCAAAAATGTTTGTATGATGACATTTTGAGAATTTGTTTGAAATGTGAAAAAAATGATTATGCAAATTCATGTAATACAAAAAAATTAATATCAAATAAATCTCTTAAAGGACTTATGCAAAGAGATTTTTCGGCTGATACTTCCTTATTATTTGACTCACCAAAGCCACCACCTAAGGAAAGACATTCATACTCCGACATTCTGGATGGAGTTAGAGAAAAATTCTAAAGTATGTATGTGCAAAAATTTTTGTTTTTAAAATACAAATGTGATTAAAATTGATTTTTATAAAAATTCAATAAATTCATTTGTAACGAAATATTTTTTTAGTTTTTACCTTTTTTTTAATAGCAAATAAAAGATCTTTTTTTGGAGTTTTGTTCCAAAAAAAAAGTTATTACATGACAATCGTTTTCTCCATCGTTTTGTCATTTGCTTTTCAAATTCGACTTTTTCTAAATACAGTTTACATGGTATTTGTGTTGTTTACATGAAATAGATTGGACGATTGACCAATACTCAATATGCTGAAAGCTATATATATAATCAATAAAGAACCGGTTCCTATTGTTGCAAAATTACAACGTGGCGATATTGAGTCTGGACTTGCGAATGAAATTTGCGAAATTATCAGTTCAAATCCAAATTTGCCAATCGCCTCTAATCCTAATCATTCTTTTTGCATCAAACCATCTGGTGAAGTGTTTTTGGCTGCTGTTGTTGATGGTGATGGTCAAGCTCTTTTATATTTGTCCATCTTAGATCAACTCGAGGAGTTACTTCATCTTTATGTAGAAAATCCTCTTACAGACTTTGGCGTCAAAGAAAACTTTTCTGTAATATATAGACTTCTTGATATATTTATTGATTGCGGTTATCCTCTTGTTGATGACTATAATGCAATGCTTCAATTCATTCCAGCAAAAGGAAAGACTGAAAAAGGCCAACCTAATCAAATATATCCATGGCGTACTAGTGGATTTACATATAAGAAACAACAAGTTCTTCTTGATGTAACTGAATACGTAGACTATATTGTTTCATCTGCTGGCAAAGTTGATCTTAATCAAATTCGTGGTGAAATTCTTGCACACAGTGAAGTTAATGGAAATCCAAAAGTTTCATTCCAATGGAAAAACTCACCATATTTCGAAGATATCGCATTTCATCGTTGTGTTGATGTAACAAACTTCCAAACAACACATCGTCTTGAAATGATACCTCCACAAGGTGATTGTCTTATTGCACAATATCGTATGCAGCAACGCTCGAAGCCGCCAATTGAAATTAAAATTGCATTAGTTCCAATGCATGGTAAAATGGACATAAGATTAACAGTTACTGCTGAAAAAGATTTATTAGAATTACAAATTAAATGGGAAATTATTTCACCAGCTGCATCAACATTAACAACGAAAAGTGGAAACATAAACATAACTGGTAATGATGTTACTTGGAATATTGGTACATTAAAATCCACGAAAGTCGCAGAATTAGGAGGTGGTATCGAATGTGATGAAGCTTGTAGACAAACTACATTTAGAGTATCATTTAAGATAGATGGACAACTTGCAAGTGAATGTGAAATTGGTTCTGTTACATTGGATGGCGCAGAAAAAGGCGCTTTCGCTGGTGCTAAATACAAAACGGTCGCGGGAAGGTACCAATTGAGAGCAGGTCTTGCATAAACAATTTAAAAATTTTTAAACGTATTTGTGAACTTAACATTTTTTGAGGAAAAATTAAATTGACAAATTTCAAAATTCGACTTTTTGAATGCGTGTCAGAGAAAAAAATCTTTTTTGGCGCAATGCAACAGAATTCATACAAACATTTAAAACCGAATAAGGATATAATGATATTTATATAATATGTTATAAAAACTTATCTTTTAGTAAAGTTAATTTTGGTAAATTAAGATCAATTAAGTATGTGTAAATATAATTTTATTACATGTAACAACAAATAAAACTTTCGTCATTATTTGGATAAAATTGTTTGAACAAAAAAGATGCAGAAGATCTTTAAGAATATAAAAAATATAAATAAAAAACCAAAATAATATCATTTGAGATATTCCATTAATAGCATCAAAAATATGTTTCATTAATTATAGCTCTAATTAATATGCCAATAAGATAAAAAGCCAACAAAAATTTTGCAGAAGAAGACGTTAAATTGTATTTTTGGCAGTTTTTGTAAAAATGTCATATTTTGGCGATGAACCCAGAAGACGATTTTGACACATGGTCTGCAATTTTTATTTCGTCAATTGAGGTTGGTGGTCAATACACCCAACTCCTCCCAGATTGTAAGCGCCTTATGATTAGTGTGCTTAATTCTTCTCATTTAAGTGGGAATTTAGAGAAAGAAACAGATCGATTTGTTAATAACATAATCCCTGTTGCTGTTCAAAAGTTTCTTGGGTTAGGGCACATTCACCCAAATGAATTAAATGAGGTTTTTAGATTTTTATTACTTGCTTCTAAATTCATTCCGTGGTGCCATCTAAATGAAAATTACCATACTGCTAATTCTATTTTGGCTATTTTAATTAAAGATAGTCTTATTTATCAAAAGAATTCCTCATATCAAGTTAACACATATTATGAATTAATTAAGCAAATTGTCAAAAGTAACACGTTTGAGCCTCTTGTGCAACGGTGCTTAGACACTACAAAGCATAAACTCGAAAACTTTGATTTATTATATGTAATTTATTACACCATATATAATAATCTTGGCTATTTTGAAACCATTGAAACTAATGCTATTTATGATACTGCTAGTTATTTTATTTTTTATTTGAAATCTGTTGGAGATAAAGTTAGAGAATTTGATATCACAATGATAACCAGAACATTTAATGCATTTAATATACTTGTTATACCAAATCAGCCTATAGCAGATCCCATTTTATTTGACCTTATGTCTTATTCCGAATTTCTTATTACAACGTCAGTTTTAAATTTACAGATAATTGGTGGCCAAACATTAGCGAAGATTTATGAATATCATGCTTATTATGAATTGAAGTTCACAAAATGGGCCAATGAGACTACAATCGGAGACAAAATTGCCGATCAATATTTACATCCGAAACTTATTGAGGTCATAAAACCGTTTCTTCACAAAATTCTGAAGCCCGATCAAGTTGAATTGTTTTGGGAGAAAGCTCAAACCGCCCATTCATCAGAGAAGAACACATTGTTATCAATTGTTGCAATGTTATTAGGACAAACAAGCAAAGAGAAAACGTTATCATTTATTGACAGGATAACCTCAAAAGATCCTATTACACCCCAAATATTTTTATTTATATCTGAAATCATCAAATTTATTGCTAAAAATGAGAAAAAATTAGATTTATCAGTTGAATTATCTATACGTCTTATTGAATTAGGTAAAACTCATCAAGATAATGAAGGATTAATACCTGCGATAACAACTATTTCTAAAATATATCGTATGCCAAAGAAAGAAATCATTGATTATTGTGCTGAAAAACTTGATGATGAAGAAAATCAATCATATTATTTAGAAACATTACGATGTATCCTTAAAAATACGTATAATGATGAAGGAGAAAACTTAACGGAGAAATTAATTGAGAAAATACCAAAGAATACGTCGAATTTAGATAACTTTTATAAACTTATGTCGATAATATTTGATCGAAATGATCTAATAATAACTACACAAACATTTAATCAATTATTAGAATTTGGTATTGATGATCATTTATGGATATTCCTTAAGAAGATATTAGATGAAAAAGGTACATTATCATTAGATCAAGAAACAGAAACTCAAATTTATGAAGTTATCTCTAAAATTGATTATGAAAAGGTAACATTTCCATTTATATATTTTTTACGTATTTTTATATTAGTTGTAAATCTTCGAGAAGGAAAAATCGAAAGTGTTTATAAAGCATTTTATCATAGTAATTATGAACATCGAAAAGTACCAAAAGATTTTGTTATCACAGTTTTACCATTAACATTTTTTGATATATTTTTTAATCTTTTATCTAATGTTAAATCAAATGATATTTCATTTGAAATCACAAAAATTTTATTATCATTATTTACTAAAGTTTATTCAACTTTAACACATAAAAGGAATCAAATATTAGTTAATTATTTCGAAGAAACATTAAAATTGAATTATGTTTCTCAAGCACGTTCATTAAGATTAATGCAAATGATAATTGATAAAGAATCGAAATTATTTGATTTAGATGATTTAGGTATTAAATTACATAAAGAAGATAAATATGATGATGATTTAATGATAAATATTAATATGAAATATAAAAATAAAGAGTATCATATGAAAGCAAGTTTATCATTAACATCATCTGAATTTAAAGAAAGAGTTGGTACAATATTAGGAATTGATCCAAATTATTTTTATATTTATCATAAAAATTATTGTATACTACAACATAAAAGTTATACATTAAGTAATTATATTGATAATATTAATGAAACTTTCGAAATAAAAATCGATTCTACAAAAGAAATTAAAAAAGATAAAACTGAATATTTAATAATTCATTTAATAGAAAATGATTTTTCAACAGAATTAATTGATTTATTAGAAAATATTAATGAAGATAATTTGTTAGCATTTCAAATATATCAAATATTAAATCGATTACCTACAAATAAAAATGTAATTCGTACATTAAAGAATTCCGAAAATTTATTAGAAATGTTTAAAGAAATTAAAAATTCTTATTTATTTGTATATAAATTACAAATATTAATTAAAGAAAATATAATAATAACTAATGATATATATAAATATCTTTTAAGTTATATGTTAAATAGAAAACCACCATTTAAAGGATTGAAACGAATTTTAAATTTAATAATATCACAAATGGATAATTCATTATTAGAAGAAAACATCGAAAATATAGTACCATATTTATTAAAGATTTTATTAAATAAACGAGTTAGTAAAAATACAATTAAATCATCATCCGATTTATTAAGTTATATAGTTCAAATTAATCCGGAAAAAGTTACAAATGTTATCGAAAATCAAATGGAATTAATTGAAAAGATAATGGAATCAATTAATAATAAGAACAATGAATTAAATTCATTCACACATTTTATATTATGTTTAGAAAACAAAAAAGAAATATTTGAAATATGTTTAAAACATATTAAATCAATTGAAAATGTGAATAATTTCTTTATTGAAATATTTTCACATACAATAACATATGTAAAAGATTTATATAATATTGAAGAATTAATAGAAAATTGTATTTCTTTATTATTAGTATCTACACAAGAAACATTAATTGGTTTATGTCAAGTTATTATATCATTAATTAAATCAGAAATTAAAATTAATGATCGATTTTTACATTATACAAATCAAATATTATCATTAGCATTTCGAATTGATGATTCTACAACACAATATAATTTATATTTATTATGTAGTTATTTAACATCAGGAGACTTTAGTGAAGAAACATTAAGTTATTTAAGAAATATATTTAATATTACTACTGATCGATGGAATTATAAACCATCTAATTTCGCTAAAAGTAAATTAGGTTATTTAGGATTACGAAATTTAGGTTCTACATGTTATATGAATTCAGTATTTCAACAACTTTATTATACATTACCATTTCGATTTTTAGTTATAACATTTAAACCTAATGATGAATCACAATCTGAAATCCAAAAAATATTTGCTAAGTTATTATTAAGTGAAAGGAAATATGTCGACACATCTGGATTTTGTTCATGTTGGAAAGGTTGGGGTAAAGTTATAGTTAATACACATGAACAACATGATGCTTTTGAGTTTTTACAATATTTTTTGGATCAATTACCTAAAGAATTATATTCGATGTTTCAAGGAGAGATTAAACATACATTTGAAGCTATTAATGATCCTTATAAATCATCTAATATTGAACCATTTTATACAATATGTTTAGAAATTAAGAATCATAAAAATGTATATGAATCATTTAATTCATATATTGAAAGTGAACAAATATCTGATTTTAATGCTATTGATCATAAAGTTACTGTTAATAGTTATGCTAAAATCTCTAAAGCACCAGAAGTATTAGTCTTACAATTAAAACGATTTGAATATAACTTAGAGACATTCCAACGATATAAAATCAATGATCGATTTGAATTTCCATATGATTTAAATATTAATGAATATTTAAGTGAGAAAACAGATGATTCTAAATATGCATTAATGGGCGTAGTATTACATGTCGGTACAGCGAATGGAGGACATTATTATTCAATTGTACGTATTAATAATAAATGGATATTATTTAATGATACTGAAGTATCTGAAATATCTCAAACGAAATTTGAAGAAGAAGCATTTGGTAAATCAGAAAAGACTTATGATACTTATGATGATTATGATAAAGCTAATCCATCCGCAGTATTATTATTTTATCGAAAGATTAATTCAAGTATTAAAGTAAATATTAATGATGAAGAAATTAAATTACGATTTGATCAAGAAATAGATAATTTATCGGATTATTGTTCACAAGAATTAATTAAAGAAATTAATGAAGATAATGAAGAATTCATGAAAATACAATCAATCTTTTCTAAATCAACATTTGATTTTATATTAAATATTAATGATTTAGAAGTTATATTAAAATATTTCTTTAATATATTTTGTCATTCAGGTTTATCATCATATTATAATCAATTCAAAACTAAAATATGTAAAGTAATGAATTCATTTGATAATTCTATAGAATTCGCAATGAATTTCATTCTTAAAAATCAAGAAAATATTAAATCTATTTTTATTAATTCAAGTTCAACAGAAATTACTGAAACATTAAATGGATTTATATGTGAAGTATTACATAAATCAAATACTACAACATCATTTAACTTTGTGAATGAAATAATTAAAATGTTAAATACACAATTAATGAAAACTTGGAGACAAATACCAAACATTACAATAATTATAAATGCTTATTTATCAACTAATAAAGAAGCTATTGAATTAGCAATAAATAATAATTGGATCCAAATATTAATGAATTTCATTACAATTGTATATTCGAATCAACGATCAACACCAATAATACAAAACATTAATTTATCATATATATTTGAATCATTAAATCTTTTAGCTCAATATTCAAATGAATCTTTAATCGGTACAGTTATATATCATACTTCATTAATATTACAATCAGTTACACAAATTAAATCATTTGCAACTTTAATCCAAACATTATATACTAAAAGAATCATTAATTTATCAACATTTATTAATGTTTTAACTAATCCTTCACAAAATGAAATTGATTTTATCTTTGCTATAATTATTCAATCATATGTAATTAATAAAAGTCAAGAAGAAATCGTAGAAATAATTAATATATTACATAATAGTAAAAATCATTCATTTACTTTAACTAATTTCTTAAGGAAACTTGACTCACAAATAATTGAAGGTAATCGAACTTTATCTAAATTAATTATCGAACAAACTCAATTATTACTTCAATTAATTACTGATCCTAATAAAGAAATTCGATGTTTAATTGAAATATTAATATATGATATATTTAAAGACATCAAATTACTTGAAGATTTACCGAAATATATTAAAAATTTAATGAATTCAATTAAACAACGAGAAAATAATAAAACAGAAAATATTACAGAAAAAGATCAAGAAATATTAGGGAACTTATTTGAACAAATTAATAATTTCTTTATTGAAAATGTTGTTGAAGCGCCCGATAATTATATTAATCATCAAAACATTAATAATGAAGATGGGTTTTATTTACTTAATTTATTTAGAATATATAAATGGATATTAATCAAGTTGAATTTATTAACACAAGATAATACACCATTAATATCATTGTTATATAATGTCTTTAAAGAAATGCAATTAAAATTTGATTATCATTTACTTGAATGTATTAATATAATATCAATATTCCCATATGAAGTTATGAATGAAACATTTAATGAAATGTTTAATGAAGTATTTGTTAATATTAATTCATTAACTTGTAATCAAATCATAGATATTCTTAATTCATTTTTACCTTATTTAGAAAAGGCACAACTTGAAGATATTCAATTTATATGTAATAATCCAATATATCAAAAGATTAATACATTAATTAATATAAAAGATGAAAAACATTCGTTAATATTTATGAAGTTCATACGAATTATTTGTAATTATATTGATCAAGATCCTAAAATCCTTGAATCATTATTGTCATTATTTAATGAAGAAATGTTTTCGAACTTTACTTATTGTGGTGAATCATATTTCATATTATTTAAATTATTATATAAACATTTAAGTGATACATTTAAAGTCAAAATTAATGACATTTGTATGCAACAAATATTTGCAATTAATACTAATACTTATACAGCTAAAGAAAAGAATACATATGAAACAACATTAAAATTCTTACAATTATTCTTATTAGATAAAGAATTAAATATAATAAATAAATATAAACAAGTGGACATTGGTAAATTAATTGATTGTTCATGTAACTCTTTAAATTGTAATGATTTATTTGCTATCATAAATGTATTATGTGCAAACTTTGATTCTAACTTTAGATTAAACTTAAAGAAATTGGTTATTTATAGAGGTAAATATTATTCCAAGTTTCAAGCAAGTAATTTCGCTAATGATTTATACGTATTATTGTTCCATATCGAATATTATAATGAAAACTTGAAAGAACGTTCTGATAGCTACGCACAAATGCTTCTAAATCCGGAATATTCTGTGGATGCTGTACCTGTATTCGAATATATGGATGACTTATTAGAAACTGAAAACGCTGTAAATGAGGCAAATTGGACCATAGATGTTATACCAAAGATATTCCATAAGGTAGAAATGAGTTACCCCGCAGTTGTAAAGTTTTTACATTTATCTTTTAAGTTGGCAGTTTTCGATAAAGTATTGAAAACGTTCAAGAATATTTGTAAATATGCAGAAATTAAAGCAAAACAATCACATGATACAACAAAATACCTTAAACAAATCGGTATATGTTTGAATGTAAATGAAAGTAAAATAGAACAATTAGTAGAGTATTTACCTGATTTGGATAAATATAATTTCCCAAAGGAATACGAAAATATTTTGAAGAAATCTTATAATATTAAAAAGGAATTATTAAAGAATAAAGAAGCCGAAAACTAAAAAAATAAAAAAAATAAAATTGTTAAAGTGACCATATATGCATTCAAAAATAATTGTTAGTTTTACTTAACGATAGAATGCGGTTATAATTTTTTATGAATTTACTTCTGATATATTGGAAATAATTTTAAGTAAAAATTGGCTTTGCATAATGAAATTTATTAAATGATATTAAAATGGTTTTGCTTTTTCGATAAATAAAAAAAAAAAAAAAAAATAATTTAAAAAATTTTAATGTAGTTTTAGAGTTCGCTGTCATAATAGTCTTCTTTAGGCTTTTCTTCATTGGGCATTATATATACTCCTTGTGAAGCTTTCCAAATTGTATCTGCTGAAAGAGAAGAGCATGTGACATTAAACTTATTAAGTAATTCCTGTCTGCCTTCTAAAGAAGTGGAAAGGAAACATTTGTGAGCGATGTTATAAAATTGTACTTTCTCACCTTTGACCCATTCTGTACCACTTGAACATATAACTTGCCATTGAGTTGATGAATCATCATTGTGAATTGATGGAACAACTTCTACACCACCGCTACTTGGCTTAGTACTTACATATAATTTTGTTAATGGATTTCGAATTGTTATATTTCCATTACATTGAACAGGTTGACCTGAAATAAAAACACTATCACTAACAGAATCAATTGACCATGTCCAGCCATCTTCAAATGGAGGACGTGAACTATAAATTGTTGGGCTTTGGAATGATCCTGTTTCTGTTGTTACTGACAATCTATTTTTAGAGTAAACATTTTTTAATTGGATAACTGATGCATATCTTACAGTTGGTTGAATTGCTGAACATAAATGTAAAAACAAAAACATTCAGATTTTTTTTTGCTTAAGTATTGAATAGTTTATGAAAACCGTTTTATGGCGGTTTGGTCGAGCCTTTCAGCAAATGGGTATTACTCGTATGGGAGATCTTAAGCGCGCAAAATCAGGCGCACGTTCAGTCGCATGGCGTAACAAGCGTAACCATGCAGTCGGTCGTCCAGCTGCTAACACACGTATCGGTGAAAAGAGAATCCATCTTGTTCGTACACGTGGTGGTAACTACAAGCGCAGGGCACTCCGTCTTGACCATGGTACATTTTCATGGGCATCAGAAAACGTTTCACGTAAAACACGTATTCTTTCAACAGTTTATCATCCATCAGATAACGAATTCGTCCGTACAAACACACTTACAAAGGGATCCATCGTTTCCATTGATTCCGCTCCATTCAAGCAATGGTACGAACGCCATTATGGAAAAGGACTTGGTCGCTCTCAATACGAAAAGCCTGCAAATGTTAGCGAAAGAGTTAAACAAAGATGGGAAAAACTTGCTAACGAAGCCCCACTTGCCAATAACTTAGTTTCACAATTTGATCAAGGTCGTGTTCTTGCAGCAATTGCATCTCGTCCAGGTCAATGCGGTCGCGCTGATGGTTACATCCTCGAAGGAGAGGAATTAGACTTCTACATGGCACGTGTCTCCAAGAAGGGCAAGAAATAAGCACATTAAAATTTAATCCTTCACCACATTAACATCTTTCTTTCAAACAAAATGAGTTTAAAATCGCCAAAGTTCACCAAATTTGGTCAAAAACATAAATCGAAGATGAAATCACCATATCGTTCATTCAAAAAAAGAATAAAACATAGAAATTCACTTTTTGAAGTGTTTACTTTTCTTTGTTTCTCTATTAAAAAAGTTATATTTCATAATTTACTTCATTCGCTTATTCCATCCAGATTCAGGTCATTATCCTGATCAAAATTATTTGCTTCCTCTACCTGGACATACTCTGAAGAATCTGTGTAAGGCTGATGGAAGTATATAGTGAATGCAGCAGCTGTGATATGTAGGAGGGTGAATACATCATACCGAATCTTTGATGACTTTAACTCGTCATCAAAAAGACAGTAAACATTTGAAAAAGCTGAAACCGCATTTGTCAAAATTAGCAAAACGGTTATGAAAATAATCTGTCTGGATTGCTTCTCAAAGTTCGTACAGTATAATATTATGAGGCTGATGACGTTGTAGAGGAAATACAAGCAGTCAAAGTATGCATTAATATTTTCAAATGATACATCTTTTGATGTTTTTGATGAAATATTGAAGGAAAAGCGCTCATTAAGTGCAAACGAACTGATGAAAAAGTTCAAGGTAAATATGACAAGGTTGAAAATTATGGAGATAAGGCCAACGGAATTATTATTACTGCGAACTTTCTTCATAAGCATCATAAGAGTAAACCGGAAGAAAGAAACAACAAGAGAAATGGATAACGGATTTACAACTACGTAGAATTGTGGACTGGAAATGAAAAATGATAATGGATTTGAAGCAACAATTGCAAAAGTACCAAGAATTAATGAAATTACTTGATAGAACTTGTTGTTTCCTTGTGTGCTCTTTGAAAAGAAAACAAAAAGAATATATCCAACAAGGATTGTATTCAATAACCCTAATGAATCATTATATCTCTTGTAATTAGGGTTGTAGTAACTTGACTTAAAAACAACACTTGAGATTTTGCTGAAGTTTGTTTCGACGTTTGTTTTAATGTTGATTTCATCAAAGCCGTCAATAACTTGATTGATAACTGGAATCAAATTACTGGCACTGGATTTGGCAGAGAATTTGGCAGTTTGGGTAGGAATAGAAGAAACATTGAAGCTTTTAACAAGTTGATGATCTTTTAACAAAAGCACTTCTAATTTTAGTGTAACGGATAACGAGTCTGGACCACTTGCCTTATTCCTGATGAGGGAAAGACTGACATCAGCGTAGCGATGTTGTCGAGTTAAAGTTGAAATAAAAATCTCGAAATCAAGTGGAATATCATTATAATATTGTGATGTAGAATATCTGCTCTCTTTGTGAATTGTTGTTGGTGGTGATATTATTGCAGAATAAATATGGAGAATTATAAAACAAAAGAACATAATATATGTTGTTTTGAGAGATTTTGATGAAGCATTTTCAAGAAGCGTAGATGGCGTTGTATCAACATCTTCAATTTCAATGCTTTGGAGATCATTATCGGATTGTGGCCCGATCGACATAGGAAATAGAGATTTGAAACCGATAAAACTTCCATATGCTTATCAAAAAGTTTACAAAAAAAAAAATGATTAACAACTCAAGTAAGGTATAACATTATATTGCACTATGAAAAATAATTCATTGGTATACGAGATAAGAAATGCCAGTGGAAATTTATTTGTTTTGTTCAAATTTAAACAAATTAAATTTGTTCCATGGATGAATTTATCCTCTTTCAAAAGGAGTTTCTTATATATTTATGATACATGTTCATATTTTGAATGTATTTATGATTTCAAGCATTTTTACTTATTGTAATTAAACAATGGATATCATTTACTATTTTGTTTCAAATTTAATGATTAAAAATGCATCATTATTATTGTTTTGTTGTGATATGAAAATTATTTCTTAATTTCTAAATCTGAAGCAACTAATTGATATTGTAAAAATCTAGCTCCTAGAGTAGATACAGGTTCATCTGGATAATTTTGACTTGCTGTAGTCAATTGAACATTATTATAAACAGGATTTTCGAAACAAGTATAATCATCTGTTTCAACTAAATTTACATATGTACCACAAAATGATTGTGAAAAATTAGATACATTTTCATATAATGAATGTGTATATTTACACGTGTTTTCTTTTCAGAATATGGTTTAATTGTAGAATAACGATAACCTTTACCACAACATTCATTTTGTTGATAACCTGTTGATATATTATTTGACATAATTTGTAATTGTTCTAATATTTAATTTGAACTCTTAAAACCAACAAATAATTTATTAATGGCTTGGGGAGTTTGGAATAAAATTCTAAATGGTATTCAAAAAGTGGGTGCTTTATTAAAACATGTTCTACCAATTCTAAAAGAAAGTGTTAAAAAAGGTTTAGAAGCAAGTTATAAAGTAATTAAAAAGAATCGAAAAACTTTACAAAATACTAAACCTTTGAAAAAAAAATACCATTAAATAAAATCTTTAATGTAACTGATGATATAATTCAACCTATATTTAAATAAAAAATATATATAAATTATTTTTGTTAATTATTAATGGTTTGGGGAGCATGGAATAAAATTAAAAATGGCTTAAAAAAACTGGTAATTGGATCAAAAATAAAATTATTAAACCTGTAGAAAAAGTAGTAGTAAAGAAAGTTATCAATAATGTTGTGAAACCGGTTACTGAAAATATAAGTAAAATACCTTTAATCGAAAAACTACCTGGACCTGAAAGAACTTAAGTCTTCTCCGAACAAACCTTTTTGTTCTTGCAACTATTTTCTCTTTATGTTGTATTTTCCATTGACAAATTATATTTTTTATATTTATATATTTCTTCCTCTCTTGAGGAATTATTTTAGTTATTTCTTCAACAATGTCAAAATATACGTTTTCTTCTTCTTCTGATAGTTCGTTGTTCATTATTTTGAGATAAAATAAATCATTTTCATCTACAATATTTAAATATTTTAATTCATTTATAATTTTTTGATATGATTCTGATTTTCTTAAATATAATTTATGAAGATAACAAAAAATATCATAAACACAATTTGTTAAATTTGATGTAGGTTCCCATGTTGTTCCAGGATATTTTTCAATATTTATAATTGGCAACCATTTAACTTTCCAATGTCGAGGAGTATTATCATGATTATATTTTGGTTTATATATATCTACGCTCTTATGCTCATTTTGATGTTAATTTCATATGTTGCTTGGTTATTATATTAGAGTTGGTATTAGATAAGTTTTTGTTTCTTTATTTATGATTATTTATTTTTAAAGGAGAAAAATTATCTAAAGTTAGGTCTAGAAATACGAAAATCAATGTATAAAAGTAATATTTACTACCTTTATTTTTACTTCGTGCAGATTGCCTTGGCCTATTTACCGATTGTTGTATAAATGCTGTTCAATCAATTCAACTATTTCATATGCTCCCTTATTAGCTGCAATTGTGGAAGCTGTATCAATAAAATTAATGAAATTCCAAATAATATTTAGAAATATCAAATAATAAATTAAAATATTTTAAATTAAAAATGAATATTTTTGATATTTACATCAATTTCTCTATTTTGAAGTAATAATTCAATAATTTCAATATGATTATTTTTAGATGCTAACATAAGTGCTGTCCAAATTATTTTGAATAAATTCCAAATTAAAAAATCATTTATCAAATTTGAAAATAAAATATTATAAATTAATAATGAATATTTTTGATATTTACATCTATTTTTTTATTTTGAAGTAATAATTGTGTAATTTCAATATTCCCATTTGCACTTGACCAACAAAGTGCTGTATCAATAAAAATTAAAGAAATTCTAAATAATAATTAGAAATATAAAATTATAAATTAAAATATTATAAATTAATAATGAATATTTTTGATATTTACATCAATTTCTCTATTTTGAAGTAATAATTTAATAATTTCAATATGATTATTTTTAGATGCTAACATAAGTGCTGTCCAAATTATTTTGAATAAATTCCAAATTAAAAAGTCATTTATCAAATTTGAAAATAAAATATTATAAATTAATAATGAATATTTTTTGATATTTACATCTATTTTTTTTATTTTGAAGTAATAATTGTGTAATTTCAATATTCCCATTTGCACTTGACCAACAAAGTGCTGTATCAATAAAATTAATGAAATTCCAAATAATATTTAGAAATATAAAATTAGAAATTTAAATTTTATGAATTAATAATGAATATTTTTGATATTTACATCAATTTCTCTATTTTGAAGTAATAATTTAATAATTTCAATATGATTATTTTTAGATGCTAACATAAGTGCTGTCCAAATTATTTTGAATAAATTCCAAATTAAAAAATCATTTATCAAATTTGAAAATAAAATATTATAAATTAATAATGAATATTTTTGATATTTACATCTATTTTTTTATTTTGAAGTAATAATTGTGTAATTTCAATATTCCCATTTGCACTTGACCAACAAAGTGCTGTATCAATAAAATTAATGAAATTCCAAATAATATTTAGAAATATAAAATTAGAAATTTAAATTTTATGAATTAATAATGAATATTTTTGATATTTACATCAATTTCTTTAAATTGAAGTAATAATTTAATAATTTCAATTTGATTATTTTTAGATGCATTCATAAGTGGTGTAAAAATTATCTTGAATAAATTCCAAATTAAAAAATCATTTCTCAAATTTGAAAATAAAATATTTTAAATTAAAAATGAATACCTTTGATATTTACATCAATTTCTTTAAATTGAAGTAATAATTTAATAATTTCAATATGATTATTTTTAGATGCATAAATAAGAGCTGTCCAAATTATTTTGAATAAATTCCAAATTAAAAAATCATTTATTAAATTTGTAAATAAAATTTTATGAATTAATAATGAATATCTTTGATATTTACATCAATTTCTCTATTTTGAAGTAATAATTCAATAATTTCAATATGATTATTTTTAGATGCTAATATAAGTGCTGTCCAAATTATTTTGAATAAATTCCAAATTAAAAAATCATTTATCAAATTTGAAAATAAAATATTATAAATTAATAATGAATATTTTTGATATTTACATCTATTTTTTTATTTTGAAGTAATAATTGTGTAATTTCAATATTCCCATTTGCACTTGACCAACAAAGTGCTGTATCAATAAAATTAATGAAATTCCAAATAATATTTAGAAATATCAAATAATAAAATAAAATATTTTAAATTAAAAATGAATATTTTTGATATTTACATCAATTTCTTTAAATTGAAGTAATAATATAACAATTTCAATATGATTATTTTTAGATGCTAACATAAGTGCTGTCCAAATTATTTTGAATAAATTCCAAATTAAAAAATCATTTATTAAATTTGAAAATAAAATATTATAAATTAATAATGAATATTTTTGATATTTACATCTATTTTTTTTTTTTTTTGTAATAATTGTGTAATTTCAATATTCCCATTTGCACTTGACCAACAAAGTGCTGTATCAATAAAATTAATGAAATTCCAAATAATATTTAGAAATATCAAATAATAAAATAAAATATTTTAAATTAAAAATGAATATTTTTGATATTTACATCAATTTCTTTAAATTGAAGTAATAATTCAATAATTTCAATATGATTATTTTTAGATGCTAATATAAGTGCTGTCCAAATTATTTTGAATAAATTCCAAATTAAAAAATCATTTATCAAATTTGAAAATAAAATATTTTAAATTAAAAATGAATATTTTTGATATTTACATTTATTCCTTTTTTTAATAATGAATGTGAAAATTTCTGAATTCAAATATTCTGATGAGAATAAAATATTTTTCGGAATTTCTATTTTTTGATTAAAGTCTTTGAAAAGAAATATATTATCTATTTGTGCAGATAAACTTAGCATTTTTGTATTGGCTTTCATTCCTTCTTCTTCTTCCAAAAAGAAAAAAATTTCATAATTGCTATACTGAATGCATTTATTTCCATAAATAGTTAAATCCTCAACTATTACAAAATCATCAATTTCACATTCTTTGTTATCAAAAAAATAATGAAAAATATCATTTCTATGAAATTTAATTGCTGTTTCATATACTTCTTCATTTTTTGCATTATTTTGTTCACATAAATGAATAATTTCTAAATTTCCTCCTGCAATTGCATATTTTAATGTATTTTTAATATTTGATCCATTAATTAATAAATATTTAAAACATTTAATTGATCCAAAAAATGCACAATAATCAATTGCTGTAACATCTTCTTGATTAATAAAAGAATATCTCTCATAAAGTGATGGTTTAATTGTTTGATTAAATTTAAAATCATTTTGTGATGAAATTTCTTGTAATTTTTCTAAATCATCATTTCGAATAATTTTGGCAATTTCATTTGGATTAACTCCTTCTTTAATTAATTCTTTATGAAGTTTCCAACCATCTTTTGAAAGTTCTTCAAGATTTGAAATAAATTCGGTTTTGAATGGAAACTCTTTTGTTTTAATTGCTTCAATTGTTTGATAATGTGCAAAATAAAAAGTTTCAATGTTTTTTATAGTGTTTATTTCGATCATTCCTTTTTCAATCATTTTTTCAAGAATATAATATGATTCTTGTGTTTTTAATCGAAGAAGATATTTGCTGAAAATATCAAATATTTCGAGACGGTTTCTTTGAATTGTTTCGTCCAACTGAAGTATTTTTAAAGCTTCAAAATAAACACCAATATCATTCGCCTGAGATATGAAAAAAGAATATATTAACCGACAAATTGTCTGAAGAAATGAAATTGGAGATTCTGGAGTAAACATTCCCATAATTGATTCAACAGACGTTCGTATGTTTTCTTCATTGAGATTTTGTATAATCTTTTCCAAATTGATGAGTAATTTCTTTGTATGAGTTTCCATTTTTGAAGTAGGGATTATGACAAATTAATTCAAATTTCCTATGTCACTTTTTTCTTCGGGGTGGCATTTCACACCAAAAAATTTAAATCACAATGTTGGCGCCAAAGAAATCAATATTTATACATTTATGTTGTTCGTACAGTCTTTCTACATTTTTAGTCTCAACAATATCGACTTTAACTCTTACAACTTGGTAGACCCTCGAACGTTTCAAACTTCTATTTTCTCAACAAAATTAAAATTCGATATTCAATTTCATTTCAATGTTAGCTCAATCTCTAAATAAACTTGAAGGTTTAATTGGATTAATTTTATCCTGGTCTAGAATTCACTTTAAAAGAAAATGCTGGTGATAATTGTGGTTGATTTAGAATAATATATAAATTTAATTAAAGAATTTACTTGTGGTTCTAAACTTAAAAATTTAAGAATTGAGTTTATGGATGTATTTTCAAAAATACTTCATTTTGAAAATTTGAAAATATTTAATAAATTTGAAATTTGTAAGATTTTGGTAGGTGATAATTAAAATTTTAATTTATTTAGAAAAATATGTTGAGGTTTTACATGGGTATCAAAAATATTCCCCACAAATTAAAATGTTGTTTGAAAAATGGTGGAAATGAAAGAAGAAGAACAAATCAATTTATTTCGGGTTATTCACAATTGCCAAATGAAGGTTTGGCTGCTCTTGAACCTAAATTAACAATTGCAATTGTTAAAAAATCTTTCGATGATGAAAAAATGATCCAAATTCACAGCTGTCTTCTGTAATAATGTGTACACATAAATTTAATAAATTATTTCAAGGTACCCATTAATACATCAAAAGAAATAATGAGAGAAAAAATCTTGTTGGCTGTTCATGAAGGATTGAATTCTTCCAACTAACATAATTTGTTTAAATATAGAAAAATAAAGTGTTTCACATAAAGTTCGAACTTTTTTATTTATTTATGTAAAAAACACAAATTTTGGCAATTTAGCTAGGGCATGTTTAAGGTTGCTATCATTTGGATATTGTCAAAAAGGTCATGAATTAGAAGAGAATATATTTTTAATCAAAAACATAATATACGATGACAACCATGATCTTTTTTTAAAATATGAAAAAAGAAATTTCAATACCCAAAGATCAAACAACTTCCGAAAAGTTTAACCAAACTTAAGAAAACAAAAGAAAAAAATCTTGCGACAACTTGTTTCAATTTAATGCCTCAATATCTTAAAATAAATGATGATTTAGGTTTATCTAAAATAGTTTCATTAATACGTATTCTGCAAAAGAACCCGAGATTAAAATATAGACGCCTTGAGATAAGAAACTCCAACTTTATTTGTTTTGTTCAAATTTAAACAAATTAAATTTGTTCCATGGATGAATTTATCCTCTTTCAAAAGGAGTTTCTTATATATTTATGATACATGTTCATATTTTGAATGTATTTATGATTTCAAGCATTTTTACTTATTGTAATTAAACAATGGATATCATTTACTATTTTGTTTCAAATTTAATGATTAAAAATGCATCATTATTATTGTTTTGTTGTGATATGAAAATTATTTCTTAATTTCTTATGAATTAGATGAATCTTTAAGCTTGGAGAAATTTTAATTGAAATTTCAGTTTTCATCATGCAAATTTTAATGGAGTGAAGTGACACTTTATTTCCAATGAAAAGAAACAGACCCAACACCACTATAGATTTTTTTTTTAGTGCACCAAAGCCAAAACCACCTCCATTGATATCAAAACTGAGTGCAGAATCTAAAAAGCAATTAGTTGTAATAAAATCTGTACCACAGACAAAAATTAAACGAATAGTTATACCATCAATTTCATCAGATGAAAATATCCAAAAAGAAAAACTTTCGAGCGTTTTGGACTATGTGGTTGATTCAATACATATTTTGTTTAATAATGGAATTGATAAAATTAATTGTTACAAAGTTTCGCAAAATGTGGAATATTATTGTCGTTTTGGTAGCGGCGAGGATATGTTCATGAAGCTAGAACAAGAACTTAAACCAATTAAAGAAAATTTTTTAAATAATTTATATCAAAATCAAATGCTTGAATATGTTTCTCAACTTATTGAAATCTTTGAAAATAATGTTAAATGTCTTCGGAAACTATTTAATTATTTTGAAAGCACGTATCTTTTTCCAAAATTTCAATCAAAATGTTTAGCTGATTTTATTTATTCTGATATAGGAAAAAAGATCGAAAGCCAAAGTTATCCTATTATGGATCTTGTTAACTCTATTATTCAAGAAATTCAACAACTTTTGCAAGAAGAATCAATCAATACCAATCAAATCCAAATTATCATTTTATTTTTAGACTTAATCAATTTATATGATAAACCATTTGAAACGCAATTTTTATCTTCCATTGATTCATTTTACTTAGAGAAAATTCAAGAATATCCATTTGAAGTATTCTTTAAATTTATTAAAAATTCCATTTTAATATGTAATGACTTAACTCACATTGGAATAAAAGACAAAACAATTTTGATCATCTTAAACAGAATTAATAAAGTTTGCTTTGAAGATAATTCACATTATATATTTTGTGATGAATTTTATAACTTAATACAGAATAAAGAATATGAAACAATTCGAACAATTTTTTCATTTTATTATCAAAACAAAAAACTTTTTTCTATTTTTATATTAAACTTTAGTAAATATTTTATTAATGATATTATTCTTAATATCCAAAACAAAAACATAAAAGAATCAATTCGGAAATATTCCGAAATGATAGAAATTATTACTGAAATATTTAATCAAAACGAAATAACACAAATAGAAAAAGAAATTAATCAAATTCTAACAGAAGAAATCAATAAAGAATCCGAAAAAGCATCGAAATTATTTGCTGTATATCTTAGTAATTATAAAAATGAAATAACAAACAACGAAAAAGAATTTTTTATATTTATTACTTCTCCAAATATTTTCGGGACTTCTTATTTCATTCTTTTAATGAAAAAAGTTTTTTCTTTTAATAAAATTGATATTGAACGTGAAGAATTTGTTTTAACATTGTTTAAGAATATTTTTGGAGGCGAATATACAGAACGTATTGAACAATTAATTCAAGACATAAAAATGTCGAATTCGATTAATATATATAACAATGAAAATAAATTTCAAGCTATTTCTATTTCAACAACAATTTTCCCATATGAAATTGACAAAAATGTTAATTTCCCAATGTTCATTAAAGAACAAATGATAAATTATGAAAATATATTTCGTAATCAAAGTAATAATGAAAGGAAAATGTTAAAATGGTCTTCAAAGTATTCATGTGTTAAAGGAACAATTGGAAATATGAGATACAAAATGAATGGAGATCAAGCATTAATATTACTTTCTTTAAATGATAATAATAAAACATTAAACGATATAAAAAATGAAATTGGAATAGAAGAAGAAATAATATTTATGAATCTTGAACTATTAATAAAAGATGAAAATGGAAAATGCGTTTTATTCGATGGTAAATATTATAAAATAAACCCAAGCCCTTTATCAATGGGTAAAAGATTTACTCTTCCAAAAATTAAAGAAAAAAATAATGAAAATGATAAACTCGATATTAAAAGTAATATCGAATATATTCGAAATAATCAACTTTCATGTAACATCATGAAAAATATTAAAAATGATAAAATTATTACAATAGAAAAGTTGTACCAAAAAGTTATGAGAGATTTGCCATTCACACCCGAAATGAATAAATTCTTGGATTGCTTGAGGACTTTGGAACAAAAAGGTTATGTAAATAAGATAAATGAAAAAACTTATAAATTTTGATATATTTGTAGAGAATATAAATAAAGAATATTTAGAAAGAATTTGTTGATTTTTTATGTTTTAAAATTAAAAAAGGAATATTACAAGTTCATAAGTTATAAAAATTTATTTTTAACTCTTAAGGAAAAAAAAAATTAAATTCTTTCCTATTTCAATTGAGATATATCTACCGTGAAATTCATGATAGCCTAAATTTTTATATTATAATCTTTAACATTACCAATGTGAATATCGACCGATAATAATTTATCATCCATTTAATACAATAACTAAATACTTTATTAATCTTGAACATTGTTTAAATTCTTTATTCGATGATGCATTTGATAAAGAATTTAAAAATATGATTGAACAAGATAAATTGAAAGAAGAAACATAGCAATTATTACAGAACTTAATCACCACAAAGATAATTTAATGAAATATTCGAAGAAATTCGTGAACAAACTAATGATGGAGAAAAGACTTATATTTCTAAAATTAAAAGAATTGGTAATCGTTGTGTTCAAGTAGATGAAGTTATAGATAAAGAAGGTAAGAAAACAATTAAAGAAACATGATATAATGTTAATGAAAATGAATATGATGCATTCGAAAATGAAAAAAACTGTAATTAAATTAGAAAACACAGAGAAAAAGGAAGAACCGAAAGAAGAAACTAAAGAAACAAAAGAACAACAAAAAAAGGTTAAAATAACCTTTAAAGAATTTATTTATTTATATAGTTTAAATAAATTATTAATAAATAAATTATAATAATTAATTGGCCGTTAATATCACATGTAAATTAATCTTTAATAAATATATTAATCTTTATTAATCCAAATTATTGCAATTTCAATATAATTTCACATAACATTTCTTACCTTGACCAAATGTTTTATGGAAAATGCGAAAATTTCATTTGAAAATCAATCTGATTTCCATCAAGACCAACTTAATGTTTCAAAACAAATTCAAGAAATTATAAATCGAGATGATACAATTCAGCCATTTAATGATTTACTATTAAATTATTGCAATATTCCCTATGAAACAAAAGATACAACTGACTTCATAACAATGAGCGATTTAATTCCTTATCCTCAAGTCATAATTGATTTAATAACACCAACAGTTGAAAGAGTTTATTTTGGTGTTTTGCCATATTCATCATTTTACTATTGTATAATTGACAATTCAATATTGTTTTGGAGTTTGAATGTAGAAAATCCAGAAATTTTTCAACAAACAGAAAATAATACCAAAAATATATTTTCAGTTACATGTGGAGCAAAAAATCCAACTATTTTCAAGAAGATAGTAACGTCTGTTATTGTTTATGCTTTTAACAAGTCAATTAAAATTATTCCAGTAATTAATTCCAAGATTAGATTCGATAATGAAATCAAAATTCGCTTATCATTTAATGTTTCTTATGTACATATTGACAATGAAGGCAATATTTTTTTAGCAGGGGATACCGGATTTATTTATATAGTAAAATTTTCTACAAGAAAATATCTCCAAACTAAAGTTGAACAACTTACTCGGCAGAGCTTTTTTTCTCCCCTTTTATATGTTTTAAACATTGATCCTGGTCAAAACAGGAGGATCACACCTATCGTCAAACTTCTTTTTGACAACGATACGCAAACGTTCGCTTCACTTCACCTCAACTCCGAAATCCGATTTTACGAATATGTAAAATCAGAATGCAAAATCAATTTTTTAAGTTCGTTAAATCCATCAGAAATTGATATTTACTCCAACCAAACAGTCATTGACATGGCAGTAGCTTCTTTAGAATCAAAATCATCAATTCGATTTATAGCATTTCTCGAATCAGGTCAAAGAATATTCTTTATTGTCGACGCTTTTTTACATACTGTTGAACCTAGCTATATTGTTCGTAATCCTCCTTCTTTTAATGGAGATGTTTTATTTTCAGCAAATTATTTTCTTTCATATACTTTTTTTCTCTGTGAAAAGTCTTTATGTATTACTAAGGGAACATATTCTTATTATTTACAGGAAAATGCGCTGAAAGAAAGCGTTTGCAACATCCCTTTTAATGAAGATTTATTAGGATTTGCTATTAACATACCAAATGTCCCCAACTCCTGTATGTTTAATAATGAGATGTTTTGGCAACATGTGATACCTGCTCCTTCTGCTTATTTGTTAACAAATCATGGAATACGTATTTTGTCATTTAAGACACCTGCCGATAAAGTCAAAGAAATTATCGAAAATGGTGCAAAAGGCAAGTTGGAATTGTCTGTTTTAGTTCGCCAAAGTTTTCAAGAAACATTTTCTTCACTCCTTTTGTTAATTTCTAAAAATCCAATATATAGTAATTCATGCTTATTGTTGTTAAAAGAGCAATCAGACATTGTTTCGACTATGAGTCCAATGTTTCAATCTCCAGCCACAACAGCCTTTTTAATCAGAATTTCAAGAATTTTGCACTCTTTTTGGAGCACCCCAATTTTTCTATTTGAAAACGATGAATACAAATTGAATGATCTTTCCGGTTTCGTAAATCTCACAAAAAGTCTTCAACAATTATATGACGCATGTAAGGGGTATACAACATATTTACCAGAAACCAAATGTACTTTTGATGTTAAATGCATTCCCAAACTTAAAATTTATATCCAAGCACTAATTGAAACCATTAATCTTATTAAGATTTTAATCAAGCTTGACAAAAACTCATCTCTTACGCCAGCATTTCTTAAGCTGGATGTTATATATCAAAACAGGCTTTCTTTTTTCCAGTTTTCCTATGAACCATCTATCTTCAAATCACTTCGAGAACTTTTATTTTCTTACTTAAGGATTGAAGGAACATTTTACGAAGCAGTTCTCAAAGAATTAGATGAAAAATGTCCTTCATACTTCTGTAAGAAAGATTTGCTCATCTTTAACTCGATACAAAACATTGAAAAATCAAAAACAATTACTCAGTTAAACAAAGAATTCGATATATTATATGAAAACATTGAACAAGAATTTGATATCGAACGAATTTGTTTATTATTTCATCAAAAAGGATTTTATTCTGCAGTAACGAAACTTTGTCTTAAGAAAGCATATTTTTATGATCCAAATGACATTGCTATTACTATTTATTTAAAAAATGATTTTAATAACTCACGTTTTAATGAAGCAAAACATGCGTTTTCTCGAAGGAGATATTGTTATGAAATTATATTTAATGAAATCGATTATGATTTCGATGCAATGATCAATTCAAGTGATCAACTTTTCCATTATTTCCTTTACACATTTATGTTTAAGAATAATAAAATTCAACTTTTAATGAAACAAAATACTCCTTTTTTATTAGATTTCCTTATGAAAAATGGAAGGAAACATGTTTGGATGTATTATTACTTTCATAAACAATATGGAATAGCGGCAAAACTGTTGTATCAATTAGCAACTGACAAAGGTGAACTGTTAATCGACGATAGAATCGATTTTTTGAATAGGGCGGTTATGTGCTCTTTTGAATGCGCATCGGAGAAAGAAAAGGCGGTTTTTGCACTGAAAGTTGCTAAAGTTCAGAAAAAGTTGAGTTCAAGGGAAACCGATGAAATATACTATTCAAATTTTTTGATACCAACAAACGATTTGGTTATAGAACTTATTGAAATTGGGTTTTGGGACTTAATTCTTGAGTTACTTGATTTTGTTCCTTTTGTTAATGGTAACTTCCAAAATGTTCTTTCAAGTGTTTGGAATAATTTGCTTATGCATCAGTTAATGGGAAATGATATCCAAAGTTCAAAGATTTTTTTGACTAATTTCTTACTGTCTTTTGATAAAAGCAGTAGAGTTCGCGACTTAAGAATATTAGTTCCTCTTTTAGAGACATTTAAAGTTAACATGAAAGGCGAAATTTTGTGGGCGCTGAATGTGCTCAGCGAGAGCGGATTCGAAAGGGAAGAGATATGCGAAGCGTATTTGGAACTTCTTGATCACGAAATTGATGGAAACGTGAAAAAAGAATTAATTTTCTGCGTTTCGAAGATGTTACCAATTGAAGGGAAAAGAGACAAGTTGTGCGAACTACAGAAATGGTTTTTGCAAAATGCAAAAGACGAACAGTACTTCGAGGAGACAAACGAATGTTTACTTGATCATATTTAATATATATTGTTTGAATAAATATAATACTTGGTAATATAACTTAATTATTACGACAAATAAATGTGATAATTCATTACTAATAACTCTTTTGACATTTATGTTAACCATTTGTGGGTCAAATTTCCTTAAAGATTCATTATCTGAATTTTCTCTAAGTAATATGAAAATTATTTTGTTTGTAATAATGTTACAATTAAAACGTTGTCTTTCTTTGTATTAAATTTTTGGTAGTTTACATATGTAAACAATATAAAAATTCAAAGAAGCCCGAAAAAACGTAATTGAATTTTACACTTTTTCTTAATATTTCGCACGGTTTGTTTCATAACGTTCTTTTCAAGGAAAACAAAAAAATTTGACTAAATTCGATAGCTGGTGAGATTTTTAATAGGATAGTATATTAGCAGCAGTGTCGTTCGCTTTCATTAACTAGGGCTGGCATAGCCGAAGCTAAATTTACACTTTTTTCTGATACAAAATCGTTTGCAACGTTTTCGAGAATTTTATCAATATCTTTAGGTTTTTCTTTAGCGCTTGTCTCATAAAATATTGCACCTATTGATTCTGCTTTTCTTGTGCCTTCATCTGTAGAAATGCATCTATCTTCTAAATCTATTTTGTTACCAATTAATATTAATTCTGGTGCCTTGCGACACACATTTAAAACGCTTTGATTCCATTGATCTATTTCTTCAAATGATGGTCTGTTATCAACAGAATAAACAATAACCACATATTCTGCATCATGAAAATAGGAAGGCGTTAAAGATCGAAACCTTTCTTGGCCAGCTGTATCCCAAACATGTAAACGAACAGTTAAACCTTTGAATTGATATTCTTTGCAAATAAAACATGCACCAATTGTTGGTAATATAGGTTCATTATTATCCACATTAGATATTGCATTTATAAGACTTGTTTTTCCTACTGATGAATTTCCAACAAAGACGACTTTAACGGAAACAGTTTCGTTTTCCGCCATTGTCGAAAAGTGCTGTCGGCGTGTCATATCGGTTTTAAGTCAACTCCTGTGCTGAATTTTTGAGGGACTTGAATACACAACAAAAAAACATGAAAATGAAATTATTGGGTTGAATATTGGATAATAAAATATGTTTTGAAGTACAAGTGGACTATTTTTCAAATGAAATACTGGACTTTAATTATTTTAAAAATAAAAAAAATTTTTTTCTGGGCTTTCTCTTCGAAAAAAAGCTCTCATGGATCACCTTCTTTCATTCAATGTTAATTTAAATCCAGAAAAATCCAACTATCCATTTCGTAACCAATATTTACACGTTTCATGTTCTACCAATAACAGTTCTTTTTTCCATTATATATCTGATAATCGTGGCTTCTTTATTTGGAAATCACCCAATGCTGATTACCAACAAACATACGAAAAGCTTCTAGAAAATAATTTTTGTGCAGAACTTCTTGACCACGTCCAAGATAATTTTGAATTTATCTTTTTTGATTTAAGCAAACAAACTCTTATCATTGGCAAGGATTCTCTTGGCCTTTATTCTCTTGTTTATACAGAGGACCCATTTATCATTTCTTCTCATGATCTTCAAGGCAATGAGCATCCACCCGGCTTCACCATTTTTAACAATAATTCTAAATCTATTATAGCATATCCCCAGTTCACACGTAATCCAGATCCATCACTTACTATTGAATCCACAATGTCTCATCTCATGAACACATTAATCCATTCAGTTATTCCAGGTTCACCTGTTCTTTTCAGTGGCGGCTTAGATTCCACTTTAATAGCAGCTGCTCTTGCACTCTCTGGTGCTCCCGAAGTTGAGTTGATTAACTTCTGTGCTCTTGATACAGCTCCTGATCGTGCGTCATCGCGCGCATCTCTTGTTGATCTTCAGCGTTCATTTCCTAACACCAAATTTACTCTTCATGAGTATACTGGGGACATTCTTGAAATGGCTAATGAACGTTCTCTCATTAAATCACTTCTTGTTCCTACGAGTGTCACTGAAATGAATCTCAACATTGCAATGACACTTTATTCTGCTCTTAAACATTCGAATTCATCCATAGTTCATAGTGGATTAGGTGCTGATGAACTTTGTTGTGGATATATGAGAATGAAAGAAGGCGCAACTGCCGATGCAGAAATTGTCGAGCATATGAACAGGCTATGGACACGAAATGGTGGAAGAGATGATAGAGTCGCAATGCATTTAGGAAAGGTTTGCATATGTCCATTCCTATCAAAGAAATTTATAGAGGCAGCAAGTAAACTGCCTGTTGAAATGCTGATAAAAGAAGACTTGCCAAGAGGCTGTGGTGAGAAATGGATATTGAGGAAAATTGCAGAGAAATATGGATTGAAGCAGGCAGCAGAAAGACCAAAACAAGCGATGCAGTTCGGGAGTAAAGTCGCAAAAGCAAAATGGAGAGGCGATGAGGAAATACCTGAGTCTTGAGCAACTAAGTGTTGATGTAAGTAATAAAATTATACTATTAAAGTCTTTTAAGATATATATATATATATATATATATATATATATATATATATATATATAACTTAAAATTTAGGATAATGCAACTTTATTCTCTAATCAATTGTACGTATTGCAATAACGGACCGATTACATCAAAGTTATCATCAAACCATTTGAAGATGTAAGACTTTTCCCTTTTAGCATCTCGGTATAAATGAATGCCTAACCTTTCTTCAAAAATTTCGGCTACTAAGAGGATATCTTTAAATACAAGTTTATCCCATCCTTTCTTTTTAAAAGCTTCCCAGGTTTGATGTGACATGTAATCATACTTTGGATGTTGCATAGGCCTTTGATCCGTTAATGCTTGGCCACATTTATGACTGCCCAAATCTTCTTGGTACATATTTTAAATGAAATGAAATTTAACGAAGTAAAAATTGAACGCAAATTTTACAACTTTTTGAGATAACTTTTATCACTGTCAGAAATTAAATAAACTGTTGTATTTTTCACACAAAATTTCACAAAGGTCTCTGGTTAAAACACAAGCTATCAATTAAGAAATTTCTTCTTCGCAAGTAAATAAAGAAGATAGCATGAAAGAATCTGCGATAAGTTTTCTTTGGAATATTCAGTTAGTTGGATTATAGCATATTTCAAGTCGCTTGGAAATATATTAATTCCAAAAATATTTACACTTCACTGTTTCCGAAAATTATAATTGAAGGTTTTCCTTTCGAGGATATCTCATTTCTTTAAAAAGTTTTTGTAAGTTATATTAATAAAAAATAAAGATGATCACTTAAATATATTTTCTCTTTATATCATCTTGGAATAGTTTTAATCAGTGTATACACTTGATTGATTTAAATATGTTTTATTTATATGCACAACAAAATAACAAAAAAGTTTGAAAAATTTCTAAGTTTTCACATTTTTAGATTTTAATATTATTGAAGAAGCATTAAATTGGTTATATTAAAATTATCATTATGCAATTGAAATGAATATAATACATTTCCGAATCTTTTTAATATAATATGTTATTTAATCTGCCTTTTTTTATAATTGATTAGAAGTATTTGCTATTTATTTCCAAGTTTCATTTTACCTTTTCATGTCTTTGCAATGAAAATGCAATTATGACCCTTTATAAAAATTAAAGAAAAATCAATTACCGATAAACAAATTTATATACATTATTTCCAGCTTCCTGATTTGTAAAAATAAAAATAATTTATATATAAATTTTTGCTGAATAACAAAATTATGAATTAAATTATGAAATTGAGTTTTATGTGTACAATGTTTGTTTTTTGGTCTCAATAAGACCGTTTTACTGCCTAGGCCAGTACAATTGATTTGGTAAATATTTTATGTAACATTGACTTAATAATTGAGTGTATATATAAAAATCATTGAATCAATGTAAAAAATTAAATATTAAAAGTCATTTGAGAACCGAATAAAAATTGAATGAAGTAAAGCATTTAATTTCCGCAAGAATTGCAGCAGGTCACTTATGAAGAAAAAAGAGGAGACTGTTTTCCCAGATCATAAACAACTTCAGTACCTACAATGGGAAAACGTCCCTCCATTCATGAAAATATTTTATAGGCCCCATCGTCTATTATTAATTATTATTGTTCTTTCAATTTTCTTATTTATTCAACCAAAAAATCCATTGTACAAAGTATATATATTTTTTGGTGTAACTACGATAATTGTCGGTTCTTCTGTTCAAGATGGGCCATTAGTTAGACCTCATCCATTTTTCTGGCGATGCGTTATAGGCTTTTGTATAGTCCAAACTATTATTCTTTTGGTTGGCTGTTTTACAGGGCGAGAATTTAATATATCATTTTTGAAGAATCTCACTCCAACCTTAGTTGACGTAGCTCCTGATCGAGATTATAGTAAGGGCTGTGCTATTTATGATCGCAGTAATCCTACAGATCCATTTCACAATGTCAAATCTGCGATCGATGTATTTATCCCAGCCCATTTCTTTGGCTGGATTGCAAAATCAATTATTCTTCGAGACCGTACAATGTGTTGGATATTATCCATTGCATTTGAGATATTTGAATTTTCATTAAAGCATTGGTTTGTTAACTTCAATGAATGCTGGTGGGACAGCATTATTCTTGACATTCTTGTGTGTAATGCTGCAGGCATTTGGATTGGGATGAAGATTGTACATTATTTTGAGATAGTTACATGGGAAAAACATTTATATAAAACATATAGCACGAGTAAAGATAAAATAATACGTATACTACAACAATTTACTCCTTACTCATATATGGAATATAAATGGAAACCATTAAAATCACCAAAACGATTTGTTGTATATTGTATAATACTTATATTTGTACTTATTATAGAATTGAATTTGTTCGGATTAAAAATGGTAATGAAAATGAAGACGACACATCCATTCGTATTAATGTATTTGGGCATGCATATCATGTTAGCATTCCCTTCAATATTAGAAATGTATCTTTACGCTACAAGCAAAAGAGATTCCGCTGGAATATGTTCAACATGTTTCATATTCTTAGGGTTCGCAGAGGCAGTGTTCATCGCAAAAAACAAAGGAGAACATTTTAAAGAACCAATCCCTTTGAGTTCTAAAATAATTTATATAACGCTTTCTGTGGCTGTAGTAACCTTTTTCTTGGTGTGGTTCGTGATATTGAAGAAACATAAAAAAATTAAAAAAGAATAGAAAATAAACACAAAGATATATATAATACTAAAATATTTAAAAGAGGTTAAATTTTTAAGTAAACGAGCTGATCGTGTGATTTTTATTCATCCATTATTCACTAATTGAGGAAAAAATTATCTTTTTTTTCCAACCTACGATTTATTTTTTGCACGATTGTACCACTTATCAGAACGAGTGACTTGTGCGTTTATCTTTTTTAGATTTTAGCAAAATTAAAATATCTCTTAATTGAGAGACGAAGTTACTCCAAAATAGGTGTATGTTTAAATTATTTTTATATGAAAAATCTATATGTAACAAATCTTATAATTTCTATTAATTTTAATAAGATAATATAACAAGAGACTTCGAAGTTAATTTACATTTTTGAATAAATCTTAATTAATTTTGAAAAACTCTTTAAAATCAGAGTTGATCCCATAACAAAATTCATTAAATGTTATCTGATTTGATTTACTTATGATCCCCTTCTGTCTGAGCTTTACATGGTTTTTCCATTGCTCTATATGATTTTTTTTAATTCGAATACAAAAAATATATACATAACACTCTTCATTGTGGTTTATTTTTGTAGTAGATTTTTACCAAGATATCTGGAAATTAATTTCCAGTAAAAGATCTTTTACTTTTTGGCGGGCTGAGTATAAATATCAAAATGTCATATTAGACTAATAAAAATAAGTAATAAAAGATATTTTTTATAATTTAAATTATATGGGTGCAAAACGACATTTCATGACCAAAATTATTAAACCGGGAAAGCAGGTTGTTCATTTTAATAAATGGCTCGTACAAAGCAAACAGCTCGTAAATCTACTGGTGGTAAGACTCCACGTAAGTCACTCGGTGCTAAGGCAGCTCGTAAATCAACACCAGTTGTTGATTCACAAGGTGCTAAGAAACAACATCGTTTCAGACCAGGTACAGTTGCTCTTCGTGAAATTCGTAAATATCAAAAGAGTACAGATCTTTTAATCAGAAAGCTTCCATTCCAACGTCTTGTTCGTGAAATTGCATCTGGTTTCCGTGGTGATCTTCGTTTCCAATCATCAGCAATTGCAGCTCTTCAAGAAGCATCTGAAGCTTACCTTGTAGGTCTCTTTGAAGATACAAACCTTTGCGCTATACATGCAAATCGTGTTACAATTATGGAACGTGATGTTCAACTCGCACAACGTATTCGTGGTGAACGTAACTAAATTTATTAAAATGTGTTTCTTTTATAACATGCATGTACATATTTGTCTTAATTTGTGTGAAATTTATAAATTCATTTTTACTAAGGTTGAAGCAAACAAAAGTTACAAAAGTTTGAAAGTTGTGTACTTGATATCCGGCGCTGTCTCTTAATGAGTATCGGTTATATGTGCAATATATTTATCGTATAATTTTTCTGACCGAACAAAACTGATATCAATCGAGTGCCCTGAGGAAGCTCTTCCCGGGCATTTTAAATAGAATTTTCGGACTCAAAAAATCAATATTCATGAAAAAATAAAAAAATATCCTCCCGTGTGGTAATATCAGGTCTTAATTTACTAAATTCACTTTGAATTGGGATGTTATTCTCTTTTTTAACTGAATTATCAATGTAAATAGTAGGTCTCAAACCTGGTTAGTCTTTAACATGTCAACTATTTCTCTAATAACTTTATCATGTCTAATCTTAAAAATATGTAATGATTTTTTACAATCATTCAACTTATGTCTAAGAGAATCTTCAGCACCGCATAATGGACAATTTGATATAATATTTCTGTTAGCTAAACGAACATTTTGTTTCGTATAGATACTGTTAGTTCTAGCTTGAGATGTAAATTTAATTAAATTATCTTCAGCTTTTGAGGTAAATTGATTCAAGAAATAATTAGATAATTTATTATTTTTCAGTGTTTTAAATGTGTGACCTCTAAGTGGAAGACTTATTAAATCATGATAATGTTTTTCTTTGTGATAATCGTTGATAGTTTTTAAGAAATCAGATTGAAGACAAACTAATTTAAGATTGATTGGAGTAATTTCAAGAGTAATTTCATTTGAGTTAATACTGTCTTCAACATTATCATTTAAGAATAAGGCATTTTCTTCATCATCCTCTAAACAATTATAAAGACATAATTTATAATTATTTCTTTTAAGTACTTGAAGAACCCGGCTAAAAAGGTTTGATGTTCCGGTATTCTTCTTTATATTATTATTCATGATATCATCGAAAATATTTTTTATCATGTGAGTTATTCTCTTCGATATCTTTAAATCTATATGATTTTTCCTCTCTACAAAGTGAGCGGAAAATATCTTTTAGAGTTGTATCTTTCGAGAACCAAAGTTTTAAAAAACAAGAAATAATTAAATCATCATGTCTTTCATATAAATTATTAATTCCTGCACCACCATCTTTCCATGCAGTATAAAAGAAATCTTTAGGTAATGAAGAAGTTTTAAGATTTGAATTTAAAGCTGATCTAATTCTTTTATCTAATTTTAATATTTCTGATTTATTTACTGCTTCATTTAAAAATATATAATCTAATGCAGGAATAATAAATCTTTTGATTGCATCAATCATTTGATTCCATTTTAAGGGTGATGAACAAATATTACCTATATCTTCTATTGCTTTAATTATTTTATATCTAGCAGCTTTAGCTTTAGTTGATTTCATTAAAGCAGAAGTAATTCCTAAATATGTAATACCTCCTCTTAAATTTAACATTGGGATTAATTCATTATTAATTTTAAAGTTAGTAATAGCCATTTCTCTTTTATTATTATTATTAATATAATTAAAAGTTCTACACTTAGAAGTATTTATTTTCATATCAGTATAAGTACAAAATCTTTCGACTGTTTTAATTAAATTTTCCATACCTTTTTCTGTATCCGATATTAATACTAAATCATCTGCATAGGCTTGTGCACAAATTGATTTACCATTAATATGAAATCCATCAATTTTTATTATTTTCTAATGTCCTAATTAAAGGATCAATACATAAATTAAAAGCTAAAGGTGAAAAAAGGACAACCTTGTTTTACTCCACAATTTATGGGTATAAAATCAGAAGTCCCTTTAACAGGAATTTGAATTTTAGTTTTAGAATTATTATAAGTTGCTTTAATTAGATCTATAAATTGTTTATCAAAACCATAATTATTTAAAGTTTTAAATAATTGAGAATGAGGTATGGAACCGAAGGCATCAGAGAAATCTATAGAGGTAATATAAATTGCTCCTTTCTTCCTAGAAACATGTTGAATAAATTCATTAATCATTATTGCATGTTCTGTAGTACCATTAGGAGTTTGCATAAAACCTTTTTTGAGATCTAGCTATAAAGCGATTATTATTATTAACATTTTGTAATGCTCTGGTAATTAATACCATCCAAATACGATAAAAAGTAGGAGTAATAGAAATAGGTCTCCAAGAATGAGGATTTTGAGCATCACCTTTTTTGTATAACATAATTGTTTTACTTAATTTAAATAATTCAGGACATTTTTTAGTTAACATAGTAATTTTAGTAGTAATTTTAATTAATTTAATAGTAGTAGTAACTCCTAATTTCCGAATATAATTAGAAATACCATCGGGACCATAAGCAGCCGCATTAGATCTAGAAAAAATTGCATGTTTAATATTATCATCATCAAAAATATAATTTAATAATAATTCATTACTATTAGGGTTCATAATATCTTTAAAATCAAATTCCTGGAAGTCATTAATAAATTTTTCTTGACTCCAATTATTACCATATTCAATCATAAAAACTTCAGGATTTAAGTTACATTCAGGAGTCGTATTATTAGTGATAAACCAACGTAAACATCTATCAGGATCTTCCATGTAAATATTTTGTACGAAACCCTCATAGTTTTGATTTTTTTTATTATTATTACTAACTTGATTTTCTTTAATTTTAGCATCAATGAACTTAATTTTATTTTCATAATAGTCTTCCGCTGATTGTATTAGATTTATAATATCTTGAGGCTCATTAATTTCAAGAATAGATTTTATTTCATCCGGGAGGAAATTGATGGTTTTAATAATCTTTTCTTGAAGTTTAGACATTGTATTAAGAATAAATTGAGATTGAGGCTTATGATATAAATCTTTAAATTTGTTTAACCAAAACGTAATTTTACATAAATTATGTGTCTCCATTTCTTTGTTACGAAGATCTATTCTATCTTCTGTGCTAGTGACTACTGTGTTCCTTCTGTTTAACATTTTATTCAACGGAATTTTTAAAATATCTCTTAATTCATCACGAATTAACATATTAATTTTAGAAAGGCAACCTTCCCAAATATAAAAATCTTCATCATTACAATTATTATAATCTTGAGGTTTACAAATTTCTATTAAAGGTTCGATTTTATATTTAAATAAATCTGGTAATTTAGCTCTAATTTTAAATTTATTTTTACCCCAAGTTTTAGGTAATGATATAAATTGAGATTCTTGTTCTTGATTATCAGAAGTCCATTTTCTAGCTAAAATTAATAATTGGTCTCTATTTAAATTTTTAATTTTATTTAAATCAAATTCATTATTAATCCAATTTAAATTTACTGGGGGATGTATTTGATCTGGAGAAATTAAATTTAATGTTCGGGAATTTTGAATTGCTTGTAATTGTAAATCTCTATTTAAATTAATACGGTCATTTTCTTCTCTTCTTTGTCTTTGTTCCATAGCATTTGTTTGTTCATTATTTAAAATGAAAGGAATTTCTCTGACCGCTAATCTTTCTCTTTCTGTGATTGTTCTACTCATAAACACTTTATCTTCATAATCTTTGATATCTTTTTTAATTACTTCTAATTCTGTTTCATTAAAAATTTAAATACATTAAAGGACAACATTTAATTCTATAATAAGGTAAATTTGTACCTTCAATAGTATTTAATGCATGATTCTTTTTACAATGATTATGTAAACCTTTAGAATCAGAAGTCCAATATGTTTCACAATATTTACAAACAAAACCTTCTTTAAGTTTAATTATATCTAAACATGAAGGAATTTTGTCGTAAGTATTAACATATTGTAACATTGTAGACCAAAACCAACCAATAGAATTCTTCATTTTCTCAAAATCTTTATGAGAATAAGTAATATGAGAGAAAAGGGATTTATTTGTATTTGAAAAATATTTACAATTAGGTATTGGACAAACGTAAACATTATTTCGATAACACTCAGGTTTATCATCTTCTTCATAAATTAATTTCCAATATAGATCATTATTGATTAAATATTCAATACAACCATATAAATGATTTTGATCAGGTTTATGATTATGAACTTTAGTCATATGACTAATCAAATCATTACCTGATTTAGTTAATTTATAACATTCACATTGACAAGGGAATTGACCTGGTGCACACCATTTATTTTCTCTAATCATAATATGAATTAATGGTTGTTTAGCTAAATTAATATCTTCATGTTTCCAACAATTTAAGTTATTTAAATTCTTCCATTTATTAATAAAATCTTTAATATCATCAGGTAATCTACAAAGTTTTAAGTCACTAATTAATTTATTATAAATAATATCATCTGGTAATAAATCACTAATATCATCAATTCCGGAATCTGAATCATCTGAACCCTCTGAATCAGAAGGATCAGGAAAAGAAGGATTATTTGATGGATCATTATTTGAAGTATCAGTAGAAGTAATATGATTAACATTATCATCTGAATAAGTATCTGAAGCATTGTAATTTGAATCATCTGAAGAAAAAGTAGATAAATTAGTAATTTTTAAAAATTTTGGAACACTAATATAATAAAAATTACAAAATTGGGACTATAACATCTATTGTTTTAGTTTCTTTGATAATATTGATTTTCATTTGAGGAATTTCAGCATCATAAGTTAAATCCACTTCATTAACAGTAACTTTTCAAACTTTCAACATTAGCTACTGAAGTTTTACAACCTTCAATAACTTTGATATCATGAGAAAGAACAGTTGGGGGTTGAAGTAACGTTTTGATACTCTGGTATAACAACATGACTTTCAGATATAGGATTTGAAGTTTTAGTTGTATATACTGGTTCATTAATATGACTTTCTACCAAAGGTTTAGAAGTTTTAGTTATATTAATTGGTTCAACTTTATGTTCTTCATTTATTGGATTAGAAATTATAGTTTTATTTAATGGTTCAACTTTGTGTTCTTCATTAATTGGTTCAGAAATTATAGTTTTGTTAATAGGTATTACTTTATGTTCTTCATTAATCGGGTTGGAAGTAATAGTATTAATAATTGGTTTATTTATTAAGTTATCTACTTTGAGCATCTTCTGTTATAATGTTATTAACTTTGCTGATATGTAATTTATCAATTCTAGGACTAGCAGTTAAAATGTTTCTCTTAGGTATAACTTCTAATGAATCTGATTCAGTTGTGATATTTCCGGGATTAAAGGATGGAGTAACTTGAAAATCTTGAGAATCAGAATTTATTGTTGGAAATTCAAGTTCGGGTTCAAATGAAGGTTCTTCTGAATCCAAATCATAAGTAATAGCCTGAGCTTGAATATCTTCTGTTTCTTCAACAAATGGTGAATTAGTAAAATTAAAAGTTGCATTATTTTTGATTAATTGATCTGTTATCTTGACCAAATGCAATAAAACCAATTTTGGTATTGTTTTGAACTGGTGAACATGAGTTTATAAAGTTTTTCGAAAAATCATAATTGCAATTAATTTGTAATAAATTCCAAGTATTATTAGAAGAATTAATATTTATCTGTTGTTGATTAAGAATATTATACACAATGATCTGAGCTTCATTCCTAATGTGAGAAATCTGTTCATCATTCCAAAATAATCTAAACGGGGATTCTCTAAGTCTGTTTGGTCCTATAATAGGACGTAAATCGAGTAGACCTCTGTCAAATTCCTCTATCGTTGTAGGAATGGGAGGATTGTGGGTATTAATTCTTAATATATCATGTTGAATAATAGCTTGTCCTCGTGCTAGAATAGCCCCATTCGAGTCATTACATTGTATAGGTAAAAAATCTGAGAATATTAATATCTGATGAAATAATCACCCAATTTGGTGGTGGAGGTAATGGTGTTCCTTCTGGGCTTGTTGGTGTTGGGTGGTAATGACGACCTCGTATTAATAAAATTTCTTGTTGAAATGGAAGTTCTTGATTAATCTCAAGAACAAAATCTTCATCATTTTCTTTTTGTTCGAGGTCTGGGGCTTCCTCTTCAATAATCGGTTCTATCCTGTGGTCTTGTGCCGTTATTTCATGAGTAGTGTCGGATTTTTTCCGCAATATATTTATCTGATAATTTTTCCGACCGAACAAAACTGGTATCAATCGAGTGCCCTGGGGGAGTTATTTCCGAAAATCGAGTTCTCGGACGCAAAAAATCAATATTCATGAAAAATCAAAAAAATCTCCTCCCGTGTGGTTTATTCATTTATAATTATCTTTGAAAGAAATTAAGATTAAGTTCAAATTAAGTTATTCATCATCTGGTGATGACGTATGCTCTGAGTTGCCATTCTCTAAGTGAGAACCATCCGAAGTAGAATGATCTCTTGAGTTTAGAATCACCAAATTTGCATAAAGCTCATTTAGTTCATCTGTTTGAACTTCATCACCTGAACCTTCGGATATAAGAGACTGGTCCGTGTTCGCTATGCTCTCGGATTCGGATTCTTCTTCTTCTGATTGTGATTCAATAATTCCATTATTATTATCCAAATTATTATAAATTAGTCGTTGTGATTCCCTTAAAGTTGCTACAGTTATTCTCTTCGCAAATCTCTTAAACAAATCTTTAGAACCTGCAAGAGTTCTCAATTCATCTAATGATTTGTTTAACCAAGCGCCTAATGATGAAATGACTATAACATAATAGTTGACTTCTAGACCGGATTGTTCTTTGATATCCTTACATAAACTTGTATATTTATCTTTCTTCTGATCGTATCTTTCATTTAAAGAATTAATGTCATTCTCATCAACATCTCCATAAGGAATTGTTACCTCGATTAAAGTGTAACCCTGATTATTACAGTACCAGATATCAGGTTTACATCTTCTGTTCTCGCCTTCAAATAAATTATTATTATTTTTGGACATTTTTTAATAGTTGAGTCGAGGTGAATAATTGGTTTGTTACCCGGGTTTGCTTTTAACATTTCACATGCTTCTCTAATAACTTCATCATTTTTTTTCTTATATGTATTAATAACTGTTTTACAATCATTTAATCTATGTCTTAAGGAATTTATTTGACCACAATAAGGACATAAACCTATGTTCTCATCATGGTTAGCAAGTCTTTGATGTTGCCCAGTATAGAAGCTATTAGTTCTAGCTTGTATACTAAATTTAATTATATTATCTTTAATTTTACATTTATAGTCATTCATGAAATAATTAGATAATTTAGATTTATAAAGGGTTTTAAAGGTATGACCTCTAAGAGGTAATTTAATCAAATTTGCATAATGGAAGTTTTTGTGATAATTGTTCATAATGTTTAGGAATTCATTTTGATCGAATGAATAAACTTCGTTCACATCTAGAAATTTTAATGTAATATATTCTTCAGGATTGTCTGGTTCAATTTCATTTCCATTGAATTCGAAAGGATCTATATCTGAGTCATCTGGATTTAATAAATTATCTGTGAGTAGATAGTTCAAGTTTAAGATTAAATTATTATCTTCAAGTGCATGAATTACCCGGCTAAAAAGGTTTGAAGTTCCAGGTGTATTTTTTCTCATGTCCTTGTTGAAAACATTTAAGAAAATATCGTTATCATTTGTGTTTTCTTCGACATTATTATATCTAAACGATTTTTCTTCCCAACATAGAGTTCGAAATAAATCTCTTAGAAACATATCTTTCGAAAACCATAACTTTAGAAAACTTGAAATAATCAAATCATTATTCCTTTCATTTAAATCTTTCAGTCCCGCTCCACCATCTTCCCATGAAGTATAATAAAATTCCTTAGGTAAAGCGGAAGTTTTTAAATTAGCATTTGATAACGCTCTGATGATAATATTTAAAAAATTCCCTACCGTTTTGTTGGTGGTACCATTAGAGAATACATAATCCAATGAAGGAATTATGAATCTTTTAATGGCATCCAACATTTGGTTCCATTTCAAGGGTGAGGAGCAAATATTACCTATGTCTTCTAATGCTTTAGATATCTTGTAATTTGCTGATTTCATTCTCGTTGTCTTCATTAATGCAGTCATTATTCCTAAATAATTAATACCTCCATTAAGATTAGTAATTGGGATATTTTCATTATTAATTTGAAATTTAGTAATTGCTGAAAATCTTCTATCATTATGATTAATATAATTAAATGTTTGACATTTATTAGGTTGAATTTTCATGTTAGCATAAATACAGAAGTCTTCAACTACTTTAATTAAATTATTCATACCTTTCTCAGTATCTGAAATAAGTACCAAGTCATCTGCATATGCTTGTGCGCAAATGATTTTATCATTTAAGTGAAATCCATCGATTTTACAATCTTCTAATTTATGTAACAAGGTATTGATGCAAATATTAAAGGCAATAGGAGAGAATGGACAACCTTGTTTAACACCACAATTAATATTTATAATGTTTGAAATTCCTTTAGTTGGAACCTGAATTCTTGTGTTTGAATTTTGATAAGTTGCTTTAATTAAATCAATTATTTTATCATCAAAACCTTGATTTTTTAAATTCTCAAAGATCAAAGGGTGAGGGACTGACCCAAAAAAAAAAAAAAAAATCAATAGTAGTAATGTAAATAGAACCTTCTCTTCTATTTACATGTTGAATTAATTCGTTAATAATCAAAGAATGTTCTGAAGTACCATTAGAACATTGCATAAAACCTTTTTGACATCTTTCTATAAAAATATGTCTGTTATTTAAATTCTGAAAGGCTCTAGCTAACACAACCATCCAAATCCTATAAAATGTTGGGGTTATTGTAATAGGACGCCAAGAATGAGGGTCTTCTTTATTACCTTTCTTAAATAACATTATAGTTTTTCCTCTTTTAAGTAATTCAGGACATTTTTTAGATTCCATAACTATTTTAGTAGTATATTTAATCATTTTAACTGTACTTTCATTACCAATTTTCCAAATAACATTTGAAATCCCATCTGGACCATAAGCAGAAATATTTGATCTTGAATAAATTGCTCGTTTAATTAAATCACTATCAAATAAATCATTAATTAAATTAATATTATCTTCTTCATTAAGTATTTTCTTAGCTAAGAATTCATTAGAATTTTCCGAATTATTTAATGTTTTATAGGTTTCCCAATTCTTCCCATATTCTTCCATAAATTCTTCCGGATTTATTTCACACTCTGGTGTAGTATTATTAGAGATATACCATTTGTAACATCTTCGCGGATCTTCCATATATAACCCTTGTATTAAATCTCTATATTTAATGTTTTTATTATTTCCAATTATTCTTTGATTTTCATTTATTTTGGTATTAATAAAATCTAATTTGTCACTTAAATTATCAATTGTATTATTTAATAAATTGATTATATCTTCTTGATTATAAATACTTAATAAGTTATTAATTTCGTCCGGGAGGATATTGACTATATTAATAACTTTCTCCAAATGTTTATTAAATAAATTTTGTATTGCCTGAGTTGGGGGTTTATGTTTGAGATCATAAAGTTTCCAAATATGTGTAACTAGTTTGCATAAATTGTGTGTTTCGATCTCTCGTTCATGAGCTCTTTCTCTTTCTTCATTACTTCTAACAATAGTATTAGATCTATGTAACATTTTATTAATTGTTATTTTAAAGACATCTCTTAATTCTTCTCTAATTAGTAAATTAATTTTTAGATAAACAACCTTCCCAAATATAATAATTTTCGTCTTTCGGTCTATTATCTAAAGGTTTACAAATATTAATTAGAGGTTCAATTTTGTCTTTAAATAAATTGTTAATCCTAGATCTAATCTTTCTACGATTTTTACCCCAAATCTTTGGTAAAGAGACAAATTGAGATTCAAATTCATTATTTAAATCTGTCCAAATTTTAGTAACCTCAAGTAAATTATCTCTGTTTAAATCTTTTAATTTATTAAGATCAAAATCATTAGCCAATGATTTTGCATCAAAATTACGAATAATTGGATTAATAAAATTATTGTCATCATTTATAATTATTGAATCTGGATTGATAATTGTATTATGATGTGTATTATTATTTTTTCTTTGTGATTCTCTTTGAATAATATTTCTCCTATTATCTTCTCTTAAATGTCTTTTTCTGATATTAATGATTTGTTCTTGATCTAAATCAATAGGATTTATTACATTAAGTCTATTTCTATCAGTTAAATTTCTTTGAGTGAAAACTAAATCTTCATAATCATTTAAATCCCTATTGATTTCTTCATCTTTATCCTGCAAGTCCATATACATTGTAGGTAAACATTTAATTCTATCATAAACTGTATGAATACCTTCAATATTAATTAATTCATGTTGTTTTTTTGCATGATTTTAAAATTCCTGTTGCATCTGAACTCCAACAGACTTTACAATGATTTACACATATAACCTTCTCTAGGTGATAATATATCTAAGCAACTAGGAATTTTATTATTAAAGCTTAGTATAAGCTATAATAGTAGACCAAAACCAACCTATAGTATTTATATTTTCATCAAATTCTTGATGTTTATGTGAAATATGAGAAATTAACGATTTATGTGCATTAGTGAAATAATCACAATTAGGGAAAGGACAAACTATAACATTGTTCCTATAAATGTCTTTCTCTAAATTATTCGAATTATTTAATATTAACCAAATTAAGTCTTTCTCTATTAAGTTTTTAATACAACCATATAAATGATTTTTATCAGGTTTTAAACCATGTATTTTGTTCATATGATTATTTAAAGCATTTCCTGTTTTAAATTCATTCTCACATTGACATTGACATGGGAATTGGCCTGGTACACACCATTTCCCTTCTCTAATCATTATATGGATTAATGGTTGTTTAGCTAATGGTAAGTTATCATATTTCCAATTATTAAGTTCTTTTGTTGGTCTCCATTTATTAATTAAATTATAAATATCTTCTTTACTGACACATTTCTTAATATCTTCAATTAATTCATCATTCATGTCTACAGTTTCTTGAACTAATTCATGTTCATCTTCTTCTTCATCATTATTAGTTAAAGTATTAATATTTCTATGAAGTGGAATATTAGTGTCTGAACTTGATTCTTCTTCACTAAGATTATCTTCCATATCTGATTTATCTGAAGTAGAAATTGTGAAATAGTTACTTAAGTTTAAGACTTTAGGAGTATGTTTATACATAATTTCAAATTCAGGAATATCAATATTTATCGTTCTTTTAATTGGGTTAAAACAAATCTCATTTTCTTCAATATTAACAATTTGAGTCTTCAACGTTTTGTTTACATCTATTTTAAGTTGTTCAATTAACGCTGTTTCTGTTTTATTCCTAAATAAACTTTCTACAAAAAGAGATTCAACAATAGGTTTTGTGGTTTTCTTAATAGCTTCTGGTATAATATGTAAAGATTCTACATCTGGGTTAATAGTTTTATTATTTAAATTCGGAATAATTTGTAATGAATCAACATTCGAATTAATAATTTTATTGTTCATAACAGGTTTAACATTTCAAAGAATCAATATTAGGATTAACTTCAACATTATTATACACAGGGTTTGCTTTTACTGAATCTATTCCTGTATTTACTTGTATGTCATTAAATTTGAGAATTGCATGTACAGAATCAATGTTAGTTGTAATTATTTTCTCATTAAATTTTGGTTCTGCTGTTAAAGAATCAATATTAGTTGAGATTATTCTTTCATTAATTATCGGATTAATTTCTAAAGAATCAACTTGAGTATCTACTGTTTTTTCATTTTGTATTTGATTTACATATAACGATTCAATAACTGGATTTGTAGTAATTGATTTCTCGATTGGTTTAACTGAATTGATTGGAGATTCACTATAATTAACTTGATTAAGTTGATTAAATTGATTCCTCGTCATATCTGTGAATTGTAACTCATTATGTATCATGTTGTGGTTAATTTGATTAATTGATCTTAAATCGATCTGACCAATGTTATAGAAATGACATGTCGCCCATATATTTTGTGTGTTGTTATTAACTATTTCAACATTTAAATTAATAGCTTTCTGGATAAGATACTTATTTGCAATATTAAATATATTTTGAACTTTTGGATTATCACTATTTAACCGAAATGGTAATTCTCTAGGTCTGGTTGGTCCTACGAAAGTTCTTAAATCAAACACACCTCTCTTAATTTCGTCGGACGATGTGAGTCTTGGTGGAAAATTAAGGTTGATTAACAGGTTTCCTTCTTGAATAATGCATTGATTTCGGCATAAAACTAACCCTCTTTCTTCGTTGATAAATATTGGTAGTAAAAACGAAATATGTGGATCTGATGAAATAATTACCCATTGAGGTGGGACTCCTTCTTCTTTATATAAATCGGGGTTTGGATTTGGATTATAATGAATACCACTAACAAGAAGGAATTCTTGTTGAAGTGGTTCACTAAAATTAAAATCAATTTCGTTATCTTTTTTCTCGCAAATCTGAGGGGTTTCAGCAGGTGAAGGACATCGTCGTAGGTGTTTCTGTATAATAGGAGATCGTTCAAGTCGTTTACGCATTTCCGAATCGTCGATATAATTTATTGATCGAAATTTCGATTCGCCAAAAAGGGTATCATTAGAGTGCCCTGGGGGAGTTATTTCCGAAAATCGAGTTCTCGGACGCAAAAAATCAATATTCATGAAAAATCAAAAAAAATCTCCTCCCGTGTGGATCGAACACACGACTTCCAGATTAACAGTCTGACACTCTAACCAACTGAGTTAGGGAGGAAGTCTGTATACAGTAAAATAAGTGATATTTTATATATATATAGGGAAGAAGAGCTGAAATAGAAAATTGAAGAGATAATAAAAATGAAGAAAATTTTTTTTCATAGAGTACCAATAGGTTTTTGGATTGTTTTATCAGCATCACTATTATCAATTTGTTTTATATTTTTTATTGTCAACATCAACATCACACAAAATCAAAATTTTCCTTGCAATTGTCCAAAATGCAATAATTTCGAATTTGAATATAATGACATTAATGAAATGACTTTTATTTCTGTAATTAAAAACAACAAAAAAATCGAAGATTATAACAAACAAGCAATTCATTCGTGGATTTCAATTTCGCCAAAAACCCATGTTATACTATTTGCTGACCAAAGCAAAGTAGACAATGATAATTTTATCCAAAATAGTTACAAAGATCAATTAAAATTTTCTCAAAAAATTCGCCATGATTTTTCAAATGTTCCTTTTGTTGATGATTTATTCAAAGAAGGTGTGCAACAATCCCGGTCCAAATATGTTACTTTTATTCGAGATGATCTTATTCTAACTAAAGACTGGTTTAATCGTGTAAACCAAATTTTCAATTTTCTTTCCACACAAAATCCAATAATTATTAGTCAGTTTGTTAATGTCAGCAACATTACTGCTATCACTGACACAACAATTGATTATACCAGCTCTAATGCAGATGAAATTGGCTCATTCACATTTCGAACAGGTCCATCTCCATTTGATATTTCCAAGGTCCCTGGCTTCGTCTATGGTCGTGGCTACTGGAGCAATTGGATGGTTGGGTGGTTGAATAGCATTGCTGATACAGTATCAATTGGTCTTCATCCACCTGCATTCCGCTTGCAACACAGCGAGAAGCCGCTAAGTGACAGCGATAACAGAGTTATAGTGAACAAATATGTTAAAGTCTCCAATGGAGATTATTGGGGAACTAACAACGACACAAAATGGAAAGTGGAAGGAAACAAGTTAGTGAATAGGAAAACTTTACAGGAAATAGAGCTCTTAGATTTAACTAAATAATAAAATTATTATTGTGATTTTCAGAAGATATTCGTCGTTTAAAAATGAGAAAAGATGAGAAACCAAGTGGCTTAATTTAAATATCTATTGGGCGATATTGTTGTTAGAAGTGATGATAAAACGATAAAATATTTTTAGAATTACTTTTGTGTAACGTATTCAATAGTTTATCAAAATAATGCTGAGCTTCGGAAAAAAATTTAGTAGAGGATTTTTCGATATGGCTTTTGGTCCTTTAGCAGATATTTTCCAAACAAAAAAGGGATATCAAATTCAAGTTGAGCTTCCAGGTGTTAAACGCGAAGATATTTCAATTGATCTTGATCAAGGTAATTTAAAAATCACTGCAACAAAGAAACAAATTAAGGGAGATAATGTAAAGCAAATTCATTCTGAAAGAGAATTTGGTACTGTTTCTCGTTCCTTTGGACTTCCAGCAAATGCACAAGTTGAACAAGTTGAAGCATCTCTCACTGACGGAGTCTTAACTCTTTCAATCCCGAAGAAAGAAAGATCAAAAATTGAAGTAAAGATTCTTTAAATTTTAAATTTATCATTTATTTTTCTTCATTTTTCCTGGCCAAATATCCATTCTCGTGCATTTTTGGATTTCCACAACACTTTTTATTGGGAAAAATATTTTCAAGAATCTGATCTACGTTAAATGGAACAAATTTCAATACACAGTCACTTAATAATATGTAGTCATTATGTAAATCGTAATGTGCTTATGTTTAAACCAAAAAATGAAGATTTCAAATTTAATCATTTTTACTCATGGAGCAATTACAGAAGAAATATTCAAACTTCATTTGATATTCGATTCCAATTCCAATCGAAGTAAACTGTTTTATATAAAACAAAATCCTTTCACTTTACATATTTTCGATTTCTTCCAGTTCCAATTCCAGCAGTTGCAGTGCCTCATTCTTATCGCACATTCTCTGTTGCAGTATTGCCACATTATCTTCGATCATTTGCTTTTCTCTTTCCGCCTCACGAATCTTATTCTTCAGCTCATCGATTAATTCACACAATTCGATGACTGAACTTATTCTGTTCGGGTCTTTCCGCATTGAAATGTGATCCACAGAGCGCGCGCGCCTCTTTTTACTTTTCGCGCTGTCGCTGTAGCTATACTTCGCATTTATACTGTCGCCGCTCTTCGAGACAATGAGTTCTAAGCCGGTGGCGCCAATGGCCTTATGCACACGACGCTCTTCGAGGCTATGGCGCACAGCTTTGTTACGCGCTTTGGGCGAAATGTTGTTTTTGTTGTCGCTCAGAAGTTTGAGACTGTTTTTGCGCATGATCGGAAGAGTCTGGAAACCAAAAAGACTGTCAAGATCAGCAAAATCTTCTTGCGGGCTGTCGAGATATTGATAGCGTGGGTCAATAGTGTTGGCACGATATGCATTGTGAACGGAATCTGTTTCACTGGGAGGAGGGGGTGGAAGTGGAGGGGGTGGAGGTGCAGATGGGGCTTGGGTGCGCTTGTGATGGCGGCGTTTGGAACGAGTTCGATGATCTGATGATGGATTGGATACTGTATGAGGATCAATGCTGGTTGACCTGGGTCGATGGTGTGACCTATGATGAGAGTGGGTCTTGCGTGGAATGACTTCTGGCGCGGGAGTTGAACTTTTTTCAGATTTTTCTGGTGTGGAATGTGACGGATTATGCCGTTTAGAGATGCCAGTAGAGACAGTACGTGTAGGAGGTGGAGGTGGCACATTGGGAGGAAGTACAAACTTGAATGTATGTAGAGCCTTTTGTGAACAAGATTTGGGACGAGTCGGAGGAGGAGGAGCAACAGAGGGCGGAGGCATAAATGGGGGCGAAGCAGTAAATTGCTTGGGAATTGTTGATAATTCAGGAACACCTGGAATTTGGGAAAGCATGTGTTTTGTTGCTAAGATTTTGGATTTTTTGTTTGCTACAGACCGAATAACCACTCAAATACCGTTGTTTTTTGTGCTAACTTTTTCTATTAATAAACTATTGTAAACTTGGTGACGATACGTTGAATTTTTTTGTGCAATTTTCTGAGATATTTCTTATTGAAATCAATAGCAAAGATAAATTCCACGTTATATGCAATTTTAACAAAGCCATCAGTACAACTGTTGCTTCAATATGAAAAAAAATCTAGATTTGATGTTTTATAGAAATAATGATTTATTAATATTAATATATTAATTTTTTTCGTTTTGAATATTTGCTATTATGGAATTCGAAACGAAAGGAACACTCTCGAATTTTTTCCAATAGTTTTCTTCTAAAATCGAAATTACATTTTCTAATTGTGGGAAAATATCAATTTTTGAGGAACCAACAATGCTCTTTAATTTTTCCAGATCATCAATTGACATACAAGAAATGCCAAACATTGATATTAATTTTAATAATTCAATCTGCTCATTGATTTCTCTTCCATCACACATTTTGATTATGAATGATGACAAATGCTTTATTGGTGGTCTACAAAAATCCTTGGTATTTAAAATAGATAAGATATCTTCTGTGCTTAATGTTGATAGATTCCGTACATTTTCGCTGTTTCTTATGATTTGTGGGAAGTTTTCAAGAATTAGAGGTTCATTTTCAATGTTACTTTTTTGAAAGTTTACGTCTTGGCCATTTACCTTCAGTAGAAGCATGCAAGAATTGGGATGCCCCTATTTTGTAGAGGTCATCTAAACGGCTTTCCAAGCAACAGCAAAATTATGTTTTCCAAATATAACTGAACGAATTGAATGTTGATATCCAATTAGCTATATATTCACACAAATGACAATCACATGTAGTGAATACGACGAAATGGTTTAAAAAATTATATGCTTTTAAATTAAACATGATCATCTTAAAAAAGACAACCCTATATCTTTTTTAACCAAAAATATTATTTTCTCTGGCGTTGAATATTTTTGCTTAAGCACGTATATTTTGTGTACAAATTAAGATATACGGAGATGATGCGTCACTTTTTTAATACAAAAATGATCTTCATCTTATTATTTTTAATAAGCTTAAATTTCAAAAATAACCATACTTCAGATTAACTTTTAGTAGTTATTCCACAAATTGTCATTAAATTTGTAAAATCATTTAAAAATTGATATAATTCATACAATCACGCAGGAATGATCTAAATGTTATCTTACCACTGAAGCAATATATGAATTCACGAGAAACCAATATGTGATTCCTTTTCATTGAAATGATATTCACAAAAAATATCACATCGACAAAAGTATAAAAAACTGACAGTTATTAAATTGAATATGCATGTTTGAATTAACCCAACTTTCAATTTACATGTTCTTCGTCAATATTTTGCTTTTGGGTACATTTTGCATAAAGAACTGCGAAGACCTTGATGAATGGCTGTTAAACTGTTCAACAGAGGTGGCAGCTTACCATGTATTTGAATGCCCGAAATCTGGATTTTATGAAATAAACTGCAGTTCTTTGGTTACTTGTAATGGAACTGGTTACACAACTAGAAGCTTTGCATGTTATCCAACATCAGGAAAGGATCCAGCCACAGCACTTGCTTTATCAATTTTCCTCGGATTTCTTGGAGCTGATAGATTTTATTTAGGGTACTACAGTATTGGAATCTTCAAGCTATTCACTGGAGGCTTTTTCAGCTTGGGGTGGTTTCTTGATATTTTCCTCATAGCATTACGTATCTTAAAGCCAGCACATGGTGATGTGTACAAATTCATGCCAGATGGAAACTTTAGAGTTAGACTTCCTGCGCCAATTTATAATTAAAAATTTTTTACAAATTTATTTCAAATTTAAAAATTAAATTGCATTTTGCCCTTTTGACAATACCTATCATAAAAATATAGTTAAAGAAGATTAAAATCAAAACCATTTTTAACTTTGATAGATTAAAATATTGATATTAATCATTTAGATTTCCACCTCATTGAAAACATTTTACACCATAGTACAATAAAGAAACAAAATTCACTTCGTCGATTAAAAAAGATCGTGCTGCTCTACATTCTGATTTTGATTTCATTACTTTTCGCGATACTTTCTTCTGCTTCCATCTAAAACCCAAGTAGTGGTGTTGAAAACATATGCACCACAATGGATAGTTTGGGCTGTCTCACCGTCCTGTTACCCAAATATTGAATTTTAAATGCCCCTGAAATTTGAATATATAACCGTTTACAATGTCAAAATATAATATCAGAAGCGATTTTAGATAAAAGTTTTTTGTTCTTTTATTAAATATTAATTTAAAGATATCAATAAAGTAAATATAATAAACAAAAAATTATACCTTAGTTTAAAAAGCGAGTTATTAAGTTAATGGTGCATTTTGAAATTTTTCAACCCCAACTCATGTTTCGTGTCACTTTTCTATGAAGGGCACTTCGAGCTTAACGGTTTCCCACCGGGATAAAAATGCAAAAACACGTTTTTGTAAAAATCGACCAAATCGATGTTTTCAAGCTTTCTCCTGTTGATAAATATAGGGTATATGTTCATTTAATTCCAACAGAAGAAGGATCTTTTGTTGATCTCCAACAAACACCAATAAATACATTAGAAACACAAAATATTTGGAAAATAAAATGCCATAACCAAGCTACCACATCTTTGAGAATTACAATTTACAAAAATGTCAATAAAATGTTTGCAAATCTTACTTTACCACTTTCCTGGTTTCCTGTTAATAAGGTCGTTTTATATGAATATCCTTTCAGAGTTTCTCCAGTATTTTCTGAAGGAAAGCCCGTCATGGGAACTATTTTGGTTCATTTGAGTGAAAATGGCGTTGGATTATTTGGAGCTCCTCATGGAACCCTTTTAAAAAGACCAGCATGGAATATTACTGAAAGAACAAAACAAATGATTCAAAATGGTTCTTACCAATTAATTGATACAAATCCATATTCTTTAATTCCTCCTTCTCAACCTATTCAGCAAACACCAAATCCTTATACATCTCCATATCCGCCAGCACAACAATATCCAACATATTACCAAGTTCCAATTCCGCAATATGCATCAACCCAAAACAATACAAATATGTGTTACCCACAAACTACAGTAACCGCTACTCCTACTGTACAACAACATTACCAACAACAATATGTTTATCCAACACAACCAAATGTTTCGTATCAATCTTCTTCGCCTACAGAAACAAATCAAGTTGGAACATATGATACGTTTCTTCCGATCTACCCTCAAAATTAGAGTGTTTATAAACTTTGATTAATTCAATATTTGAAAAATAAATAATCAACTTTGTTTCTACACCAAGTGTTAATGACTTGTAGTTGTAGTTGAGCTTTCTTTTTGTACAAAAAATATATTTGAAATTTGTATATATGATTATGTTAGGATAAAAAAAATCGTAGGGGGCGAATTTTGCATAAAAATGATTTTGACTTTTGAAATGTAAAGTATTCAAACGAACAACTTTTACAATCGTTTTTGATCGTGCATTTCACTTTTTGTATGCTTACAGAAGTGGATACAAATCATTTGTCATATCATATAACATCAATTTTTTCGTTAATGAGTTCAAATTATAAAAATATCCCTTTGCCATCTTTTTAATTTTTATTTTTCCAAATACTTAATACATAAAATCAATTCTTTTCTTTTAAAAAGAAATTGAACTTTAAAATAATGTGTTGAGAAATTGATCTGAATTTCAATACATTGATTTTTTGAAAAAATGAATTCATTCGTAAAAAAACATATTTGCCAAAAAAAAAAATAAGTCATTTCTACTTGTCACAAGAAACAAAGTCATAATATTATAAAATATTTTATTCATATAAATAAAAAAATCTTTATAGTTTATTTTCCTTTTATTTGATTTTGAACTACGGTTTAACAGTATTAACAGTATTATTTTTTAATCGATAATACATAATCATAATGTACATCATTAAAATCAAAGAAAACTTCCATATTTATCTTAATATTTATTTTCATTTTGAAGATATTTATCAGTAGTAATTTCTTTTTTGAAGTGAAATTTTTGAAATAAAGTATTTGTCTTAGAATAATACTTTTGTGTCCTATTTTTTGGACTCACATCATTTTCACTATTATTTTATTTTCGTAGTATTAAGAATGATTGCTCTGATATTTTACTATCTAATCGTACCCACATTTGGAAAATTTGATAATCAAACAAAAACACTTACAATAGAAACCATGGAAGATTTTAAAAATGCATCTACCTACAAAAAAGAAACATTAACTTTGATTATCGGTGATAATATTACTTCAACTCCACCCGATGCATTTAGTGGGTGGGGTAATCTAGCAACTGTTCGAATTGGAAATTCATTATCTCATATTGGTAATGATACATTTTTTAGTTGCACAAATTTGTCATATGTTACCTTTGGCCCAAATGTTACTACAGTTGGTGAAGGCGCATTTTTTAACTGCATTAAATTATCAAAAGTTATTTTCAATGAAAAATTGATTAAAAATTTATAATTTTTCATTTATGCAATGTTCATCACTTGGAACAATTAAATTCCCTCAATCACTGACATTTATTGGAAATCATTCGTTTTATGAATGCCACAACTTATCGGAAGTAATTTTTAACGAAAAACTGATCAGTATTGGCGCGGAAGCATTTTCAGGTTGTTCACTTGTGCAAATTAAATTACCAAATTCACTCACTACAATTGGAAGTTATGCATTTTTTCGTTGTTTTAATTTATCAGATGTCACCTTTGGAAATAACATAACTACAATTGAGAATGGTGCATTCAGCTTTTGCAAATCTCTTAAAAAGATCGAAATTCCAAATTCAATAACTATTCTCAATGGAGAAGTTTTTGCACATTGTTTTAATCTATCAGTTGTTATTATAGGTGAAAATCTGGTTTCAATTGGACATCGTGCATTCTTTGAATGTAAATCTCTAACTTGTGTTTATTATAAAGGTCACTCAGAACCTAAAATTGCTGAAGAAGCATTTGATGAAACTCCTCTCAAATATGTAATGACATTAGATTCTTATAATTCAACAAAATTCGGTAAGTTCAATGTATCAATTGGATCCACAATCGAAAAATGTGGTCCATGGCCAACACACACAATCCCTGAATCGATCACATTTACACATTCGAATACAATTACAAATGCAAATACATCTTCACCATCAACATATACAAATTCTAACATATATTCTATTTCATTCACAGATTCAAATATTACATCAAATTCTTTTCCATCAAAAGCTGCTTCAAAAACTGTCCAGCTTGCTTTTGGCGTAAGTATTTTTTCATTATTATTTTTAATTTTATTCTAATAAACATTTCTGTGTAACCTTTTCAAAATCATATAATTACTTCAATAAATAATTTTAATGATTTCAACTTTTCGATGAGTAAATAACATCAATTCTCTTTGTGATTTTTTTGCTTAAAATTTATTGTTAATGGATAAAAAAATCATCTTTTTTTACTTCTATTAATATTATAATAATATTTTGCCCATTTTAAGATGTTCATGGTTTAATATGGTGGTATACATAATAAGATATCTTATTCAACTTTAAAAAAATTCATTATTATCCATTTTAACTAAATTTTTGAGTTAAAGAGTTTTTTTATTACAATGAGAGAATCAAAACAGGAAAGGCAAGCATGCAATGGTTATGATCATCTTGATTAAATCATTAGCTCCCTTGATGGGAGAAATTTTGTGAATGACTATTGTCTATTCATAACAAATACAACACCATATTTTATTTTGGCTTCGGTTCAGTTTCAGCGCAAGTGTTAAATCTCTGATGAAAAAAGCCGATAAACACAAAAAGTTTTATTCAAACAGAGTTTTCAAATACATGTTAACGTTCACTCCAATTCGAAAAATTCGAATTTGGAATTTTCAAAATTTTCAATTTCTTCATTTCGTTCGGGATATTCATCCAATCTATAATTCACGTATATCCAATATGCAACGTCCCTTACTTCTTTTTCAGTGAACATTGCTAGATTCAAAGGGAATGAATTCATTATTTCATAATGATCTCTAAGCTATTTTTCTATTGGATCATTTCCATATGCCATCCCATGGTTTTGATTTTCTTTTTCCGTTTTATAATGAACAAAATATTTCGATTTAATATTTTTGGTGATATTTTTATCAATCAAATTTTGTTCAATTAGTTACTCCATTAGGTAATATGATTCTTGTGTGTTAATTTTAGATATACGTTTGATAAAAAATGGGGTTAGTTTAACAATATTTTGATTAATATCTTCTTCTTTGAAGTGTTTTTAAAAAAATTAAGTAAATATCAAATTCATGGTTTGATGATGAAAAGCATTATAAATGATGTTAATTAATAAGATATTAAATGTGTAAGGAAAATTTAGATCAAAAAATCCCAATACGTTTATAACTGACGCCTGAAAATTTTCTTCGGTGAAACTGAATACAGCTTTCTCAAGCTTAATTAGGAATTTCAAGCAGGATGATAAATTATTCAATTTATTATCTCCTGTGTTTGTGATAGTATCATCATTAGGCATGTGCTTTGGAGAAATCATAGTTTCAAATAAAATACAAATAAAGATACAGAGGCGAAATTCGAAAACTCAAAATCTAAAAATTATTGATTATAATTTTTTTTGGAAATTTTCAAAGACTTTAACAAGAAATGTATTTCTATCCGAATACTATTAATAAAGATCCTATATCATATACTGAAAAAAAATAGAAATCCATATTGCGTTGAACATTAAGCCCAAAATGGCAAATCAAATTGAAATCTTCACAAATTTTAGCAAAACGATCACTAGAATAACGGTCGTTTGCCAGCTGTTGTAATATGCCGATAGCTGTGTTTGAAAAGGAATTAATTCAATTTTTCGTTTACTTTTTGATTCATATTTGACATTTTATCGTGTGTAAATGAATAGATTTTGATCGTCTGACGTGATTGTATCCAATAGTGGAGTGGGAAATTCGTTTAGTATGTCACTTTTCCATTTTAAATATACAAAAAAAAAAATAATAAACAGTCAAGTGGCGGGGTTTCTGAAACTCATCATGGACATCAAGAAAACCCAATAATACAATTCAATGTATTATTTTTTTTCTATGAGAGACTAAAGTGAGGAAGATCAAAAACTATATAATGATTTAAGGTTACGAATTGCATCACAAAATCGAACTAAAAATTCATTCAAAACTAACTTAGAAATGTTTGAAAGTGTTAAAAACTATGTTTACCGGAGCAATGTAGATGACTGGAAGCGAAGTTTGGTTTGTGGATTTTGTTTATTCGATGAAAATATTTTGGCAATCAATGTCAACCAAATTATTTATGTACTTTCTAAATCTAAGTCCACAACCAACATTATGTTCCAAAGTTTAGAATATAGTGCAATTCCAACATATAAGAGATATTTAAATAAAGTTTCTAAGTATATTCCAATTATAGAAAACAATGTATCTGAACTTCGGACATGGTCAATAAGAATTAAGAATCATGATTTTAATCAAGGCGTTAATGATGAAACTGAGAAAACAACTCATGAGCCAGAAATAGTTGAAGACTTTATTGTTTATACTCCACCTGATGCAGAGAAACAAGACGCAGAGACCAAACAATCATTTGTGGCGTCAAAAGACTAAAAAATAAATTGTTGACAACAGATGGAATCAATTTCAATAAGTTAGAAAAGTACTTTGCGTAAACTGTAAACTAATTCCTTCTGAATAAAAAGAAATGTTTTATAAATAGATTTCATTTAAACATTTATAAATGTTAATAAACAGAATCAAATTTCATTTCTATAATTGAAATCTTTTCCAAAATAATTCAAACAAAATATAGAAATCAATTCTTTTCACATGTGAATTTCAACAAAATCAGAAATTATTAAAAAATCTTACTATAGGTAAAAAAAGTTAACAGTGTTTGTAAAAATTTGATGAAAGATTAAAAAAAATTCCTATAATATGCAAATTGAAATCTTCTTTTACATACAGTAAATTTTATATATTATTACAGTAAGGAGTAATTATATAACCTTAAAATCACATTAAAAAGGAGTCCTGAGCAGTAAATTCGATAATACCAAACAATATAATTCCAATCACATCATTACTCTTTAATCAGATTTTTTAAACATATCGAAAAGCTTCTTTGCCATTGATTTCAGCACTGCGTCCATCACCGGCAATGGTACCAACCAGAAAACTAATCTCATAACTATTGTGTCTGCTCCAATATCATATGATAAGCTTGTTCCATACGTCGCGAGCATTATCTCCGCAACGCGTTGTGGCGTCATCGAAACAGGCGATATCATAGCTGACTCAAATTCCTTTGGCATGCTGTCGAAAAACCGGGTATCTTTGACGTGCCCTGCATTGTAGCACTGAACAGGAATGTGAAGTTCACTTTTAAGGAGATCAGAGTATTGCGACAAAAATCTCTTGCAGCTGACATAACTTGTGAGAAATGGAGTGGTAAGAAAAGAATTAGCGGAAGAAACAAAGGATATGGATTGCCCTTTGCCTCCCTTTTGTGTAATGAAATATTTTGATAATAATACATTACTATGAATCATCATATTGTTGTTGTTGATAACTTCTTCATCAGAAAGTTCATCATATTTAGCAATTTTACCACTCCCATGACAAACAAACATGGCATCAATATGACGATTTCCAATTCTTTCAAAAATTGTTTGAACAGCCGTGACATCAATAAAATCAATGGGTATCTTTAAAAATTCGATTTTGTTGCTTTCAAGACACTTTTTTTCTAATTCTGTTAATCTTTCTTCATTTCGACCCAAGGCAACAATATTTACTCCTTGTGAAGCAATCTGGAGAGTAAGTTCGTATCCAATTCCTGATGATGCTCCTGTTATCATTGCCCATTTAACATTACGAGATTTCAAATTAATTGGCTTGGAAAGATAGGCGCGTAGTACTTTATATATGTACCAAATAAGACGGAGAAAAGTCAAAAATCCAAAAGCAATAAAAATGTTCCTTAAAAAACTCATTTTTTTTTTGAGAGAAAGTGGCAAAAATGAAAAAAACGGATTCAGTACTTTAACGGTCTCTATAAATGTGACGGTTAACAATAAATTTTGCGAGTAATGATTAATGATTAAAATAAATTGTTGCACAGAGAACGAGGAAACAAAGAAGACGATATATATCAGTCGCAAAACATTGTTAAAACAGACGTAATTCCTAATGGATATTTAATGAAAGCACAACATCAAGGAAATATTGTTCGCTTTGAATATGAAACTTATGATTACACACGCAAAAATAAGACCAAAATCATTAAGCCTGCTTACGTTTATTTGCCATATGGCTATAATGACAAAGATACAACGACAAGATATAACATCCTATATCTAATGCACGGCTGGACAATGACTGCAAGTGACTTTTTTTACGACGGCTCAAGTCATCTCTCTAATCTCCTTGATAATATGATAGAAAATGGAGATATTCAACCTTTAATTGTTGTTTGTGCCACTTTTGATGCAGAAAATCAGTCACAAGGATTTCCTCGCTCTGTCAGCGAAATTGCTGTGTTTCATAATGACTTTAGAAATGATTTAATTGTTGCTGTTGAAAAACATTTTCATACATATGCCAAAGGAACCACCGAAGCTGAGTTACAAGCATCAAGATTGCATCGTGCGTTCGCTGGGTTTTCTCTTGGTGCTGTAACAACTTGGTATCAGTTTGTTTATAATATCGATTTTATCAAATATTTTATTCCCATGAGTGGTGATTGTTGGATTCTTGGAACATATGGAGGTATGTATCACCCAGTGGAGACAACTAGGTACCTAGAAAATGTTGTTCAAAGTAATGGATTTGAAAATGATTTTTTTGTCTATTCCTTTATCGGAACCAGCGATGCAATTTGGAATCAATCTGATACCCAAATGCGAGCAATGATTAAAAGTCATATTTTCACACCAAGAACATTTAAACACGGAATCAAACTAAACGGTCGTCACACAATACCATCATGCGAAGAGTATCTGTACAACGCATTAAAAATGTTTTTTAGCTGAATAACATAAACACTTTTAAAATTTCAATTGCTTTGTGTTTTTTTTATATGTATTTTTGATCTTATTTACTTTTACGTTTCAATTTAGAATAAAGTGATAATTAATAATATTTGTTCAATCTGAATATGTTTGATATATCCGATTATTTATATTAATTTTTTCATTAAGTATAGTTCATATGTTATTAACACAACTCAATAATTAAGTGGTAATTTACAAAAAACAATAAAGTTAAATATGTTTATAACATTTACACATTACAATTCCTCGTAGAGTTTTTTCTCTTCTTTCTCTATTTCCTCTTTTACCTTATCCACATCAAACATCGGCACGTTCACTTCCATTTGTGCAGCGCACCAATTTACAATATTCTCAAACTTAAAGAAGTCCTCAAACACAAATACACTTTGATTCACATTATCATAAAATCTCAAAATTGGCATGACTTCTTCCACGTCTATATCGAATGGTAATTCATTTTCTGATACGTCGTATGTGAAGAATTTTGCTGATTTAACATTCAGCAATTGTAATGCCTTCGAAATTGTTATGTTTAACATTTCGTAGTCATTCCCATCATGATATAAAACAAAAGTAAATTTCGATTCATTTTTCGCATTTTGCAAATTATTAAATGATAACTCATTAGAAATAGAAGTAACTGATGAAAACACTGTTAATGGTTCAGTTCCATTTTCGATTCTACTAAGAAAACTACGTAGAAAATCGATGTTATGAACATTGTTAATGTCATTAACAGCCCACCGATCATTGTTTCCAATGCGGAAAACAGCAAAGAGAGGACGGCGAATGTGTGTGAAGCGTCCGATTTCGGAAAAGTGTCTTTCCGATGAGCCAACGATGGGACCGATATTAAAGTTTTGGGCGAACTCGCGACTGAGCTTGGTAAGAAGCTCCATTTCGAGAGAGCTATTAGTATCAGACAATGTATCAATGAAAAAACCTGCGAAAAATGACTTTTGGTCAAGATCAGTTAATGCAGGATCAATGACATTTGTTTGATAATAAAGCTGATAGTTGCCTGTGGCTTTGACAAGCTGCCTGTCTTGTGGGCGGTAAACATAATGGCCACGGGAAACAGTAAGGCCAAATTGAGAAAAGAGATGAGATGGAACAACATATAAAATGTCACCTTTACGCATGTGTTTGGGTTCATCAGTTGTGTCAATGCCAATTAAAACGCTAGTTTGCCCTTCAAAAAGAAGTCTGAGCTCTTCTGGATGAGTGATGAAAACTTTGGTATTCCCTAAAATCAGATTGCATAATTTATATAAAGAAAATGCAGAATCAACAGGAATTGTTTCTACTTGTTCCTCGCCTTTTTTGAAAACAAGAATACCATTAGTTTGATTATATTTTTTCCCTTCATCTGAATTAGTAACAGCAAAAGAAATTCGATTTTTAAAGGTTTTGATAACAAAATTAAAATTATCAAATGTTTGTTCTTCTGAATTTTTGACAAAAATCATAGATATTGCTTCTTTTTGAATAAAGTTTTCAAGCTCCTCTCCGGCTAGAAACGAAAGGTTTCCAAATTCACCAATAGGCAATGAAATTCTTAGGCAAAGAACAGGCAAAAGCATTTTTTCCCAAACGTTCAGTAGCTAGGGGGCCCTATGATGTAAAACATTCAAAATGATTTCTTCTTTGTGGGGTTCCTTTTGCTTTGCATTCTATTTATATCTGAAAAGGAAATCTGAATTATACCATAATTAGAAATGTTTAAAATATTTTTAACATAAAAAGAGATTACAAAAATATTTTTTAACTCAATGTAATGAGGATATAATATTTATAATTTAGAATTACTCCTATTTCTTGCGCAAAATATTTTGTGGATAAAATAGGTTATTCTTTAAGTATTATCCAAATTTTATTGATTGTATTAAGTCTATATCTTCTACTCATTGGTAAGTCATTGCATTGACTTAGGTTACCTAAAAAAAAATTTATATACTATTATTGAAGGCTTATAAAAAAGATACTAAATTCAAAAAAAGTAGTATTTATTTTTCTCTAAATTAATTGATACTCTATTTCTTGTGGAAAATAATATGTGATGAAATTTTTCAGAAATTTTTTCTATAAATCTAAGTGTGGAGAAATAATAATCCAATCCATTTTCAGTGTATAAATTAAATTTTTAGAAAATATTAAAATAAATACAGTTTTTATTTTTATTGATTTAGAGGATGCAGAGATAAGGAGGTCAGTACTCACAATAGGGATGTTTATACAAATTAAAAATATGAATATGATTCGAATGTATTATCGAGTTAATACGCAACCTAATGTTAAATAATTAACATAACAACATATTTAACACAATTGTGAAGCTCTTGCGATTTTGGATAATCATAAGAACACTAAAACTCTCTTTTCAATATCCAATGAGATTTTTCTCATATAAGTTTTTCTCAATTTCACTACCTATTCGTCAAAAAATAATACCTAAAGGATTCTCTTACGTTCATTATAAGAATTTAATAAACATTATATTTCTTTCTTTTTTCCTTTCCAACATCTTTCATAAATCCATGAAAAACAACGTTATTGATCAATTACTTTTATCATTTAAGTACACAAATTTTTATATTTGGATAAGTAATGAGAAATATTCTTCCACATTTTAATTTGTTAAACATCTCATCTGAATATAAAGAATGAATTTGATATAAACAAATTTTTTATTATTATAAAAAACAACTAACAAAATTTGCATTAAAAATCTATTTTATTAATAATAAATCACACATCAATCAAATCTTAAGTACCAAAGTCGAAATCGGAGAAAGAATTTGAGCTAAACGAATCGTCAGATTCCGAGACTTCCGAGTTGTAAGGGTCATCCTCATCATCCACGAAGAAACCTGCGTGTACATTTGTTCTATTGAAGTTGTCGGGGTATTTCTTCCTTGCGTTATTGAAGACGATACTTTGCACTTCTTGACTTTCGTGTATCATTCTTGAGAACTTTCTTCTCTTTAGTCTCCATCCCTCTATGAATGACGCTGCGATTAATGTCTTATCTCTCGGCTCGTTAAAGAATAGTTCTCTTTCTCCATCGACAAAACCTTTTTTCGCAGTTTGAGTTCCGACAACAACGTCATCGATCACTATTTTAACAGTTCCCGAATTAATGATCAACAAGTCGCTGAAGAGGTCTCCTTGTCGATATATTATTTCGTCAGGAACAAATGTAATTGTAGTTAGTTGATCCATTAACATTAATAAATGATGCTCTTGAAACCCTTTAAAGATATCAACTTCTTCAATTACATTTCGACAGAGTTCCATAACAATGGCACATCGTAAACTTTCGGGAATCTCTTTAAATAATGTGTTCCATTCAGGCGCGCCATGATATTTCTCCCACATGCCTTGGCAATAGTGGCGAACATGTTTAAGATAGCCACGTTCGACGTTTTTGCCGTGCATGTACTTTTGCATATGATCATAGCGAACAAGAAATTTGTTGCCTTCGGGGTCCGAGATGGAAGAAATCATCTTAGCAACAATTGATGACTCAAAAACAACTCCGACAATTTGGATGATGATTGCAACAACATATTCATTTGTGTTAGTGGGATGGATATCGCCATAACCAATAGTAAGAATTGTGGTAACGACAAAGTATAACGAGGTCACATAGAGTTGGAAGTTAGAAAATCCTTGATCTAAAAATCCAGATATCCATGATGTGGGGGATGAGGTATGAGTGGCTAATAAATAATAGATACAGGCAAAGGCATGGACAATAAATACATATAACGTAAAATATGGGAAAAGATTGAAAATTGGACCATTATATAATGTGGAATATTGGATAAGTTTGTACGAATTCCAAGCTTGATGTAAACGAAGAAGACGGTTGATGGAAAGAACTACATAAAGTGTGACATCTTCTTTAATTAGACCAATCCAACCTAGTGGTAAAGAAGCAAAAACATGTAAAACATAATAAAAGATACCATAATTCTTAAGAATTTCTTTGGTTGAGGTTATAAGAATGCCTCGACGAAGAAATGGAGTTTTAAGGATCACAAAGTTGTCTATGAGTTGAATGATATCAATTAGAAAAAAAATAGAATATGATTCAACGGATATGTGTTGATCAAAAACTAAAACATAGGACATTTCAATGGGAGTAATCATGGATGCAAAGAAAATTACATATTCCCAAATTCGACGTGTAACTGAAAAATGTGCCCAATGACAACCTGGTTCAATTTCATCGTAATTTGACGATGGTGTAAAAATTTTTTCTGGTGCGGTTGAATCAATAAAAGATCTAGAGTCACCAGACTTCATGAGAATATAGGGCGCCCCATTTTGACTTTGGAGTAAAAATTGTGTGGCCTATCGTTTCTATCGTTTTTTTAATATAATTTATGCACAATGAAAGAATCTGTCTTGATATATATCATATATGACGAATAAATTATAACACAATGATGTCCTCTGTACCACTTTGAACTTGGATTTATTATATTATATATCCATAAATCAATATGACTTCTTTGTTCTTGAAAATTCATAACATCAATAATATTGCAAATCCAGTGTTCTTGTGTCTATATATTTTAATTTGATGCATGTTGGCATATTATTATCGGAAAAAAATTACTACAATAAAGTTTTTTTGAAGCAATTTCTGTCGATTGACGATAGATATAATTTGAATGATTATATTCGATTCAAAATATTTTACAATCTTGTTATAAAAGTATTTTCATTCGCAATTTCCTGACGAGAATCAAACTAATTATATATAAAAAGAGAGAATTAAAGACACCAAATTATTTTATAAATATAAAACATAAAAAAGAAAAGATTAGGAGGCTCTAGAAGCAAATATTACCCCTGAAACCAGTTTCTCAAATTTTGTGTTGAGTAAAGCATTTAATATTAGCATTTTCGTCTTGTTCCGAAGATTTTTTGGTAATTGAAAAAGTTGTTTAAATTTTTGACGGTTTCTGTGAAATTTATTTTAATTCTTGAGATGGCCAAAGAACTGAAGATCGTTGCTGTTGGTGATGGTGCAGTTGGAAAGACGTCACTTCTTATGGTCCTTAATGAAAAGCCTTTCCCAGAGCGTTACGTTCCAACTATTTTTGAAAACTATACTCAAGAAGTTATGATCAACAATGAACAATACAAGCTCCATATCTGGGATACAGCAGGTCAAGATGAATACGACAGGTTACGTCCATTATCTTATCGTGCGGCTGATGTTATATTGCTTTGTTTTGCTCTTGACTTGAAACAATCATTTGTTAACTTGACTGAAAGGTGGATTGGTGAAGTTAAACATTACTGCAAAGATGCAAAGATCATTCTTGTCGGAACAAAAGCAGATTTAAGACAACCAGGAAATGCTAACCATGTTTCTGATGAAGAAGCCAAACAATTTGTAAATGAACAAAAATGCGCTGACTATGTTCCATGCTCACCAAAGACAGGTGAAGGCATTGATAAAGTTTTCCCTGCAGCTGCCAAGGCATGCAAAAATCAAAAGAAGAAGACAGTTTGCATTCTTATTTAAAGGAGAACGCTGAATAATTTTTTAAAACTGGATAACAAAAGAAATGTGTTTTCCAAGTCCATTTTTAGGTAGGTTCCTTATCCAAAACGATATGGTTATTTGAATGTGCTACTGAAAATTGAGCCAATATTTAAGATGAATTTTCAACAAAATAAAAAGCCGATACATTCAATTCCTTTCAATTCAATTTTGTTACCAAATAATTTTGGGAAAACGTTTTCCCAAGTTTAAGTTGGGGTGAAAAACCTATCGAATTTTGTGTCTTTTGCTTGCTTTAAGTGCAAACTTGAGTCAATTGTACTTCCATCTGAAATTTCAAGAAAAGAACTTTGTATTGATTATGACTCATGAATAAATATAGTCAATAATTCACAAAAAAGTACAATTAAGTACGAAATATATCAATTCTTCAACTTGTAAAGACATATAATATCATTAAATGTGATAAATAAAATTATATTATTAAAACATACATTTTGATATTTAAGAACCCAACCATCCAACCTCAATGCGAAGGACATTTTTTGACCATAAAATTGGTGTATTTGAAGAAAGGAGAAACCCGTTACGGAATGAAATTTTCTCCAAGCAAAAGAATAATTGAAAAATTTTATTGTCAGAAACTTCATCGGTTGGATATTCTGAATAATATTTAACTTTTGATATTATCGCCCTTACTTTTTAAGACGATAATTTAAAAAAATTCAATGTGCAGTTTTCAAAAAGTTTCATACGTCAGGACCGAAAAGATGATGAAAAACATCATTGTGGCCCAAAAATATGAAGTAAAAGGAAAACTTGGCGGTGGTAGTTTCGGTATCATATACAAAGGGGAAAGTATTGAAGATAAAACTCAAGTAGCAATAAAACTAGAACCATCACAATCAAAATCACCACAACTCGAAGGAGAATCAAAAATTTATAAGTTACTAGAAGGAGGTGTTGGGATTCCAAACATTTATTTTTATGGAAAAGAAAGAGGTTATAATATAATGGTTATTGATCTTCTTGGATTATCTTTAGAAGATCTTTTAGCTGCTCACGAAGGACCATTTTCACTTAAAACAGTTTTAATGCTTGCTGATCAGATGATAAGTTGTGTTGAATTTCTTCACAGAAAAAAAATAATTCACCGCGACATAAAACCAGATAATTTTATGATTGGAACACATAAAAACAAAAATCAAGTTCACATAATTGATTTCGGCCTTTCAAAATATTATATTAACCCAACAACAAATACACATGTTCCATTCTCAGAAAACAGATCTCTAACAGGCACTGCACGTTATGCTTCAATTAATGCCATGTGTCGGAAGGAACAAAGTCGGCGTGATGACATGGAATCTCTCGGGTATATATTTATGTATCTTCTTCGTGGGAATCTACCATGGCAAGGTCTTCCTGCCAAAACACAACACGAGAAGATTCGTCGTATCATTGAAGTCAAAATGATGACTTCTGTTGAGTCACTTTGTGATGGTTTCCCAAATGAATTTGCAGATTATCTTCGATCTGTTAAAGGCCTTGGCTTTTTTGAGGAACCACCTTACGCAACATATCGTAAGATGTTTCACGACCTTATGATCAGAGAAAACATCCCTTACGACTATGTTTATGATTGGTCAGATAAAATTTCGGTTTTCACTGATGAAAAACCGCCGCTATCGCTTCCTCCATGCCACAGCTCAAACACTCAGCCTAACTCACCAAGAGTTTCAGAAAACATTAGCCAGGCTGTACAGGTTGGAAGTAATATGCAGCTTAAATTAACGGAATCTCGAGCAAAGCCTCAAAATACAGGAAGATCAAGATCAAATAGTGCTATTAACAGAGATCAACCATTACCAGTGGCACCAAATAAAAATAGGAATGTAATGATATGTAACATACCAAAGCCACCGGGAAATGTATTAAAGAAGAAATTACCACCAATCGCAAAACCTAATTTAGGTTTACATGGCTTAAGTAAGAGTCAGCTTGTGTTTAGAAGTAGCAGTGGAAGAGCATAAAATGTTTTTTTAAAGAACGAGATATATTTATATTTTTTCAATTTTTTCGAAAACTAAAGAAGAAATTTTTAAACAAAACCCTAAATTAAAGGATATGTTTAACTATTTCCAAAAAATTGGTATCGAATAGAATACCCTAATTTTTTATTATTAATTAGAATTAAGGGTAAATAGCAGGCTTAATGCCAGGACAAATGGAGTGAGTTTGTTGCTTTACCCCTCTTCCTTTTTTTAATATGAAAAAAATAAGTATGTACATTACCAATTTCTAATCATGCAGACGATAGCTGTGTGTTCCAAAGTTAGCATTATACATTTCAATAAATTTAACAATTCAAAAATTATACCAATATGTCATTTTTGCGTATTAAATTTAAAATGTTTACTAACAATATTTTATTTCGTTATGTTTTTACGCGTATTTAGTTACACCTTATCTTAGCAGCTTTGTGTGATTATGAGAGAGAGAGAGTCAATTTGCTGAGAAATTTCGAGTGGCCGTTTAAAATTTCAATATAGTTTTTCGGGTATTTAAGTTTGACATGTTTAAGGTGTTCGGGTTGCATGCTGTGGTAAGAGAAAAAGCGCCTGACTTCACTTTCTCCACTTTTTGAATGATCTCATAGAATAAATTCTATTTGTTAATAGAAAAAAATATCATACGAACTTTTTGAATTGCATTTACGACAGGGGGCCCCGAAATGATTGCCGATACCACTTTTTGAGTGCCCTCAAAACGTGGTATCAGGCCCGTCCGTGCCTGTGAACGACTATTAATCCTGCTTGTAGTCGCAACTTTTTAATGATACTAACCGAATATATTATATGTGTGCATTGAAATTTAAAAATTGAATGGTTTACAAAACATGCCGATACCACTTTTTGAATAATACATTCAAAAAGTGGTATCGGCATATATTGATAATAGAAGAAAAAATACCAATATATTAATATATAGTAGCACAAGCTAGCTGGATGCATCCAGTTCGATTAAGCACATGAAAATTAAGCAATCGTTGTTCATATCAGTACTAGGCTTATATAATATAAGTAAACATAAAAAATAATAAAAATCAAATGAGATGGAATTATTTAATCATTTCAATGCAAGCATCAGTTTGACCTGTATACTTATCCATTGTGCGCCATGCTTCATAGGGTGTTAAGGATTGGTGAGTGAGTTTTCTCAAACTTCGATGCGTCCAAAAATAATTATATTCATGAATTATGCTATTAATCTTAGGAATGCTCCATGCAACATTTGGTCCTTTGGCACGTTCAATCGTCAACCAAAAACGTTCTATCTTACCATTCTCCTCTGGAGTATAGGGGGTGAGTACGGTAATCTTCAATACCATAAAGCTGGAGTATAAATTGAAATGGATTGCCGGTAAATTCTCCCCCATTATCAATAGTCAGCATTTTAGGTCGATGTACAACAGAACCTAGAGCTTTAATAAGCGCCGTGGTACAAGCTTCAGAAGTCTTACTTGATAGGACTTCATAATAGATCAGGAAGCGAGAACGATCATCAATGAATCCAAGGAGATAAAATTGTTCTCCTTCAATGGTAACATAGTGAATATCTGCATGCCATAACTGATTAGCATATTTTGCAACGAAAAGACGGAGATGTTCTTTGGGGAGCTTTTCAGGTTTCTTGTAACAAAGCAGTTTCTGTTCAGTAAATATCTTCCTAACTGACCACTCAGTAGTTGCAATGTTATGTCGCTTAGCAGACTCAGCAGTTCGTTGGTAGCCAACATGGTATTTGTCTTTGTAGTCGAGGCAAAAATTAACTTCCTCTTCTTTGATTTCCTTTGACGGTCTCCCTCGGCTAGGAATTGCTATCCCCCTCGAGTTTGCAAATTGCATGGATCTTCTCTCGACTGATATGGAATATTTTCCGTGTATCTTCGACTCCATTGTCATTAATTGATTGACGGAATGCTTGGATATCGATGCCATTTCTCGGATCGTCGTTACTTGAGTTCTTCTTCATTGAAAAATAAACCATTGAAAAAGTGGAAACGATACAATGGGGCACCCCCTCATATAAACAACAAGAAAGTGACGGAATAAACTTTTGAATTCTCATATACAAACAATTCTATGAGTTCATTCAAAAAGTGGAGAAAGTGAAGTCAGGCGCTTTTTCTTTTGCAACAGTTCGGGTTGCATGCAACTATATGATATTTGAATGTGAAATTCGTTGTGCACCCCGAAACGCTTTGAAAAATTTTAAACTGATGTTCAAAAATGGGGCTAATTTTGATCGTTTTTAACAGAAATACCATTCAAAAAGTTGGATTTGGTGTAACCATCAGTTTATTTATGGCAAAAATTAAAAAGAATAGTTTTCTCATCTAACCTTCAACGCCCATAGAAATTTGAATGCGCGTAAGCATTGAATTTAAGAAAGTGAGTTAGCAAATATCCAAACAAACCCCTGAAATAATGTGGCAAAAAAATACAAAATTTACCCTCAAACAGCATGGCAGTTCTCGGCGTTTCTACACAAAGGCTGAAGGAATTTCTCACGTATGAAAACACTTTCGATTCATTAGAAAACACAAAGATAAGAGAAAGAGTATTTGATGAAATTGAAAAGCTTTCAAACAATTTCGTCCAAAAAGTATACTCCAAGATCTATAAGAAGAGCGACACCGAGAATAGAGCCAAATTATTTGCATTTGGTTCATACAAAATTGGATGTTATGGCCCAGATTCAGATTTGGACATTCTCATAGTGTTCCCGAACTTTATTTCCAGGGACCGCGTTTTTGATGACTTTGGTCGAATGATCCAAGAAAATCGATTTTTTAACGGTCAATTCCAAAGCATTAGAGATGCCTACGTACCCATTATTCGCTTTGAATTCCAGTCCATTCGGGTTGATTGCTCTTTCGCCATATTAGATATGCCATTTATTCCACCCTCATTAGACCTAACAGACGATAGTATTCTAACCGAGATTAATACACAATACAAGCCAGAAAGTATAGCATCAATTAATGGTGTTCGTACTACTAATCTCATACTTGAACTTATTCCTAATCGGAATAACTTTAACTATGTTGTTCGGTTTCTTAAAGTATGGGCGAAGAAACGTTTTATATATGGGAATGTTTTTGGGTATTTTGGTTGTATCAATTTATTAATAATGTCAGCATATGTTTGCATCAAACATCCGGACGCAGAACCTCCACAGCTCATCGAACTCTTCTTCCAAGAGTTTGGAGATTGGCCATGGCCGAAGCCGATATTCATACAAGAAATGAAACAAGGCGATTTACGGTCATGGGAAATGAGCACATCAGAGGACTGTATGCCCATCATTACGCCTGCGTATCCATCGATAAACTCTTTGCACAATGCTAATAATTCGACCATGTTAAGAATGACAAAAGAGTTAAAACGTGGTAAGAAAATAGTGGAAAGTAACGTCGGAGACATCTCCCAAAACTTGGTTAAGTTTGTAACTCATCCAAAGTTTTTCAACAAATACAAATATTTTTTGATGATCAAAGTTCATTCTACTAACAGAAAAAATTATCAGGATGGTAAAGGAAACGTTGAGAAGATGTTAAGGAAGCTTACAGAAATGATTGAAGAAGAATCTTTCATTCGAAATGCATTTCTATTTCCACATGCATTTCCAACTTCAACCCATGATACACATTCATCAACATATTTCATTGCTTTGTCAATAAGAAATGAAGGTAATAATCAGAGGTTCTTCAATATATCAGACCCAATTGATAGATTTAGTCATATGATTAATAAGTCGAAGTTTTATAAAGTGGACTTCGCATTGGAAATAAGAGAGAAGCTTCCGAACTATGTGTTCTTTGGTGAAAGACCAAGGCCAAGGTCGCCAAGGACAAAGTACATCCCGAAGCAAAGGGCAACAAGGAACTGAATGTGTGAAAAATAAACGTATATGATCAAAAAGTGTCTTTACGATAGAAATTAGAGTGATGTGAGTTAACGTGCGTTTTCTGAGATAAAAAAATATATATTAATTTAATTAGATAAAGAAAATAATATTTGTTTTGCTGGTGAACAGATTAAATTCTTCAAAACAAAAAATGTTCTGTGGAACTTCAGTTCGGTATATACTAAATAATGATGCTAATTTTTCCCATTTCTACAGGGATAATGTAAACCCAATCCGACTCAATGGGTGATTTTTTGAATATAACTGTTTTGGGCAACGATACGGGCTAATTGAATGATATTGAAATTTACCATCATACCACCAAACGAATTACATGAAACACTCAACTTAGTATACTAATTAATTTTAACAAAACGAATGACATATGAGACTGATAGCTAACAGTCATACCAAAATTAGTATGTTTAAATCAATAAATGCACTGAAAAATTAGCAAATTTAATCATTTCATTATTATAAATTTCGGATTTGGCAACTCAAAATTTCAAAGGCCAACCCATAATTTCAAAATTACAGATTGTTAAAACGATAAAAAATCCTTTTTCTCGCAGCGAAACCTGTTTCATTAAGGTTATATATATTTGTAGTCTGATGATGTTTGATATTTTTGCGATAGTATTTTTGTTAATAACACAAATTAAAAAAAAAATAAAATAATTGAAATTAGTTTACTTAGAGGTAAACTGTTTCTTTAGCTTTGCTGTTTGGATGACTCTTCAAAACAACCACAGAAACAATAGTGCACACAGCGAAAATCCCAATTGCTGGTAAGATTTGAGCAAAACTTAACTTCCAACGAAGTGGTTTTGAAAAGTTTTCTGGAAATGAAAGATGATGACTATTGACAATTATTTTATCATTTTTGAAATTATGCTTATAGCTGATTTTGTAGGTTAGAGGCTGAACAGAATTATGGAATATCATAATGTAATTATACGGGGAATTTGTGTCAAGGTCTATTTCATAGGAAGCACCTGTCTTAAGGTTTATAGGGTAATCAAATTGATTAAATGCAAATACATTTTTATTTGATTTCCAAACTGTCATGTATAAGACTCCTTTAATTTTACGAGATGGTGGTGGAATAATTGTTAGATTTCCATAATTATCCTTACCTTTTGGTATATAGAAATATTTAATTTGGTGTTCTGAAAAGTTGACTTCATGCTCACCTTCTTTAATTTCTTCAATTAATGTTTGGCACAAATTTCCATTGTGTTTTTCATCACATTGCATTATACCATTTACACATTTTCCATTTTTAATTTGTTGAACACACTTTGTTGATGTGAAAAATGGTAAATATTTAGGATTTGTGATTGTATCATGATGTTCAAAAGGACCTGATACAACTACAGATACTTTAGCTTTGTCACAATTATCATTGCTGAAAATATGTATTTTGTATTTTCCAATTTCTAATTCTTCAGGATATATTATAATTTTTTCATTTGTTGATAAGTGTTCTTCAATATTATTTTTTTTATGATTCCCGTAAAATACTCTCCCAGATTTTGATACTACAACTAAATCTAAGTCATTATGAATTGGAATTAAAGATTCTTCTGAAATTTCAGTATCAAGATAAGACATTGTAATCTTCAAAGGTGCTTCTTTATTTGTAACTATAATTTTTGCTGTATAATGTTTTTTAGATGTCATTTCAAATAATTCACTAATTCTTAACCCAAATTTATTACTATTTTCAAAAGGTAATAATGATGATATATTAACTAATCCATATCCTGAAGAAAATTTAGGTTCTCTATCGAAGTTTTGTGCTGAATTAATTATACATGCACGTAGTAAAGTTGAATCAGGTTTGATTTTTGCACCTAAATATTTTCCTTCTTCAAAATATTGCCTAAGAAGTATAGCTAGGCCAGAAACAAATGCAGACGAGAAATCTGTATCATGATACCTATGACTATTATTGAACTGATATGTTTCATTTAGATAGAATATTCCAGGCGCTAATATGTCTGGTTTTAATATTCCTTTCATTGAGGTTCCATCATAATAATAATGATCATAATATAAGAAAGAATTACTATTTTCTTTTATAAAGGTTAAAGATGTTCCAATGTTCTTAGATGGAGTCATATCATTGCAATAAATTATAGACATTTTGTCAAGATATTCGAAAAATATTGTATCATATGTTTCTTGATAACTAGAGTTATAAAGAATAAATATGTGTTTTGAAACATCATACATATAATACGAAACTAACCAATCTGGATCAATTTTATCTAGCAAAATAATACACGGATCTTGGGTTAGATTTACACTTTTGCTCTTAATAATTTGCTTATTATGATTATCTCCGAATATAAGAGTATCTTTTTGTGGAGTACCTCTATATTGATATCCAAAAAATGTATATTTACTATTTGTTTTAATTTTTATAGTAGTATTGTGGTATATTCTTTCATTAATAGATGAACCAACAGTTAAAATATTGCTACAAGTTGCAGGCGATCCAATAAAAGGTAATTTAATATAACTATATATGTGAAGAATATCAGAATTTTTAGCTGCGAATTTGTTATATAGATTATTAATTAATATATTATTTACAAATGATACCCAATTACTTACAAGGACATATGATCCTATTTCTTTGATTTTATTTATTATTTTTTCAATATCAAATAAAAGCATATTACACATTGATAATCCACCCATATATGCAATTTTAGCATCTGGAATAATACTCTTGAAATCATCATTTGAAGGATTTTTATATTTACCTGTGAGCATATTTGCAATATAAGTACCTCTTTCTTTTTTCATTGCCTTTTGAAATATAGATTCGTTTGTAAATTCACCATCATAACAATATTTGGGATGATAAAATACAAATTTACTATGTTTTGAAGTAATGGTATCGAATGGAATTGGGTTATCATTATTAGAGAGAAATGGATGAGTCCAATCAATAGGATTACCAATAATTGAAATGACTTGATTCATGCCTTTAAGATTATGTTTCTCTAAATTATTGATACCATATATAAGATGAATTGCGTCCGAATTCCGAATGGAATGTAAAATTGCACCATTCATAAATTCACCATATTTTTCATAATTTTTTTTAGTATAACTAGTTTTAGCATCAGAAATATTACATACTTCTGGGATCCTTGAAAGAATTTCGGCTGTTTCATTAGGTGATTTAGTTTCCACATGATATAAATTATTTTTCAATTTATAAATAATAAATGCTGATGTGTTTCTAAGTTCGGCATTTTCAGAAGTTTGAACGATAATATTGTTTGATAAAATCGGTGATATCTTTTCCTTTGGTAAGATTGGACGTAATGTTGCCATATCTTTTATAGATTCACAATCAGTTTTTTTTAAATATTGTTTATATACATTCTTATAAACCATATTTGATCTTTCCAATTGATATCGAAACAAAAATTCAGAATTATAATTTTCATTAAGCCATATATAATACCATCCATTAGTCATTGGATTTGTGTTCATATTTCTTTGAATTGTAATATGACCATTTGCTGTATCAAATGATACTTTTTGCTTGAGGAATAAGTACATCAAAAGGAATGACATAATTATTTTTAAAAATTTGAATTTCCAATCCGATGTTTGATGTCGATTTTATTCGTAACACAAATCATTTATCATATCATATAACATCAATTTTTTCGTTAATGAGTTCAAATTATAAAAATATCCCTTTGCCATCTTTTTAATTTTTATTTTTCCAAATACTTAATACATAAAATCAATTCTTTTCTTTTAAAAAGAAATTGAACTTTAAAATAATGTGTTGAGAAATTGATCTGAATTTCAATACATTGATTTTTTGAAAAAATGAATTCATTCGTAAAAAAACATATTTGCCAAAAAAAAAATAAGTCATTTCTACTTTTCACTTGATACAAAGTCATAATATGATTAAATATTTTATTCATATAAATAAAAAAATCTTTATAGTTTATTTTCCTTTTATTTGATTTTTGAACTACGGTTTAACAGTATTAACAGTATTATTTTTTTAATCGATAATACATAATCATAATGTACATCATTAAAATCAAAGAAAACTTCCATATTTATCTTAATATTTATTTTCATTTTGAAGATATTTATCAGTAGTAATTTCTTTTTTTGAAGTGAAATTTTTGAAATAAAGTATTTGTCTTAGAATAATACTCTTGTGTCCTATTTTTTGGACTCACATCATTTTCACTATTATTTTATTTTCGTAGTATTAAGAATGATTGCTCTGATATTTTACTATCTAATCGTACCCACATTTGGAAAATTTGATAATCAAACAAAAACACTTACAATAGAAACCATGGAAGATTTTAAAAATGCATCTACCTACAAAAAAGAAACATTAACTTTGATTATCGGTGATAATATTACTTCAACTCCACCCGATGCATTTAGTGGGTGGGGTAATCTAGCAACTGTTCGAATTGGAAATTCATTATCTCATATTGGTAATGATACATTTTTTAGTTGCACAAATTTGTCATATGTTACCTTTGGCCCAAATGTTACTACAGTTGGTGAAGGCGCATTTTTTAACTGCATTAAATTATCAAAAGTTATTTTCAATGAAAAATTGATTAAAATTTATAATTTTTCATTTATGCAATGTTCATCACTTGGAACAATTAAATTCCCTCAATCACTGACATTTATTGGAAATCATTCGTTTTATGAATGCCACAACTTATCGGAAGTAATTTTTAACGAAAAACTGATCAGTATTGGCGCGGAAGCATTTTCAGGTTGTTCACTTGTGCAAATTAAATTACCAAATTCACTCACTACAATTGGAAGTTATGCATTTTTTCGTTGTTTTAATTTATCAGATGTCACCTTTGGAAATAACATAACTACAATTGAGGCTGGTGCATTCGGCTTTTGCAAATCTCTTAAAAAGATCGAAATTCCAAATTCAATAACTATTCTCAATGGAGAAGTTTTTGCACATTGTTTTAATCTATCAGTTGTTATTATAGGTGAAAATCTGGTTTCAATTGGACATCGTGCATTCTTTGAATGTAAATCTCTAACTTGTGTTTATTATAAAGGTCACTCAGAACCTAAAATTGCTGAAGAAGCATTTGATGAAACTCCTCTCAAATATGTAATGACATTAGATTCTTATAATTCAACAAAATTCGGTAAGTTCAATGTATCAATTGGATCCACAATCGAAAAATGTGGTCCATGGCCAACACACACAATCCCTGAATCGATCACATTTACACATTCGAATGCAAATACATCTTCACCATCAACATATACAAATTCTAACATATATTCTATTTCATTCACAGATTCAAATATTACATCAAATTCTTTTCCATCAGGAGCTACTTCAAAAACTGTCCAGCTTGCTTTTGGCGTAAGTATTTTTTCATTATTATTTTTAATTTTATTCTAATAAACATTTCTGTGTAACCTAAAAAAATCATCTTTTTTTACTTCTATTAATATAATAATAATATTTTGCCCATTTTAAGATGTTCATGGTTTAATATGGTGGTATACATAATAAGATATCTTATTCAACTTTAAAAAAATTCATTATTATCCATTTTAACTAAATTTTTTGGTTAAAGAGTTTTTTAATTACAATGAGAGAATCAAAACAGGAAAGGCAAGCATGCAATGGTTATGATCATCTTGATTAAATCATTAGCTCCCTTGATGGGAAAAATTTTGTGAATGACTATTGTCTATTCATAACAAATACAACACCATATTTTATTTTGGCTTCGGTTCAGTTTCAGCGCAAGTGTTAAATCTCTGATGAAAAAAGCCGATAAACACAAAAAGTTTTATTCAAACAGAGTTTTCAAATACATGTTAACGTTCACTCCAATTCGAAAAATTCGAATTTGGAATTTTCAAAATTTTCAATTTCTTCATTTCGTTCGGGATATTCATCCAATCTATAATTCACGTATATCCAATATGCAACGTCCCTTACTTCTTTTTCAGTGAACATTGCTAGATTCAAAGGGAATGAATTCATTATTTCAGAAATCACCAAATTTTCCAGACACACAATTTTTGGAAATACTAATAACAATGTTGCTGCTATGAAGTAAATTAACCAGTGATGAGGATCAGGTGATGTATTGAATTGAACCCAAAATTCAAATACATTATTGAATGTGCGTTTGTAAAGGAGAACAATATCAGAGTAAACCCATAACAACCCGGACAAATTGTTTTCCTTCAGCCAAATTCCGATTAATGGAGATATTTTCGAAACTAACTGGAATACAATTCTACAAATATTCTGACAATGATAAGTAATACATGAAAGAATACTCAAATGATTAGTATTATGCATCATACTATCAAAACACCAAAAGATTTTTGGCATTTGTAAAAGAGGATCCATGTCGTTTCCTTCAGAATCTTTTGGATTTCCACAATTATCCCAATACGGAAGATATATAAGAATAAAAGGCACAAATAAATCATTCATTCCTTGTAAATATCCGATTTTTTGATTATATAAGCAATATGCTCGGAGAAGATCATCAAGTACTTGAAGAGCTTTCGAGTCATCAGATTCAAAGGGCGATGTTGCACGGTCAGTACGATCAACATCATGTGAAATTACTCTGAAAAGGTTATTCAGCTTCTTGTTGCGATTCAGCTGGAGCTCTCCGACGGTTTTCACTTGCTCGAGAAACCGTTTAAAATCCTGATCGTTCTGTGCGTCAATTTTTTGTCTTTCCTCTGGTGTGCTATTGAGGCTATAGAGACCAACAATGAAAGGAACGGCTTCAGGAAGAGCGGATTCTTCGATGTTTGAGTTAAATATTAGTTCTCTAAAATGATCTGGATCTTTGATTCTTCCAGAAGAATCAAATAAAGAATGAAATTCTTCTAAAGTAATGGGCGCCCTTTGTTGTATTTTGGATGTGAACTCATTTATTTTTTCCATGATTCTACTATGAGAAGATTCAGCTGCAATATTAAGGGGAAAAGTGGGATCTGTTGTGATTGGACAACACTTTTCAATCTCTGTAAGTAGTGAATCAAAATATCCACATACTTTATTCCAAAAAATCGGTAAAGATTCATAAGAATCTACTTCAAGTCGAATAAATGAAGGACGATAAAGATAAGTTGAAGGGCTACAATGTTGATGAAAAAATAAAGAATATGGTGTTTCATCTTTCCTTTTGATAACACAAATTCCATTACTTAACAAATTTTCTATCAACGTTGTAAGACAATAAATATCTTTAGTTGGTAGAATGAACGATCGCTTAAGTTCTTTTCCTGAAATACTGATATTAAAAAAAAGTTTGTTATTTTTCTCCATAAAATAAAAATCTGATATTTCCCTACAATTAACTCGAAAAGGTCGCTTAGCTTTCCATAAGCTGCTATTTTTTTGGAAAAGTTGAAAAGCTGTAATATGTTGATCTGATGATTTGTCAAGAATATTCCAGCTTAATTCAAAAACTTTTTCGCATCGAGTTAATGTTAATGCACCAAGCAACTGGTCTTTTTCTAGAGGTGCATATTCTTTAACAGGTTCAACAAGCGCTAATTGCACAGTTTTTTCTTGATCGTCCATATTATAAGAAGAACGTTAACATATTTAGAATTTCTTAAGAAAGAGCAATTACTTTCAAGCTACAATCTCACAAACACCAGAAGAAAAAGTTTCATCATCATATTTGAAAACATTAAATGACAAAAAATTAATTTCAAAAAATCTTAATTTTTTCAAAAACTATTTCTAATAAATAAGTAAAAATATCGCATCTTTATAAACTGAATGTGGGGATTATATTATTAAAACATGAACTAATTAGTCATTTGGCTGTATTCTTAAGATTTTTAAGATTTGTTAATTTATCAAAAAAGTGCCTATAATCATTTCCTAAGAATGACAGAAGAAAGCGAAAGATATGATAGGCAAATACGCCTTTGGGGTGTACACGGTCAAAAAGATATCAACGAAGCAACAATTTTATTTGCTGGGTCAGACTGCGTTGCTTCTGAATTCTTGAAGAATATGGTTTTACATGGAGTTCAAAATGTGATAATTGTAGACGACGCAATTGTTACTGAAAATGACTTGGGGTCAAACTTTTTTGTTGACAAAGATTCACTTGGTAAACCTCGTGCTGAAACAGTTGCGAATTTACTTAACGAATTAAATCCATCCACCAAAATTGAAGCAGTCCTTAAAAGCCCAATAGATATATCATTTATGGATCATCCAAAATTAAATGAACAAGCAATAATTTTAACGTCAGGAAATCTTCCCCCTTCATTTCTGAAGCAATTATCCAAGATATGTCGCGAAAGACATATGAGGCAAGCTCATATTCAAACCACAGGCTTATTTGGTGCCTTTTATATTGATGCTGGTCTTCATCATTTCTTTGAAGGTTCTGTCAGCGAAAAGAATCCAATCTCTGAACTTCGTATTTCAAATCCATTTGAGGAACTCAAGGAATTTTGGGAATCGATTGACTTTGATTCACTTTCAGATCAAGATCATGCACATATTCCATATTGTGCAATCCTTCATCAAGCTGCTAACATACTCAAAAAGGAACTTAACACCGATACTCTTACTCGCAAAGACATGAATCAACTTCGTGAGATAATTGAGAAAATGGAAAGAAACAGTATTAATGAAGAAAACAACACAATGAACGAGGAAGAGTGTTTTGAAGAAGCCATTAACAATATGAACTATCTCCTGAACCCTCCACGTATTCCTCTTCTCACTCAAGAATGTTTTGAATTGAGCGATACGATAGGAGACGTTAACGAACCGTTTTGGCAGTTAGTGAAGTCAACTCAGCGGTTTTATCAGAAACACGGAGTGATTCCTCACTACGGGGGGTGCCCCGACATGGAAACTACACCTTATTTCTACCAGATCCAAAAGGGTATCTACCACGACAAGTCAGATAAGGACTGGAATGAAATTGCAGAAGATTTAAACAATTTAGGAATTAATATTGACCAAGAAACTTTCGATAGGTTCAGACAAAACGTTTGGAGAATAGGTGGTGTCAATTATATGCCAATCGAACAATCCATTGAGTTAAAACCAGAAATGTATTATGATGATACTTCAAGATATTTAGCTATTGTTCAACTATTGTTTGTCGCAGCACGCGAATTCGTTGAAAGTAACGGAAGAATCCCAACAAATACAAATGAGGATAAGGAATGGCTAATCAATAAGATGAAAGATCTTTCTGCACCAGAAGAAGATAGTGATAAATTTGTGGCTGAGTTTTGTAGGGCAAAAGGTGAAGTTCTTCCAAGTGTTGTTGCTTCATTTGCTGCAATTTTGGCCGAAGAAATCACAAAAATTATAATTCACCAAGCGCATCCAGTTAAGTCTGTTGTTGTATTCGATGGTGTTCATTCTATTTTAACAACACAAGGATAAAAATAAACAAAAACTTTGATTCAATTTTATTTGGGTTACGTTAATAACCGAAAGTAAAGTATTCAATTCAGTTTTATTCCCAACGATAGAATCTAATGAATGAAAAATCATCGGATTTATATTCAAAAACTGGAGTTTGGGAAACTTCTCTTCAGGAAATTGCGTATACAAATTTTCACATGAAGATAAAATGCTTTTTTTTTTAAATCTTTAAAATTAAAATATCTGAATACATTAAATTTTTGATTTACTTTTCTTCAAATATTTCAATCTAAATATATTTTAGAATCATTCATTTTCATCATAAAGGCTAAACCTATATTCGAAAACCAATTGCATTAAATAATTCAGAATAACTTTCATCAAAATTAAAAAATATAAATTTGTTGGTTGAACAACATTATTTAGATTAAGTAAATATTGTTTTTCCATTAATAAAAGTCTTTTTCATTGTAAATGCGCGTTTTCCCGTTTTTTTTTTTTTTTTTTTTTTAAAAAAAAAAAAAATTATTTAAAAACTTGTAAAATACAAATGGAAAAACAAGAAAAATGAATTCCCAATTTATTGACTTCATCTATTTTATATGTGCTATGAAAAAATGGGTTTCGTAAACTTTGGCCGTGGTGCATTTAAACGTTCTTCAATATGGACGTAGACAAAATCATCAGTAACTTAAAACAACACCTCCCTATCACCGAAAAAGAGCTTCAAATGCTTTTCGAAGTTGCAGCAGAAATTCTTTACCAAGAAGGAGCAATCATTTCATTAAATACTCCAATAACAGTTTGTGGCGATATTCATGGTCAATTCTACGACTTGCTTCGTCTTTTTGAAGTCGGTGGTGATCCATCTGAAGTACGTTATCTATTTCTTGGTGATTATGTTGATCGTGGCTATTACTCAGTTGAAACCTTTTCTCTTTTACTTGCTTACAAAGTTAAATATCCAAATAGTTTTTACATGCTTCGTGGTAACCATGAGTGTCGCCAAGTTAACCAAATGTATGGCTTCTATGATGAGATCATCAACAGATTTGGTCACCCAGGACCATACAAAATGTGCAATGAAATCTTTGACTATCTACCAATAGCAGCCCTCATTGATGGCAAGCTATTCTGCGTTCATGGAGGATTATCTCCTGATATTCGTGCGATCGAACAAATCGGAATTTACGAAAGACGAAAAGAGATTCCAAGCAGCGGACCAATTTCCGATCTTTGTTGGAGCGATCCTGATGAAATTGATGGTTGGGGAATCAGCCAACGCGGCGCAGGATATTTATTTGGCAGAAATCCGACACAAGAATTCATTCACAACAACAATTTGAAGATTATCGCCAGAGCTCATCAACTTGCGATGGAAGGCTATCAATGGCATTTTGGTGAACATCAACTTGTAACTGTTTGGTCAGCGCCAAACTACATGTACAGATCTGGTAACAAAGCGTCAGTAATGGTAGTGAATGAACAACTTGAATGTGATTTTAGGATATTTGACGCTGTTCCTGATGATCAAAGAGTGAAACCAGATGACTCTATTCCCCCTTACTTTGCTTAAGAAATAAAGATTTTTATTGAAGAACCACATGTTGATAAAAAATTTTTGAAAGGAAACAAATTCACTTTTCTTTGCTGTATCGGTACGTTCACGCTTTTGAATTTTTCTTTAAAGAAAAAATTCTATTCAACATTTTCTGTGTTGTTGATACAAAACACCATTTTCCACCTATCAAAACTTTGTGCAAGCAATATTGAAAAACTTGTTGTATTCATTTACAACGTAAATACAACGGTATTGCCCAAAACGCATAAAACTTGTTATCTTTTGAAATTACAAAAGATTTTTTGTCTATTATTTCAATAAAACAAATAAAATTTTACAAAACTATTTGTGACGATGAAAAATGATCATTTATCCTGGCTAAGTGAGGTGAATGTCCGCCACACAATATTCCAACGTTCGTATTTACCCTTATGTGAAGTGTTTTTTTTTCTTATTAAGATAAACTTATCTCATTAATTTTTCATTGAATAACTAAAAAAATTTAATTTTCCATGTAATTATTAAGAGTATACGTATTCCTTTGTTTTAAAAGAATTAAAATCTGCGGTGAAAAATTTTATGTTCGTTCGGACGAATATTACTGTCCAAGTCCATAGATTTTCGGTGCCAATTCAATTTCCTTTTACGCTATCGAGACCTCAGAAAATTGATTTTATCAACAGCGGAGAGATTTTATATTGATTCAAATGTTCCCATTGAAAAAATTTGACATATAGAATTACTAGAATACAACCGCGGTTTCAATACTTGCATTGAATATGACTATCGTCACAAAAGTCTTCAAATTTTATATTACATGACAAACACATCTACAAAGATAGCTTCAGATGAAACCCAGGAACTTCTAACCCAGCACCATTACAAGTGTATAAAGTTTCTCAGCAAAGGAAGCTTTGGAAGTGTTTTCTTGATCAGATCTCAATATTATAACCAAGATTTTTGCTTGAAAAGAATCCAAAGCCCAGACCCAAGCGTTGCTGAAGAATCAAAACGGGAAGTATCAACCCTAATTCGTTTATATCACCCAAATATAATATCCATGTACAAATTCTTTTTCGATTCATCAGGTTGTACCTTATCAATTATTCTAGAATATTGTGCTGGAGGATCACTGAAAGATGTGGTATTAAAAGAAGGACCCATAAAACCACCAAAACTATATTGGCTCTGTTATCAAATACTTGATGCACTTTCCTATTGTCATGAGAAGAACATAGCTCATAGGGACATAAAGCCAGCCAATATTCTAATCGATTCATATGGGAGACCTAAACTAGCAGATTTTGGACTTAGCAAAATCATAGAAAAAGGAGAAAGCACCACCAGCTGCACTGGGTCTCGTCCATATATGGCTCCTGAGATTATTAACAGACAGAACGCGGATCCATTCCTTGCGGATATTTGGTCTCTTGGTGTAACCTTCTACGCAATAGCACTTGGACATCTTCCATGGTGCTGTCATAGTGGCATTGAACTCGATGTCGCAATTAATATTGGGATGCTTCCATTTCCATCGAACATAGATCCCGCTTTCCGAGAACTTATTCGATCAATGGTTGTTGTAGACCCTACAAAAAGAATGTCTTTGGCTAATCTAATGAATTTACCAATTTTCGATGAATTTCGAAATCCAAATAACACACTTAATTCTCCCCATAAACCATTCATAAGAGTTCCACAAGGAAAAGGCAAAACAATGATACCACAGGTAAGGCCATTCTTCGGCCTCAAAGGCTATGCTGCAAATACGAAATCTTATCGGCCCATCACGAAACCATTTGTGACTCCACAGAAGCCAAACATAATGCAAAGTCCTCATCAGACATTTGGAAATAAGCTATTTCCAAATAAGCCTCTTGAGTGACCATGATATTATTTTGTTATTGGAATATCAAAAACAGTATATGTTTTTGGCGTTTTTGGCTTTCGGCTCTGCCAAAACAGCCAAAATGTATATTTATGTAAAGTCGAGTTATTGGTGTTAATCAGGAAACTTTTTTTTTCTTTTATTTTGGTTAACCAAATTAATATTTTTTTAAGTCTTTTTCGAAAAAGACTTTGTTATAGTTATATTTGTTCAAATGTTCCAGAAAAATAAACACAAATTTTCGAAAAGTGCATTTGGTCAAAGACCGATGAAATTTACAGAACGTTTACTTTTCATTTAAATGCGTTACATATAAAATCCTAACCGTTTGATCAAACGCTGATGTTATCGCTAAGCCTTCTTTATCTGGGTGCCAATCGAAAGAGGATATTGGCTGTGTACTTAATTGGCTTGATGCTATCTTGTCTAGTTTGATTTCTTTTTTATCTTTTTTCCATATGATTAATTCTCCACTTCCACCAGTTGTTGCAATGATATCCTTTTTTTGTGGACACCTTTGGACTACCCATACTGTCGCACTATCTTTTATCTTCTGTGTTTTAGATGCATATCCTTTTTCTTCGGAACTATTTGTCAGATCAAAAGTAACAATTTGCCCAGAAAGACAACCAGCAATGAGACCCTTAAGTGGGCCTGCGCGGTCGTATAATTGCATTGAAACAACACCATTTCGTAAATTTGTCTGCCAACTAATACTACTTGAACGAAGGTCCCAAAGCTTAACATCTCCATTGTCGAAACCAGCAGCAACAGTACGGTCTTGTGGACCAGTTGTTCCACCCATTGATACAGTCCAACAATCACGTCGATCTCCATCTGGAACTAATGAGGCAACAACAGCATTTTGACAACGGATATCAGATACATGAACGCGCCCATCTCTAGAGCCAGTGACATATTCACAGGGACCAGGAGCACCACCTCCATCAATACAATTAATGATTTCTTGATGAATTTGTTGGGTAAAGACTGGCTTGTTTGGTTTGAGTAAATCGTATACTTGAAGATATCCGTTAAAATCCCCAATTGCGCAATGTCTTTGAATTGGATCACATGCAGCAAATGTACAACATTTGATAGCATGATCTGTTTCTACATCTGATATTTTTTCCATACGCTCACTTTGCGTTTTAGCTTGTGTATTCATCTTATAAACTTGCAATGCGCCGGTAGCACGTGGTCTCGAACCGACAACTACAAATCTGCGGGATGTTGGAACCCATCTTGCATCATGCACTGTATATGGCATTGATTCGGAAAGAAGTTCAACTACGTGAGTTTTATCGAACGCAATTTTTGGAGGCATTTCACAAAGTGGCCGAAGATACGTTAAATGCAACCGTTTATTTCCACTTTTCTTTACATTTTCAAGTTTTAATCGGCATATAAATTGAGTATGTTTGTTTGGGAAATGCGTGTTTTGATCATTTCAGATACAAACTGTATAAATATGTAATTAATAATATTTTATATTTTAAATAATTCTCGAATACAACAAGTTATATGAAAATATTATAATATAATAATTATACAAATTTATTAAAAAAAAAAATATCTTTCATATAAAGTTTCATGAAATAATTATCATTATCTTCGTTTTGCTTCATCTTTAAATTCTTAAAAACAACTTTAAGTACTGTTGTACTTCGGGGATACATGTAACATAATTAAAAAAGAAGAACAAAAACTTTATTTATTTCATCAAAACATCAAATGTTTTTTCTAATTTAGGTAATCTTTTCCTTAGTCCGTATTTTTCCACAATATCCTTTACTCTGTCATTTAGTTTCTCGTGTCTTTTTGCTACCAGCAATGCCTTTATCAAGTTTTCGCACGTTTCCAAATTTTCTTCTTCTTTTTCGATCCCTTCCAAGAACAATTCCGCGATTTTCTGATCATTACAAGCAGCGATCAAAGCGTTATAAGCGAGTGACAACTTATTTTTCCTTATGAACAATTCATCGAATAATTCCTTCGACGGATAAATTCCTTCCAACGCCATTTTCGTTATTGCGATGCAAGCGCAAGCTCTTCTTTCCTTTTTATCCGATGTGACGAAAGTCTTCAAAGCGCTTAAACTAATTCGTTTAAATTCTCCCAAAGACATTAACATTCGTAAAGCCTCAGAAGATAATAAATCGTTTGATTTTCCAAGTAATTGTACGCACAAGTCAATGATAGCTGTTTTTAATTGCACGTCGACGCCTTCGTGAATTGTAACCTCGAGTGCAAACGCGACGTCTTCAGGTTTCGTTGCATATAACGCGCAAAGGTCAGAACAACCATTTAAACATGCTGCAATTACTATGTTCGTGTCAGTATCTTCAGAACCAGTTGGTAATTCCATAACAAACTTCGACATTATCGAACTATTCACTTTGTTTTTCCCAATGTTTCGTAATAGAATTGAAGCTTCGCCGATTTTCGATGACTTCAAAAACAACGAAATGAAATTAATGACATCTTGTGTATCGAATATTGTTATGTCATTAGTTATTGTTGACCATACTTTATCAACAATATCAGTTGGGATTCCATCTTTAAGGAACTCGACGAAACTCGAAAGTGGAATTTCTTTTGAGAGAACTTTCTCCATTTTACTTTTGATTTCGTCGTTAAGTTGTTCTCCAGTTGTCGCATTCGCTTTTATATATTTAAGTAACTCTTCTCTATTAGTTCCATTAAATACTGCTTCGCATGATTGGATACGTTGTACAATCTCAGCAAATGATGGACGAACTTTCGGATCGCGATCCCAACAATGCGTTATCAAGTCCCGCATTCCAGGATTGACATCGTTAGGCATTGCAGGCCGTATATCGTTTGTTACGACTTGCGAAATGATTTGCGCAGCATCCATCCCATGATATGGAACTTGACCTGATGCTAGTTCCCATAGGAGAATACCAAACGCATAAACATCAACTTTAAATGAGTAATTAGGTGTAGATGATAATAACTCAGGAGCCATCCAATGCGGCGTACCAATGTTTTGCGTCATCGTCGATTCTTCACTTGCATGTCTCGAAAACCCAAAATCACAGATTCGTATTCGATTATTTTTGTCGAGTAATACATTCAATGATTTTAAGTCACGATGAACAATTTGTTTATCATGAAGAAATTTCATCCCACGTGCAATGTCATATGCTGCGATGCTTTTGGCAGTCTGGTCTAAATGATGGTTCATGTGTAAGTCATGATATAAAGACTTGTTGGGCATCCATTCTGTGATGATACAAAACGGTAAAGAATCAGTGGCGCCGATAAGCTTCAAAAGTGTCGGGTGAATCGCAGTTGCCAAAACCGCTACTTCCCTTTGGAATGACTGAAGTTTCGACCCGTTCAACTTCTGGAACTTAAACTCTTTAATGGCAACTTCTTGGTTAGTGCGCTTGTCAATACCATAAAAAACATTGGCAGAAACACCACTTCCAACTGGATGAACTTTTAGAAAATCATCCGGATTTACTCGCCATGATTGATAATTAACTGGTATGGGTGAAAATGAACGTGGTGCAAGATCATCGGAATTCGATTCGGTAAGAATTGTATCTATCGACTTAAGACGGGTTTCAATGTTTTTGGTAAGCTCTGGATCAATGTCTTTAAGTGTGAGATATTGTGTAAATGAGGCATGGATAGCTTGAAGATCAAGAATGTGATATTGCATCCATTGTGATGAATCAGAATCAATTTGAACACTTGCTGAGGAATGAAAAATTGAGGCTGATTTCTTAAGTTCCGAAAAAATATTTTTGAGTTGATCAAGAACATAATTACATGGATTTTCAATTGTAGGTAATGACCATGTTTGAAGAAGATTTTGCATAATAAGTTGGCATAATTCTTGAAGAAGACTAATAAACTTGTTAGACGCATTTTTTTCATCTTCTGTCATTGGTTCTGTTGGTAAATTCGCATCAAATATTGATAAGAATTTTCGAAGTTGTGAAAGAGCAAACTCAAATTTCTTACGATGCACTGCTGTTTGATCGCCAAATAATGCAATCCTTCGAAGAATTTTATGTATTGCCTCACTTTGCTCTTTGAACGACATTAAGTCAATACGTTGATTGTCTGACATGTTATGTGAAACATATATGAGGTGATATATGAGTAAACTATTTAAATAAGACGTTAAATTGGAGAAAAATGACGTTAAAATCATTTTTTAATGTTTGATTTATCATCAAACTTTAATTTATACCCACAGATTTCTCAAGTTTCTCAGATACAAGTTGCTGCTTGCTTATCTGAGTTATCTTATAATCAAACAAATACACAAAATAGTATACAAAAACCTCAATTTGCAGTTGGTGATCCAAAGAATCCACAAGATGCTTATGAATATGAACAAACAATATACTATGAAATGCTTAAAGCAGAGACTTCTTTTCCAAATACAAATTTAGTTCAAACTGAAATCACAGAGAATGATTATAATATTCTAGTTGATTGGTTATGTCGTATGCATTACAAATCACACTTAAGTACAGCTTCTTTTAGTCGCTGTATTGGATTACTTGCTCGTGTTTTTGCATTGGTTAACATTGAACTTAGCAAATTCCCATTAGTTGGATGCACTTGTATGTTAATTGCATCTAAAGTTGAAGGAACAAAGCGATTAACTTATGATAAAGTTTTGGCTTTTTTCCCATCTGAACTTAAAAAAGAAGATCTAAGAATAATGGAAACCAATATTTTAACATTACTTAATTTTAATGTCAATTTTCCTTCACATTTTTTCTTCTTAACACATTTACTTCGTAATACTGATCAAAGTGCAGTTGCAGTTCTTTTTGCTAGATATATTCTTGAAATAGCTCAAACAGCAAATATTTGGTATACAAGACCATCTATAATGACAAGTGCTGTTATTGCTTTATCAAGGCTTCTTCTTGGAGGTGTTGCATGGCCTGATCAATTAAGAGAATATACTAATTATACCATTAATGATCTTTATGTTCATATGAAATTTTTGCATCAACTTCTTCTGAAATATCGAAAACAAGAAAATATGTTCATTAGAAGAAAATATTCTTCAAAAGCATTTTATGAAGTTGCACTTATACCAATTCCAGAAATCCTTCCAGATTTATCTCTTTTGATGTAAATATTTATTTAGTTTTATTAAAAATAATTTTTCAAACATTTTTATTTATTGTATCATATTTATTAGTTCTTGTAATACGACTTGCATTTGTTGGTTCATATCTCTATCCATTATTACATCTATCGCGTCAGGTCTTAATTTTAACTCATTCAATGCCTCATTTGAGAATACGCAACAATTACCCGCAGCATAAATTAATCTATAAACAGCCTCAGTATCCAATTCAGGAGCTAAAACTCGAATAATTATACTCATTAACTCTTTAGCATCATTCTTCATATCACTCAAAAACATCGAATAATTCATTATAGCTGTACTATAAGCTATTTGAGTTCTTTTATTATAACTCTTTACATTATTCATAAACATTTTTAATATTTCTTTGATTTTTACCAAATTTAAAACCTCATTTAAATAATTCTTAAACATGTTCGAAATAACTCTCATTAACATTAATACACAATTCTCATTTAAGTCATCACAACTCATGAAAACATTTAATAACTCCACAAGTTCAATCGGGAAAATAAAATCACACGAATTATCAACAGCAATTTGACTTCTTAATATATCTAAAATAGGCCATGAATCATTCGATGGCCAAAACTTAACAACGTTAAATATTACTTCGAACATTTCTTTCGATTTACTTAATTGTTCCAATAAATCGAATTCATCTTCTTTTATAACATATTCGTTATGATTATTTAATGTTTTTAACTTTCTTATAATTGGTACAACATTAATCTCTTCATAAATGTTTAAAATGGTCATTGGAAATATCGAATTCTCTTTCGGCGGAATCGTTTCAATGATTTTCGTCTTTCGTTGTTCTTCAATAAATTGGACAATTTGATTTAAATAAGTTTTATCAAGTTCATATCGATTAATAAAATCATACGCAACAGTATACGGATTAGAATCATAATTTAAATAAAGTGGTAATGTTCAGCCATTCTCTAACTGAACATTATAACAATAATCCCATTCTTTACCATTATCATCAAAAACTTTATTCGATGTGGAGCCTTCTTGTTTAATGGCAGTGCCAATCTTAAGATAACAATTATATCCATTGCTCCATGTGCAGATAACCATTTTGTCTTCATCACGACATAATATGGCTTGACCTGGAATTGGTGGTTCATCAATTATATCGGAAATATCAGGAAGATCAAGAATATTAATATGCGCAAATTCCGGGTTCGTTAAGGTTAAATTCGATAGTTGTGTAATATACGCTTGTTCCATTTCGGAATTACAACGACGTTCTTGTGATGTGGTAAATGTACGAACAAAGCCATCAGAACACGCAATAACAATATCACTATTAGATAAAACAGTGGCTGACCAAACAGAATCTGGAAGTGGAATGGCTTCAATGACTTTTTTTATTTCACTGGAAACAATATATGCACATCGATCCTCACTTGTTGTAAGATATGAATTGTCATCTAAAAGAGTAAGAGAATAAAGGAATTTATCTGTGACATTGATTGTAGAATCAATTTTTAGAGATGTGTCATTAACAAGCCATTCTTTTATAGTACCATCATTAGCCGCAGTGACAAGAATGTTACGGGATGGTATATATAAACATGCACGTGGGACATCAGAATGTGCATTCTCAATCCGATTTAGACAACGACCGTTAAGATCCCAAACACGTATCGTTTTATCGGCACCGAGAGTGACATAACCGCCAGGGACAGCGGTTGCACTCCAAATAGCATACTTCTCATGCTCAAGAGTAATACATGTGTATGGAGATGACCATACATGACAGGTAGAACCCCAGTCACATGAAATAATGAAATGATTTGGTGTTGTTGTGACATAACAAACTTGTGAATCATGTGAAAGAGTGCAGATTGGTTGAATTAGAGTTGTGGTGTGCGTGGTGATAGTTTCAAGGTTCCATGCTTTTACTTTGTTATCATGACCTCCTGTGATTAATGCACCTTCAGAAAACCATTCACATGGTTCAATTTCTGTTATTGACGATATCCAACCACTGTGTGCACAAAATGAGTTAATACATTCAAAATCATTTTCGGATTCTGACTTTTTGAAGATATGAAGATAATTATTTCTATCTCCACATGCCCAAAACTCTTTCCCATCATATGTAAACTTAGATATTGCTCTAACCTCGGAGTCAGATACAGGTGTGATTGAAGAAAGAACATATCCAAACTCATTCATTTGTTAATCAATGATTTTAGGACACCCCAAATTAACAAAAACACAAAAAAATACCAAACAATTTATACAAAACATTTAATCCCATGTCGTTGGATAGAAAAAATAGGGAGCAGCATTAACTTCGATTGGTGGGTTGTGAAGATACTCATCTTGAATTATTTCACAAATTAATTTTTCATCTGCTAAAATATTTTTTCTTGATGTCCCATCTAGGCTCCTTTCACGTGTGCCTGGATGTTCAAATGGGCTTCTTTCTCTTGGATTATAATATTGACTTTCTGAATTATCATAATACCGACCACTTTGTTGTCTTGAAGGATAATTTTGGTTGTTATAAGACGTATATCTGTCATTACTTCTTCTGTCTTCATAATGAGAATTTTCATAATAATAATCTTGTGGATCAGATCTACCATCATTATGTCTTGAACCCTCTTGTTTAAAGTTGTGTCTTGGTCTTCTTGACTCATGATATCCATCTCTTTGTGAATGCATTTTGGTTCAATTCGACACTTTTTGATATATGTGACATTTGATATGAAATCCTTATTTATTTACCCTTTTACCCTTTCATTTTTTTGGACAAAATGACATCCCAAAACATGCAAGTTGCTTGTGTTGCAATTATTGGCCCAGACGGAAACCCACTCCTGATTGAAAAGAAGTGTGAAGAAAAACAGGAACATGAAATTGATACTTTGTTGTTTTGTTCTCTTGATTATTTTGATCAACCAACTCAAAGAAAGATACCAAAATTGTCAGATAGGTTTCTTGGAAACATTCAAACATCTGAGAGATTTCAGATATGGGGCTATAAGGCAGGATTAGGTTATAAAATCATTGTCCTTACATTTCACACTGTTAATCTCCAAGATAACTACATGAAAACAGTCTGTGAAAAAATCAAGGATGTTCTTTTTGATTCCATTCTTAATCCATTTTACACACCTTTTTCAATGATTGATTCACCATCATCTTTATCTCGTATCAACGAAATTGCTTCATCTGTTCAAGCACCTCAAGTATAACCCTATAATTTCCACTATATTAAAGGCAAATTTGAATGTTATTTCTTTTGGAAATGAGATTGAATATGTCAAAATATTTTTGAACGATAGGAAATTCAATGGCAAATATCATATTTTTCTGTGAAATGTTATCGTTCTATTGAATGTTATTCTGCAGAATGTGCCAAAATTTTCCCAAAAAGAAGCACCTCATTTGCATATGGACAATAGCAAGCGCTATGTCAAGGGACAAAAACTTGGAAGTGGTTCATATGGTAGAATTCACTTAGGAACAGATACTCAAACAGGCGAAATAGTGGCAATGAAATATATCAAATTTGATCACGAGGAAAATGGAATTTCTTCTTATTCCCTCCGTGAAGCTTCAATCTTACAGTCAGTGAATCATCCAAATATTATAGCGTTTAGAGACATTGTTTTAAAAGAGAATGAATTAGTTATTATCACAGAATATTTTGGATTTAATCTCAGATATTATATTAGCAGGCTAAGAAAGCAACACGAAGGATTTGGTGGCGAAAATCATATGAAGAGAGATCTCATTCGTTCTTATTCATTCCAACTATTATGCGGAATATTTGAATTACATTCACACCGGATCATCCATAGAGACATAAAACCAGAGAACATACTCATAAACAAAGATGGCCTTCTCAAGATTTGCGACTTTGGCCTTTCTCGTTATTACACAATTCCACTCAGAACGTACTCTCCCGGTGTCATCTCAACGTGGTATCGTCCTAATGAGCTCCTTGAGTGTAATCAACCTTACGATACTTCTATAGACATATGGAGCGTTGGATGTGTTATTGCAGAAATGTCTACCCTCAAGCCACTTTTTGAAAGCGATTCGCCGGCTGAAATGATACACAAAATGGTGGGGGTTAAGGGCACCCCGAATGACGATGAACTCACATTTTTCCCAAGTTTCTACAAACCAACAGAGAAGGTACCACCCACTGAACCAAGAATTGCATATAACTCAGATGATTTCTATTTCTTAGATTTAGTTGGTAAAATGTTACAATACAACCCTGCAAAAAGAATATCAATTGTTGATGCCTTAAGACATCCTTATTTTGATAATATACCAGCTAAATTACGTGAGATGTGTTGGCCAAAAGATTTGCCCTGTAAGTGAAATGTCATGTAAATAAAGTATAAATTTTAAAGAAATTTCAATCAAAATGTAATTTTTTTTAGAATTAAACTTTCGATTAATTTGACATATTTTTAATACATGGTTTAAGATAAATAAATTAGTCAAGTGCTTAAAATATTTTCTGTGACACAATTTCATTTATAACCACGTTGGTGACAAATGCATTTCAATGGATTAATATTAACAATTCTCTTTTTGACTACAAAATCCAGTGATAATATAACGCTTTCAAATTATTTCGGTTTCAATGGTTAATAAAATGCCACTTGATAAATGTCCACAACCGTTTTTATAATTGTGAAGAACAAAATCAACAATGGGAAGAAGAGCAAGTAACACCAAAAGAATGCAACTAATCATTTTCCGACCATCTCCTTCTGAGGCAATAACTTTTGAAGTACAAAACCAAAATTTCACTGCAAATGCATTACGAAAACTTGAACAACTTCAGAGATATTCCCAAAATATACCTCAACAAAATGCTTTTCCTAACCCCTTTCAATTACCTCAGATAAATAACTTTTACAAGCCTCGTATCATGCCTTTTATTCCTGAAACAAGTTACTATTATCCTAGAAATGATGCAATTATAAAGCAACCAAACAAGATACCACCTATGCTCCGGAATAAACCACTTAGCAATGATCTTGAAGCAAATCTAAGGTTTCAAAATCCATTGCATTATAATTTCCCTCCGATTCCAAATGATAGTATGGGGTATTTTGGTCAACAAATACCAAATTTCTTTTAAAATAGAGCTTTAGTGTTTGCACATACGAGTACATGCTTGATTTTCATTTATAAATAGAACAGAATAAAATTTTATGCTTGCACTGTATGTGAACAATTAAGCGGAATTAACTAGAATAAAAGTTAATCGTAGTGTTTTTTTCTTCTTTAAACGCTCAAATCCTTTTGAAAATTCAATGAACGTTAATTTCAAAGGATCACTCAATTTTTTGGATAACCACAGAAAAGTATTTAAATAAACTTCACAATTAATTTGGCTAGCCAAATTTGAATGAATAATTGAAATTAATTAACGTACTTCGTCTTTTTTTTCATTAAATGAATAATTTTATTAATCTTTTTGAACATTATAAATATAAGTGAATAATATTAAGTAAGTTCATCAGTGACTAAGAATGAAAAGCAGTAACAATCAAAACCTAGCATAATGATTTATTTTTAAACATCATTAACAAAGAGCATAAAAAAAATAATTTTTTCATCTTAATAAGTTGTATAAAAATAGAAACAATTAATTCCATAACAAATAAAATTTAATCCGAAAGATATTTATATAATATTACAAACCGTTTTGAGCACATTATAACATAATATTAATATTTTAGTACATTAAAATAAGAAATGATTAGTGTATTCGTTTTCCACAGAGTGCTTCTCTCACTCCTCTGTGCGCTACTTTCACTGTTCCGTTTTGCGTCAAGTACAAGTGGCCCGACTTGAGCAAGTTTTCGATTGTTTTCATTTCTTCTTTCTCTCCGGCAGCGTTCATCGTTCCGTTCATATAACAAAGCTTCGCCAGCACACTTGGCACGCCGCTGGAAAGCATCTTCCGTAAGTGTGCGCTCACTGCGCTCTGCTGCGCTTCGATGGACTCGTCGATGCCAATGCCGACTTTGAGATCCTCGAAAACGCGTTCGATTGTGCCGCCGTGGCCGCCGAATCGCTCAAGAAGCTTGCGCATTTCGACAGAACTGAAGGCGCGTGTTGACACAATCCAATCATGCGTTGGATCCCGAAGTTCACGCATCTCATACAAAATTACATAAGATGGAAGAGTGGTTAAATTAAGTCGGAAGGAAGAGTCTCGAACTTCGCAGACAATGGGAACATTGTCATTGTATATAAGGCGACGCTCAACCCGTTGCAATGCGAATTTATATAAAATTGGTGCAATGGATTTGAGATTATCAAGACCATGAATGAAGAGAACGGGATTGAGTTTCCCGTAAAGTAGTTCAAGAGTGTCGAAAAAGCTTACAATTGAGTATGGGTTGATTAATGAATTATCAAGATCTTTAGCAAGAGCTGCATAAATAACACTAAGGTAAGGATCGAGAGATTCAATTTCAAGTTGACTATTTGGTGGAAAGAGTTCTGATGCTGATCGAATCTTTGAATATGAAACAAAAGAATATGCAGATGTTAACCCATTATATATGGCAGATTTAAATAACTCAATGACATCAGCTGGGCTACGAGCTGTTGTTGCATCAACGTTGATTACAAATTGCTTATTTTTGATCATAAAGTCGGCAGCTATATTCATTGCTCGAGACTTTCCGCATTGATAGGGCCCTGTGATGAGAAAGACACCTCGTGTTGGATATGTCTGTAAATATTTTGAAATAGTTTGATTGAAATCATAATTCCATACATAAGGAAGTCTTCCTTTGTAACGAACAAATGTACGCTTCATTGTAATTATTAAATAAACAAATACTGCAAGTAAGATTACAGCAAGATAAATAAATAAATTCCTTTTGACTTTCATTTTTGTGTTGCAATATAGTCAAAAAGTGTCAAGTGGATTTGAAAACGACCGTTAATCATAGCCGTTTGCAGACTCCAACCTTCTATGGACATTCCTTGCAAAAGGCTACATGAAAAATTTGGGGATTTCTCCCCAAATTTTGATGTTGCTTTTGGTGAGCCAATTGAACTTAAAACAAATATATATCCAATTATATCACAATTAAAAGAAATATACACGTATTCTTTTGAAATCGAGCCAAAAACAGAAGACACAAAGAGCATACTTGATTCTCTTCTTTTTAAAGAAGATGGCGAAAATTCCAAAAAAATGTTAATTTTATACGATAAATCAAAAATATTTTCGACTGTTTCTGATTTAGAATGTCAAAGAAAAATTCCAATTGAAGGAGATCCATCTAAAATAGTTACAATCAAAATTGATAAAATTGATAAAATCAATGAAACAGAAATATTATTTTCCCTCATAGAAGAAATTCTTCCTGATATATATAAATCAGCTGGCTATACTTTTCTTCAATCTGGTTGGTATGATCTTTCCAGTTCAATCAAACATGTTAATTCTAACATCATTTCTGGCTTTAAATCAACTGTTGTCTCATTCAACGGTTCTCCTGCAGTAAGTGTGTCAAACATAAAACTTGTTACGCAAGGGATAGCATCTGAATTTCTTCAATCTGGAGTATCAAATGTTAATCAACGAGAAGATCTTTTTGTAGCAATCAATCAAATGACATTAGTTACTAGTTTGACAGACCCTTATTCCATCATAGTCCCTTCCAGAATAGTATGGGATCCACAAGCAGAAAATCTCCAATCGAAAATATCGCCAAACTCAGAAATTTCACTTTTTGATTGCTATCAGCAAGCATTTCACTTCACAATTCAGCCAAATGAACCGTTTATTGAAACTTCTCAAAATAAAATCCAAAAATTTTATCCAACATCATCCATTACTATTGTTGGACCTACTGTAGCTGATAAAAAGTTGACAGAAAGATTATCAGAAATCAATATAAATGTTTTTGATATTGATAAATTAAATAAAATTGATTCTAAATTCGGGATTAAGTTTAATGAAAATATTATTGTTAATGGAAATGTTATTGAACCACCACAATTACAAATGAGATCACGTCAACCTGGTAATAAAGCATGTGTTATTTCTTTAAATAATAAATATTCTATTTATCAATACACTGTATCTGTTCCACCATATCTTCGAACTAATCCATTATTTATATTTTATAATTCTATCAATAATGAAACTCGAAAATCAATACTTCAAACCTTTGATAACACATCGAATAAAATTGGAATTCCAATTCCAACACCAAATTTTATTGTAATAAATGAAAGTAATGAAAAGAATTCATTTGAAGAAAACATAACGAAATATATAATCGAAAAAGGAACTCCATCATTTATAATTGTTATTTATAAAAATCAAATTATTAATCGTTCATATTTTCGATATTTACTTAATGTTGAATTTGGAATTCCATTTTTGTTTTCTACTGAAGAAGAAATATTAACAAATATAACAAAAGTTTTATTTAAAGTTACATTAATTACTGGCGGAATTCCATTTTATATTTCGCCTAATTCTCTTCCACTTAAAAGTACAATGGTAATTGGTATTAATTCATCATCTAAACAATTAAATGCTTTAACAAGTTCATACGATTTTACTTTTTCACGATATTTTTCGACTGTTATTAAGAACGAAGAAGAAAATTCATTTATTAGTTCGGAAACATTAAACAATTTTATTCAAAAAGCAATTTCTTGTTATAATGAACATTCGGAACATAAATTAACAAGAATCGTTATATATAGAGAAGGATTAAATATAGAACAAATGGATTTTATTAAAAAAGAATTTGATACAATAATCGAAACTATTAATAATAAAAATGTTTCAGTCGTTTATTGCATTGTTGAAAGTAATTCTGATTTAAAATTATTCGGTGCTAAAAATGGAACAATTGTTTTGGATAAAGTGCAGAACGAAAATTTGGAAAAATTCTTTTTGGCAATAAACGACTCTGAAGATCCAATCAAATTTACTTTGGCCCAAAGTACGGGAAATGTTTGGAAGAAAGAACATTTCGCAAAGTTAACATACTACTTAACTTATTGTTATAACAATGATGAAACAAGATGTAATGCGCCAGCGCCTTTGTTTTGTGCTTCAAAATTGATCGAATTTTGTAAAAAGGAACTGAACGGTGAAAAGCCAAATGAGCAACTTAATATATATGAACATTATTTGTAGATAAATTGTTCTTTATTATATATATTTTTATTATAATTATTGAGAACTTTTTCTGAAATTTATTTTATTTTCAAAACATTAAGCATGAAAAAGTGAAAAAAAAAATCAATTTTAATGATACTAATTCATAACTGATTTGCAACATTAACTAAATTTGAATTCTACATTTCATAGTTTTGAAGGAATGTTGCTTGTAGTTAGTAACATTATTGATAATTATAGGAAATGATATGATTATCGCTTGTTGTTAAAAATGATTTGTTGATTACGTTTTTAAAACTATTACATGTGCATGAAAAATGGTATATTGGCATTTGAAATCTCCATAGTCTTTTAAGAATTCATTTGGATTTAATAAAATGGAAAGATCTTTTATTTTTGAATATAACTAGGAACTGGTGACAGCAAATTGATATCTTTGCTACCTCATTTGTTGGTGGGTCAGTCAAACATGAATTCACATGTGAACCTCACCTAACATTTTTCAATGCTTTTAACGTTAAAAATACCTAATATTTTTCAATGCTTTTAACGTTAAAATATTTTTCTGTAATGATGGATGATACTTATAGCCCTGTTAAGTCCCCAAAGAAAAAAGTAGCTACTAAAGACCAAACAATTTGCTTAGAAACACTTCATGAGCTTGAACAAATTATATTTGATTTAACAGATCAAAATCTTGAAAATTCAATTGAAAAAATAATGAAAATATATACTTCTAATTTAGCACATTCATTAAATATTATAATAGCTCACATGGTTTACTATTCATTTTGTTCACGAAATAACGATATTAATATTTATTTTAATTTCATTAAAAAAATCCAAGAAAAAGAAAATGAAACTGATAAAAATATTGATCCGCAACTAGGTGAAATTTTTAATGATTATATAACACATATGAATTCACAAGAGTCATATTATATAATTGAGAAAATGATACAACAAAATTTAATTGATGCAAATGTAGCACAAAACAAATATTCGAATTTTTTTTCACATTATAAAACAGAAAAAGAAAATAAAAGAAGATGGAACATACCTGATAAAATAGATGAAAATGATCATTCGAATAATATCGAGCAGATAAAAGAATTGATTAAAAAGTATGAAAAACTTTCGAATAATGATTGGGAACTTCATAAGAAATTAATTGAAGAAGGAAACAATGAAAGTGAAATTGCACAAATAATTCGAAATGATGACATTAAGAAACTGAAAAAAATATCATCAAAAAATGAATTTAATTTTGATCAAAGAATTGATCAATCAATATATGAAAGAAATTCATTTCTTAATGGTTGCAATGTTACATTAATTAATTATGCAGCATATTTTTCAGCAGTTAAATGTTTTAAATATTTAATGGAAAATGGTGCTGATCTTGAAAACACAGGAAAATATGCTGTTGCTGGTGGAAGTTTAGAGATTATTCATTTATGTGAACAAAATCATTCATCATTTGAAGGTTCATATGAATGTGCAATTAAAAGACATCAAAATGATATCTTTCGTTATGTCTTTAAATATAAATTAGAAAAAATTAAAGATACATCTAAAGGAAGAAAGAAGAAAAATAATTCAATTCTTGTAGATTTAATTGATTTAGGAAATTATTGTATTAAATATGAAAATTTTGATATCTTATTATATCTGATAAAGAAAGGATTGAAGTATAGTAATATATTAGTTAATGAAGCAGCAAAAAATGGGAATTTATATCTCATCAAATATTATCTTCCAAATAGTTCTATGCCCAAAAAGATTTTGTTTAAATCAACAAAATCCGGAAATTTCGAACTTGTTAAATTTGTTCTTGAACTAAAAGGTATTGATATTAATTTGAAAAATATCATTTTACTTTATATAAAACTTGTTTTAATGTTTTAAAATTTAATAATAATGTTTAAAAATTATTAATATTATTTCAAACAGTTCTTATGTTGGCATCACAAAATGGTTTCACAAAGATTGTAAAACAATTCCTTAAACAAAAAGGAATCGATATTAATACTAAAGATATATATTTGTTTTATTTAATGTTTATTTTAATCATTTTATCCTGTTTTATAATAATATATGAAATTTATTTAAACTATTTGATACAGCACTTATAAAAGCAGCACGATCTGGTCATATAGGAACAGTAAAATTACTTCTTAAACAAAAAGATATTGATATTAATGTACAAACTATTTAAACATTTTATTTAATGTTTGTTATAATAATAATGGGTTTCAATATAATGTTTGGAACTTATTATAATGATTTAGTACAGCATTTATAGAAGCATCTTCAAATGGTCATACAGAAATAGTTGATTTACTACTGAAACAAAAAAATACTAATTATAAAATTAAGAATTTTTATTCATTTTATACAATATTTGTTTTAATAATTTAATATTTATAAATAATATTTGGAATTTATTTGATAATTTTAATACAGGGTTCATGATGGCAACTCAAAATGGTCATTTTGAAACAGTTAATTTCCTTCTTGAACAGAAAAAGATTGATATAAACGCTAAAAATATTTTTTGGTTTTATTTCAAATTCAATTTAATGATTTAATATTTTAAATTAAAATTTGGATTTTACTTAAATTATTTGATACACCATTTATGATGGCAGCTGAAAATAATCATATAGAAATAGTTAAACTATTTCTTGAACAAAAAGGAATTGATATCAATGCTAAAAATGTATATTTGTTTTGTATAAAATATAATTTTCTTATTTAGCATTTTAATATAATATTTGGAATTTCTATGTATTATTTGATACAGCACTAATGAAAGTTGCTGAAAATGGTAAACCGAAAATGTTTAAATTACTTCTTAAACAAAAAGGAATTGATATAAATGCTAAAAATATTTATTTGTTTTATTTGAGATTTATTTTTATAATTTTATATTCCAAAATAATATTTGGGAATTATATAAATTATTTGACACAGCACTTATTTATGCATCAAAAGGAAGAGGTTCTTGGCACAACGGTGTTTATGTAACAAATAAAAATCTTTTAAAAATAGTTAGTATGCTTCTTGAGCAAAAAGATATTGATGTTAATGCTGTGAATATCAATTTGTTATATTTAAAATCTATTTTATTAGTTTAGTATTTCAAAACGATATTTGGGAATTATTTCATTAATTTAATACAGCACTTGTTGCTGCATATTCAAATAGAAATACAGATATTGTTCAGTTACTTCTTCAACATGGAGGAATTGACATTAATAGAGATAATGTTTATTAATTAAATAAGATAGTATTTCAAAATAATGTTTGGAAATCATTTAATTTATATGAAACGGCACTTATTTGTGCTGCTGAAAATAGTCATGTTGATATAGTTAAGTTTCTTGTTGAGCAAGAATCATTTGATATCAATGGTGGTAATGTTTATTTATTTTATTTGGTGTTTATATTAATAAGTTCAGGTTTCAATAAAATATTTGGAAATTGTTTGTATTATTTGGAAAATCACTTGTAAAAGCATCACAAAATGGTAATATCGAAATAGTTAAATTACTTCTTGAACAAGAAGGAATTGATGTTAATTTTGTCTATGGTATTAATTCGTTTTATATTATGTTTATATTGGAAAATCGAAATTTATAAATCAAATTTAATAATTATTTATAATATTTGACACAGCTCTTTTAGCAGCATTGAAACGAGAGAAATTAGATATAGCTGAATTACTTCTTCAACATCAAGATATTTATATAAATGATAAAGATTTTTCTTTTATTTATTTAGAGTTTATATTATTAATTTAATATTTCTTAATATTATTTGGAAATCTTATAAAATATTTGATAATGCACTTATGATAGCATTAAGAAAAGGTTATATAGATATAGCAAAGAAACTTGCACAAAAAGAAGAGCTTGATTGTAATGCTCAAAATATTAATTTTTTTAACAAGATATTTGTGTTAATATTTTAATATTTAAAGATAATATTTGGAGATTATTTAAATTATTTAAAACAGCACTTATTTTAGCAACCGAAAAAGATTATACAGAAATTGCTGAAATACTTCTTGAAAAAGAGGATATTGATGTTAATATTAGAGATATTTATTTAGTTTATTAAATATTAATTATAATAATTTAATGTTTCAAAATAATATTTAAGGATAATATATAATGTTTAATACAGCACTTATTAATGCATCGAGTAAAGGTAATCTTTTAATAGTACAATTAATTATTGATGATGGAGCTAATATTAATGATGAAGATATTCAATTGATTTATATAAAATTTGCTTCAATAACTTCAAATTTCATAACAATATTTGGAAATTGTTAAAGTTATTTAATAAAGCACTCATTAAAGCAGCTCAAAACGGTCATGCAGAAATAGTTGAATTACTTCTTGATCAAGAGGGAACTGAAATCAATGCCATAGACCAAATTTATTGATTTTATTTGAAATTGGATTATATAATTTTGGAATGTTTAATAAAGAATTTCAAAAATTATTTCAAATATTTAAAACACCTCTTATTTACGCTGCTCAAAATGGTCATGCAGGAGTTGTTAAAATACTTCTTAAGGAAAAAGATATTGATGTTAATGCTCGAGATATTAAATTATTTTATATAATATTTAATATAATAATATAATATTTCAAAATAATATTTCAAAATTATTCAAAATATTTAAAACAGCACTTATGTATGCAGTTGAAAATGGTCATGAAGAAGTTGTTAAAATGCTTATTAAACATAAGAATATATACATCAATGCTAAAGATATTTGTTTGTTTTATTTGGCGTTTATTATAATAATTTTGGAACATTTTAAAATAATATTTGGAGATTATCTAAAATATTTAATACAGCTCTTACATATGCATATAGAAATGGACATATTAAAATTGCTGATATTCTTATTGAAAATGGTGTTTATAGTAATCCTGAAAACATTTAATTTATTTATTAAGAGTTAAACAATAATATTTAAAAATTATTTTAATTATTTAGTGATACATTAGTATCAGCTGCGAGAAATGGTTATATAGAAATAGTTAAATTACTCCTTTCGAAGAAGAAATTTGATATCAATCCTAAAAATATTTGTTTAATATATTTAATATATATTATAATAATTTTGTTATATTTAATAATAATATTTAATAATGCACTCGTTAGTGCAGTCGAAAATGGATGTATAGAAGTAGTTAAATTACTTCTTAAACAAAAAGAAATCGATGTAAATACTACGAATGGTATTTATTAATTATAATTCGAATATCTTTCAATGATTTTGGGATATTTCAAAGCAAATTATAAAAATCATTTAAATAATTCAAAACTCCACTTATGAAAGCATCTGAAAGTGGTTATATTGAGATAGTCAAATTACTACTTAAACAAAAGGGAATTGATGTTAATCTCAAAAATATTTATATTTTTATTACAATATTTACCTTAATAATTTAATATTTCAAAATAGCATATGAAAATTATTTAACTTATTCGAAACAGCACTCATTTTAGCACTACGAAATAATCACCTTGAAATAGTTGAATTACTTCTTGAGCAAAAAGGAATTGATGTTAATGTTAAGTATATTTATTTTGTAGTTTTCGTGTTTCAAAATAATATTTGGAAATTGTTTGATGTTTTTAATACACCACTTATTATTGCACTGAAAAAAGGTCACATTGAGATTGCTAAATTAATTCTTGGTCAAAAAGGAATTGATGTCGATATAAAAGATATTTAAATATTTTGTTTGGCATTCATTATAAAAATTTAATGTTTAATATTTTCTTTGGGAAATTATTTTAATTATTTAACACAGCAATGGATTATGCATATGATTATGGTTATGATGAAATTATCAATTTAATAAATAAAATTAAAGAAATGGAATCAATTTCTAGCAAAAAACATAAAAAAAACAAAAAATAAATAAAAATCATTTTTCATAAATATATATGTTTACCTTTTTGATACAGTTGTAAAAATATTTTATCTTTGAATGGAATAATTGATCAATATCGGTATGTTTGTTTATAATATATAAGTTGAATGTTTTCATAAAAAAAAATTATATGATCAATTGATTTAACAACACAAGAAAATGTTTAAATTAACAGTTGTCGAAACAATGATTTCCCGTATTCTTTTAATTTTACTATTTGTTATTTGATTATTACATTTTATTCACGGTTGAAGCTTTTAGTGAAATTTTTTGCGAAATTATCGAATTCTTCTTGTCAATTGAAAAATTTGAATAGTTTATTTGTGATATGGTACACACCGAAAAAACCTTAGGAACTATTTCTTGCCACATGGTGAATAATTCACATAGTTACTAAGAGCAAAGAGCAACCCAATAAATTGCATTATTGCTATAAAAAACAAAAAACAAAAAATAAATGTGGGGAAATTTTATGCAAACATTATCATTTCCTCCTGAAAAATGCAGTTGCTGTAGCTGATACTTGGTTGGCAGAAAGAGTATTGAGGAGGAATTTGATTATTTTTCTGTTGATTTGTAGAACTTGGACGTGAGTACCGCTTAAGGCGACGACCAAGCTCAGCAGAACTTCTACGAAACAATTCTACTTGAGGTTGACAGATAGGTGCATCGAAAATAGATATTGTTTCGGAGGTCGGGCTGCTGAAATCCATTTGGATCAAAAGGAAAGTCAACCGCTCGATATCTCAAATGTTCAATGCGAAATTTTGGTTTTTTGTAACGATTTAAATCAAATAAACGGCCGAAATCTAGGCCACCCCAAAAAATTGTTACCAAATGATGCCAAACATGTGGCAAAATACATTCATTAACAAGATTTTTCCGATATAAAATTTGTGAACATGAAGGTTAAAACAAGAATTTAGTTTTTAATTTACTTTTTACTTTAATTTGAAAAAATATCTTTAATTGACCAAACGTATCTTTACAAATGCCTAAGTACAAATAGCATGATCGAGTGAACAAGGCAACAAAGAAGTTGACAAAATTTCGGTTTTGAAATGAAAATTGAAACTTAAAAAATCAAAATGATTCTAAGTAACACGAGCAAAAATAAAATATTATAGTAATCCTTTGAAAATAAGAACCTTTTAGGATCACATTCATCTGAAAGATTGAGTTTGTAAATGATAGGAAACTTCCATCCTTGTTTAATAAAATATTTTGTAAATTTTGAAGTGCTCTTTAACTTTACTTATAGAATTTGACACAAATACAGACTCAAAATTGTTTATTGAATTTCCTTCTTCATATTGTTTTCGTGTTCACATTCATCTTGAACTAATCATTTTATTATTTTTATTGTGGCAAATTAAATAAATAACAATAATGACAATTACTATTAAAATTAATATAAAAACTACGATAACAATTTTTATATATTTATTCTTATTTTCTTTATTTTGTTATTTTATTGGATTAATTATTGTGAAAAAATTTGAATAAAAATCATAAATTGCTGAATAGTATACAACAGTATAATTATAATAAATAATATTGGTATAAATATAAGTTGCCTTTGAATCAATCATATAAAATGTAATAGTACTCAAATAAAATGTTTTTTTGAATAATTGTAATTGAATATAAGCCATAAAAAATATATGAATTTGTTAATATTAAACCAAATGGAAAAGAAATTGTAAATGTATTTGATCTTGTAAATGAATTTGATCCCGTTAATGCATCTGACTAAGTGCATATGTTCGATTATGAAAATGTATTTGTAGCGAAATTAAGTCGAAATCTAAATAATTTTCCTATGTTATCTGCTTTGTCAACTGGAGCAACAAGAATATATTTTTGATTGACAATATCTTCTGTATTAAATTTGATAGTATTATTAGATATTTGATTTTATTTTTTGAAACAGCATTAATGGTTGCATCTAAATTTAATTGCACTAATATTGTCAATTTCCTTCTTGAACAATGAATTAATATCAATAACAAAACATTTCATATTTGTAATAAATATATAGTATTTAAAAATTATATATGGAATTTATCCAAATTATTTAAAGCTTCACTTATATGTGCATCTATGTATTATATTTTTTGAATTTATTTTATTGATAATGAAATTTATTGTATTTCTTCTTCTAGTGCTACTATATTGTCACTTTTTGCAGTAACGTTATTATTGGCACTTTTCCCCTCAGATGTTTTATCTGCTTTTCTCTTTTTCTCTATCAATAAATTGCCCAAGTATGCATCATCTTCATGCCACTGCGACAAAAGTTACAATTCCAAGTAATGGATGGTATTATTTTTACTCTGAACATATACCATCTGGTGATGAACAAATAATCAGAGTAAATCCAACACAAAAGGTATCTGTCTATGCGGGCAAAGGACTTATGTGTCCAAATCAAACAGACACGCCAATATTATCTGCAGATCCAAACATATTTTCAAAAGTCAGTCTCAAATTGAATGACGAAATTGGTCTCCAAATTTACGGAATTTATGCCACTCAAGAAAGTGATGTGATTGTTTCTGTTGAAGGAAACAATCCCAACACAGCAGATCGCTCAGAATGGCAGCTTATATCTTCTATATTTTTTGGAAGCAGTTTGATCTTACTTGTAATGTATTTCTTACATGCCGTATTTGCTCGTAACAAAGTACACTACCAAGTTAATTTACAATAAAAATAACATATTTAGATTTTTATGACTTTTTTTTGCTTAAAACATCTTTAAACACCATTAAGCAAATTGACTTTTATTTATAAAAACTTCACCAAATTTTAAGTAGTAAAAAAAAAAAAATTGAAATTTGATCAATACGATTTAAAAATCGATTTTTATTTAAAACTATTTTACTAAAATATATATTTTATTATTTCGCCCGACAAAAATTCATCTATTAATGTGTTTAATCTTTCCTCCGACAAAAACAATTCAGTTCCATTTTCGAAGCCGATTTCCTCATTGCCCAACAAGTCCACATATACAGAAGGCACCAAAAACAAATAAAGTTTTGGATCAAATCTTTGTCTAAACACCAAAAGTATTCTTGAATGCAACAGATTTAAATCCATTGCTACGTGTAAGTCATCTTTTGAATTTTTATAATATTCAACAAGAAGTTGATCGATTACAGTTCCGTCATGAAAACTTATAACATATTCTTTTTCTCTAGTGGAAAGTTGATAACAAAGGTTATACGGTTCTTTACCGAAATACAAAAAGTTTTTCGGAAGTTCTATGAATTTAAATGGTTCGAAATTATATTCGTTACCATCATATTTTATATTATATCTTTTACATAAAGTTTCATTTAATAATTCTGTTTTCCAATCAATATATTCATCAGAATTATTATTACTTAAAGCAAAATATTCAACTAATCTTATTCGCCTTAAAAACAAATTTAATTCTTCTCCATTAATTTCATTTATATATTTATTCTTTATCTCATTAAATTTATTCTCAGGTAAATCACATTTTACCAAATCTAAAACAAAGTTCTGGAAAATCGAATATGTTTTTATATTAAACTCAGGTTTTTTCATTAAAATAACTTTCAAATTTAAAAAGAAATTTCGCGCTAAAATTATATATTTTTTCGGTTCCAAACAATATAAATTTGATCTTAATCTTAACTCATATATTATAAATATACTACAAAACGCAATTAATATTTGATTTATATCTTCAAATTCTTTTTCGAATTCATTAACAGAATTAATTACATTTTCATCATTTAGATCAGTCCTATTATCAAGTTTAGGTAAACAAATGTTTCGTAGATATCTATCAATAGGACATGATAAGTTTAAACATTTCGAATGTATTAAATGTGTACATAATGTAAAACATTTTATTTGTTCAATTGTTCCATAATTATCATACTTTAAAGGTAATGTCGAATTATACATATAAAGTGGATAACAAAGAATTTCATTATCATTAAGACAAGTTCTGCATGCAGAACATTGTTCAATTTCTTCTGCTGAATCACTTTCATCAAGATCAATGTTATTATCTTTTTTCGAATTGTTCCATTTTGGTATTAAATGATTGTAGAATAGATGACTTTAAATCTTTTAATTTATTATTCGATGTTTTAGTTTCATTTGTTTTAGGTATTTCATATGAAATATTCATTTGCACAAGTGCATTTTGTCCAATTGGACCTAATTCACTTATTAAATCGACAAATGATTTTGGTCTATAACTTTGGAATTGATATTTTTGATACATTAAAGATTCGAAATCATTTGGAATTTTCGTAATTAATTCTTTAATATCATTAACTATAATTGTATCAGTTAAAATTTTTATTCGAAGTTTTAACATAAAATTTCGATGCTGTTAATAAAAGATTTATTATAAGTTGATTTGTTTCTTGTGAATTTTGACTTAATAAAATATAATATTCGATAGCTAATAATGTTGGCGTAAATAATAACGAATGTAAATCCATTCCAAATGGTTCTTCAGTGAAAGGTTTAAAAGGCATTAACTCATTTGGATATTTAGAAATATATTTCGAATAAATCGATAAAATTTGATTTGATTTATAAAGTGGCGCTAATGGATCCCATAATGTTCTAGACTTCAACTTAAATATTACACCATTTGGTGATGGAGAAGAAGTTGAAACAGTATCCAAATGATTTTTAATAACTTTAATGTTATTTATCCTTTCATCTTTAAATATTTTTTTAAATGACTTATATAGTTTTTGTCGGAATAATAATTTTGTGATTACCATTTGATTTATTTTTTCATTTATATTTTGATTAATTTCTATTCGATCAAATATTAAAGTAGAAATAAAATGTATAAAAATAAAATGAATTAAATCACTTTCCTGTAATGTTTCATCAAATATTCCAATAGTATATGCAATAGTATTAATCATTTTTTCTTTATTTTGTGTTAATCCAAGACAAATTTGCATTAATACAAATAAATTGGAATAAACATTTGTAGAAACCAAATCAAATTTTAAGAAATATGAAAACCCAAAACAACATGTTAACATTTGATGGCAATAAAAATCTAATGAAATCAATATACGCTGTGTATTTAAAGAAGCAAGTAATAAAAAGTTATCAACATCATTAATAGTATTATTTAGAATTGCTTTAATATTTTCTTTTGGTTGCAATAATATAGATTTAAATAAGAAAAACGTTGGTTCATATAATGAAATCGAACAACCTTTAAATAATGAAACATTAATTAAATCATTAACATAAAGTGACTTTAAATAACTTTCGAATTTTATAATTGAATTTTTAATATCTAAATTTTCACATTTCTCAAATCCGTTAAATACATCCATAGCTTCTCTGTTATAATAGTTATACAACATAAATCGATTTTCTTGTGTTAGTTCCTGAATATTTGTACATAAAATTGCATCTTTATCTAAAACTAATTCAGTTAAACAATCTAATAATCGTTGATGTTCATTTTTAAAAGTTTCTTTTGTTAAAATTATTTTGATTGCTTCAAAAAATGGGAAATCATTTTCATTAAATATAGGATCTTCATATAAGTTATTATCATGTGCAAGTGCAAATTCTTTTTGTTGATATAGTTTTGTTGTGTCTAAGAAACATTTACAAAAATCAAAATGATAATGCTCAGAACAATATTGAAATATATAATCAGATGTAAAATAAAAACCTAAATTCATTAATGGATCTATTTTTCGATATGAATCATTTCCACTTTTTATCATTTCATATGTATAATTTATGAATTTCGAAAGAACATTAAAATATACATAGCCAAATGTAAACTTAAACTCGCTGTCATTAATACAACAGCCAAATAATTCAACTAGTGAATTAATAGATTCTGAATCAGCTTCAAAACAGGAATCAATAATATCAAAATATATATTCCCTTTGCTTAATGATGCAACAATCAAACTTCGATATGCATCTCCAATTTCACAAAAAGCAAAAAGCCAATCAATCAATTCAATGGCACAATCTGGATCAGTTTTAAGAAACCCGGGGAGATGTGATGCGACGGAATCAAAAATTTGTGGAAGAATGCTTGATATTGATGTTGGAATATCGGAATCCGAGATTTGGTGATTATGAAGAATGCAATTACCTGACGGCTTCCATTGAAATTGGTCGCCACAATCACAATTACCAACTGTGTCTGTTGAAATAGAAATCGAATGACCTTCATGATTGCCATTTAAAAAACACTGAAGGCAAATACAAGATTCATCTCCTGCTAAAGTGCAATCTTCACATGCAATAGATAGTTGCGGTTTAGTCCAAGTTGCTTGGCATTTACAAACATGTGTATTATCATGGAGATATTTGAGAAGGTCAGAAAAATTTGTAAACTTTGCGTGTTCGCAAAGAATTGATTCCCAAACTTGAATCATGTATTCAGCATTATTTTCCATTTAGCTTAAAAACCAAATGATAAGAACGTTTATTTTCATAGTGTGTGAAGTGATTTAACGTACCCAAAAGTGCTACATGTTTCATTTGAAAATTTCAATGTAATAATCTCCATAAGTAAATGAGAGGAAGCCCTTCATCAGCCAAATTCAAGGAAAACCTTCAAATACTACAACAACTTGAGAAGATTATTTTTGACTTAAACGAAGGTAACATAATTCAATCAGTTGAATTATCATTAAATTATTTCACAGAAGATTTTTCATATTCATTTTTTCATATTATTTGCAGAATTATTTATTCATACTTTATTTCAAAAGGTTTTGAAAAAATATGTTTTGATTATTTACAAAATCTTGAAATAAAGTCAAATAAAAATCTAAATATAATTGATATTTTTACTCAATTTCTATTTACAATTGATAGCCAAGAATCAAATTATCTTCTCGAAAAAATGATTGAAAATCAATTAATTGATACGAAAATTTTTCATGATAAAAGGTCTTTATATTTTATTCATTACTCACAAGTAAAGGAATTTGTCGAACCTCTTAAGGAAAAATATGAAGAACTTTCAAAGAACAATTGGGAACTTCATAAGAAATTAATGAAAGAAGGAGTTAATCCAAATAAAATCTCGAAAATAATTCGAAATGATGAAATCGAACAACTTCAAGAAATATCATCACGAAATGATTTTGATTTTAATCAGTGCATTAAACCATCACTTTATGAAAGATATTCATTAGTCGATGGGGGAAATGTTACATTAATTGATTATGCAGCATTTTATTCTTCTATTAAATGTTTTAAATATTTACTTATGAATGGAGCAAATGTAAATAATACAGGTAAATATGCAGCTGCAGGAGGAAGTGAAGAAATCATTCATTTATGTGAACAAAATCATTCATCATTTGAAGATGCATGTGAAACAGCAATTAAATTCCATAGAAATGATATCTTTAAATATATTTATGATAAAAAATTAGAACAAATTAAGTTAGGTATATTAGGAGAAGTATGTATTTTATATGATAATTATAATATTCTTTCATTTTTAGAAAAAGAAGGTTTAAAAATCAATAAAACTCTTATCATTGATTCGATGAAAACAGGGAATATATTTATTTTTCTCTATTTCAAAGAAAAAGCTTCTCGTTCAATTTCTTTATATTTAGGCGAAGTTCCGAGTTTTTGTGGCAATAAAGAATTTTTTGGATACCTTATTAATCTTAATTATTTTAATAATAAAAAAAATTTATTACATTTAGCATTGAATAATATAGTTGAAGAAGGTCATACAGAAGTCGCTAAATTACTTCTTGAACAAGATGGAGTTGATATAAATATTGTGGTTATTCATTAAATTTATATAAAATTTGTTAAAATATTTTGATGTTTTGAGGCATTTCAAGAAGCATTTATTGTAGCATCTAAAAATGGACGTATAGAAATAGTTGAATACTTTCTTAAACAAGAAGGAATTAATATTAATTATCAATATATTTGTAATGATAATTTTTTGTTACAAAATAATATTTGGAAATTGTTTAATATATTTGAAACAGCACTTTCGTTAGCATCTGAAAAAGGTCATACAGAAATAGTTAAATTACTTCTTGAACAAAAAGGAATTGATATTAATGCTAAAGATATTTATTTGTTTTATTTAAAATTTACTTTAGTAATTTTGGATATCAAAATTATATTTGGAAATTGTTTAATATGTTTCGAACAGCACTTATGTTAGGATCTGAAAAAGGTCAAACAGAAGTCGTTAAATTGCTTCTTGAACAAGAAGGAATTGGTATTAATGTTAAAGATATTTGTTTGTTTTGTTTACAATTTATTTTAATAATTTGATATTTCAAAATAATATTTGGAAATTGTTTAATATGTTTCGAACAGCACTTTCGTTAGCATCTGAAAAAGGTCATACAGAAATAGTTAAATTACTTCTTGAACAAAAAGGAATTGAAATTAATGCTAAAGATATTTGTTTGTTTTATTTAAAATTTACTTTAGTAATTTTGGATATCAAAATTATATTTGGAAATTGTTTAATATGTTTCGAACAGCACTTATGTTAGGATCTGAAAAAGGTCAAACAGAAGTCGTTAAATTGCTTCTTGAACAAGAAGGAATTGGTATTAATGTTAAAGATATTTGTTTGTTTTGTTTACAATTTATTTTAATAATTTGATATTTCAAAATAATATTTGGAAATTGTTTAATATGTTTCGAACAGCACTTTCGTTAGCATCTGAAAAAGGTCATACAGAAATAGTTAAATTACTTCTTGAACAAAAAGGAATTGATATTAATGCTAAAGATATTTATTTGTTTTATTTAAAATTTACTTTAGTAATTTTGGATATCAAAATTATATTTGGAAATTGTTTAATATGTTTCGAACAGCACTTGTGCTAGCATCTGAAAAAGGTCATAAAGAAATCGTTAAATTACTTCTTGAACAAGAAGGAATTGATGTTATTGCTAAAGATATTTGTTTGTTTTATTTGGTAAATATATATTTTAGTAATTTGACATTTCAAAATGATATTTGAGTTATTTGGTGGAGAGAATCTGATTTAAATGACCATACTATATTTAAATAACGTTTTCATTAAAAATTTCAGATAAAAAATGTTTTTTTATTTATTGTTTGTAAATAAGTTTTGTTGAATCATCAGATATTAAAAAAAGTGCCACTTTTTCGATTGTATCCTAGTGTATCGTTGACATAATTTTGCTTGGGTCTATCGTTACCCAGAAAAAACGATATTTCAAGAATCAAACATGGATTGACAAATATTTCTCTATACGATAGTTTTTAACAGAATTGTTATTTTCGTTTAAATCGATTTCCATTGAATAAATAAAATTGTGAAAAACTTGCATAGTCAGTATCAAAAAGTATTCAAATGGGAGATGAAATTAATCTCCAGGAATTGGATCCTCGAGAATTTCAAGGTAAAACATACCTTATTGAGGATGAAATGCAATTGGTCCCTGAATACAGCAAGTGGAATCGAGTTTGTTCCTGTTGCTGTGGAAAATGTAATCTAGTTTATTTCCCAGCTATAAAACGATATTTTTGTAACCAATGGGAATGCAACCCATTGCTTCCTATTATTGTAACAGCTTTAATCACGGTGTCTTGTGCATTTGCATTATGGGGAATTATTGATTTCTTTTCAGGTGGTGCTATGATTGCCATGCTTGTAATCACATCTTTTATTTATGTAGTTTGGTTATTTGCCTATTATGAGGCAGTTTGTTCATCGCCAGGATATTTACCATTTTATTGGTCAGTTGACAAAAGACAAATATACACTTTAGAGCAACAGTGGGATGGAGTTATTACAGATAGGAATCAATTTGACTTTGCAGCTCATAATGATAGACCAGAAAGAGGCAGCCTTAGCGTTCAAGCTCGTCGCCTTGTTCTGAAAGCAGACCACATATGTAAATGGATTGCAAACTGGGTTGGCCTCAAAAACTACCGTTATTTCTTCACCATGGTCATCTGGACATTATTATATTTCATCATGTTTTTTGCTGATTTCATTTCAGTTATGGTTAAAATGCACAGCTGGCAAACCCGTGCTAGTGTTATTGGTCTTATTGTTTGCGCAGCGCCAGTTTTGGGTTTCTCAGGATTCACAATTGTTATATTTAGGCGTCATGTTAGATATCTTTGTCGTAACACAACAACTTTACAACAGTTCAAAGTCAAGAAGATGAAGGACAAACATAACTACTATGATCTTGGATGCTGCAAAAATATAACAGCTGTAATGGGACCAACTAAGTACTGTCCAATATGGTTTTTCCCAATACCATATAAAAGGGAGTGGAATGGATTTACATGGGAAAAGAATGCGGAGAAAAAGGATGAAGACGATGAGGCATGAGCGGTTATTAAATTTAATTTGTTTGGCGTATTTGCACTTTTTATAAACCTATCAATACAAACAAATTTGAATCAAAAATGATCATTTCACCTTTGAATCGGTTTTCTTTGAATTCTAAGAACACTGCTTCATGAGTTAAAATTCTGATATTTTCATATAAAATTCTAATAATAACATGATAAATAGAAATTATAACTATTATTCGAGAAACAGACATTTTATGTTTCTAATAGTTTTCTGAATTCATAAAAACCAAAGTAATTTCAACACTGGAGTATGTGCTAATCTTACTTAATACACTAACAGCCTTGGCGTATTCCAAAGTGATGGTGTTGTCGGATTAAAGACTGATTAATAATAGTAACATTTATTTTAAGTTGCCTGTTCATGACAATTGTCTTCTTCTGATTCATCCTCTTCACTTGATATTCCATGTTGCTGTTTATACCACTTCCAGAAATCCGAAAAATTAACTTTTCCATCTCCGTTATAATCACATTGTGTCATAATCTCTTTAACCTCTTCTTCTGTTAACTTATCACCAACGAGTTCTGCAAACGAAGTTATATCTTCCAACCCTAGATTTTGATCGTTATCTCCATCAATTGCAGAAAATAAAAGTTTAAAGAACTTTTTTGTATCGCCTGACATTAAGACCTTAAAGAAATTGATCAGGTCATCAAACCTAACGCCTTCTTCATGATTTTTTCTTAGGATTCGGAGCATTGGCGGGGCAAAAGATTCGTCAATTTCGAACTCTAATAAAAGCTTGCGCAGCTCGGGTTCATCCAACACCCCATCTTGATCTACGTCGATCTCACTAAAAACTTTTTTGAGCTCATCTATTTGCTCAGGAGTGAATTCCATTTGGTGGTTTTATCCAGACGAACATTGTCAAATTTGAGTGAAGCCCAGAAAAAACCGTGATTGCGGTGGTGCGATTCAAAACAAATCTTCTAATCGTCAAAAACCACATAATCCCCAGAAATTATTCTGTTTCGAATAATGATTTCAGTAATAGTTTTTCTGAAAAGTAACTATCGTCATTTTGAATTGTCAATTTTTTATTTGGGAAAAAACAGTTTATATTTTATTAAAACAAATATTCTTGGAGTTGGAAAGGTGCTCTTTGTGATAGCTTCATTGTTCTCGTTCTGCTTGAAGTTCTTTGCTTCACATTTTTCACTTTTGATTTTAGTAATTCTGCTTCTTCTTTTTTACGCTGTTCTTTTACAATTTCCAATAAATTCTCACCATCCCAAAGAAAAGGTTCGCCAAAAGTATCTTCATATTCCATTAACATCGGAATTAACTTTTCATGAATTTTTGGTAGATCGACAGTTATCTTTTTCCGAAGCCTTTCTTCTTCCATTAAAGCAGACGCAGCATTTGCTCTTCTTGAAGTTAGTCTATTTGGGTCTGATGCAGTTTCATTAAGTTTCTTCTGTTTGGTTAATATTTCTTCTCTTTCCATAATTAAAGCAATCATTGGAGCAGAGCTTTCTTTTATGTTTTCAAGTCTCCTCACTTCGGATTCGAGTGCAATTAGAGTTCTTTTATTGTTTTGTGTTGTGTAAATAAATGGAAAATCACTTACTGTTGGAACAGGTATATGTAACTCGCCCCATAAACGAAGAAGTTGCTTTTTAGATGCCTCAATAAACTCAGGAAGCATTTTGTCTTTTTCTTTTTGAAGATTTTCTAGTTTTTCATTAAGTGATGCAATTCGTGAATCACTAACATTTTTGGTATCAGGTGAAACAGGTGGTGAGCGACGAATAACAGACTCAATTCGAGTGATTTCATGAAGAAGATCTTTGACTTTTTGCTCATTTGTATGGCAAAGATAATCCAGATTATCTCTTTCTGTCTCAAGAGATCGTATTGTGGAATCGCCCAATGTGGCAGGAATTGGCGTTTTGTTAATCCCAAGTCGTGTTTGAAAAGAATTGATTTCCTTAATTAAATCTTCAACTTGAGGACGTCTTTCTGATATGTCCGATTGGAGATCGGCTAGAAGAGATTCCATTCGATCAATTCGTTCATAACTAAAGTCATCTCCTTCAGTAGAAAATTCACCACGATCTTTAACTTCAAGAATATTAAAACATTTTTCTAATGATTCATAACTTTCTCGAAATTCTTTTTCTTGTTCACTTGTTTCTGATTGAAGTGATTTTAGTTGTTTTTTTGCATTTTTGAGTCTTGCTCGTAATGTTTGTGATGGATCAATTTGTTCATAAATTTCATCCATATCAAATCTTTTAATGTGCAATTGAATTGCTGATTCTGTTTCTTCTGTTTCTTTCTTAATTGAATTATATTGATCTGTATAATGTTGAAGAATTTCGCCAAATAAAATACGTACTTGCTCATTGATATTTTGATATTCTTGTTCAATTTCTTCATTACTTAATCCAATTTGTTTCCATAGTTCTTCAACTTGTTCCTCAATATTTACATCTATCTTCATCTGAATTGAACGTTTAATATAAACGTACAAATTTCCAAAAATAATGATTCCAGAAGAATATTTTAAAATGATGGACTTATCTACATCTGGAAATATTCAAGAGGAAAGCTATATTGCTCTTGAAAATTTCTTTTGTTCTTGTGCGACGTTTGAATATTCAATACAAATTCTTGAAAATCCACAATATTGGATTAATAATTCTAAGTATCTAACAATGGCACCAATTATACTTAAATATACATTTGAGCATAAGTGCCAAAATAATCAACTTTTTCTTCTTAAATCACAAGAAATTTATCAAGCAAATGCGCAAAATTTTACAATGCGAATTCTTAAATTATTCTTTGAAAATAAAATTCCAAATTTTATTCAAATGGCATATGATCTTAGCACTTTATTATCACAAATGTTTGTCTCATGTCCTATCCAAGTTGTGGAACAAGTCAAAGAAATGATTTTTAATTCATTTAAACAAGAACAACAAAGCATACAATACTTGTCCATTATTTCTTATTTGTTTATTCCAATTAATTATTATTTCAGAGGGAATAATTCTGATCAAAATTTTCCATATCAATATTTTAGTTTAATGAATTTAATGTTTGATCAAGAGCGATTTCTTGATGCTAATTATTCTCAATTAATTTTGATTCTTTTTCAATCATTTACGAGTATTTCACGTTTTTGGATAAGGATTTTTATTTTTGAATTTCAGCAAATTATAAAGAAATCGCTTCTGTTATTACATATATATGAACAAAATTTATGTTTGATTTCGAATTGTGAAGAAAAGTTTCCAATTTTTAAATTATTTTCGGAATTAATAAGTTTCTATATACATTTGCATGGATGGTTTAAATCAGATTTAAATATATATGTTGAAGAAAAAGAAGAATTCTTTAAAGAATTTAGTAATGAATTTTTTAATATTTGTATCAATATTTTAATTAAATCAGATCCAAATCAAATTGAAGATAAGATAAATGAAGAAATCAAATTTAATTTACTTAAATTCGTAGCTAAAAATATTAATAATTTCATTAATCCCGAAACGTTTCAAATATTTTTTAATTTAATTGTACTTAAATATATTAACTTAACAAGAGAAGATATTCAACAAAAAGAAACAAATCCATTTTATTTTTATGAATTAGCATTTGAATTTAATGGATTTTTAACTAATAATAGGCAATGTATATTATTTATATTAAATAGTCTTTTTTCATTTGATTATAATATGTTGATAAAATGTATTTTATCTGTTCCAAATATAACAGAAGGATTAATACAAATTTGTTCATATATTTCATCATTATTTAATAAAGAAAATATTTTCCCAAATATAGAATATATTAATTATATAAACACAATTATAAATGGGACTCAATTAAATATGGATTCTGAAATCCCTATTTTGTTATTATTAGGAGAATCAATTTCATTTTTTGATGATGAAACTAAAGCTCGACTTTCAATGCTATCATTAAATTATTTAAATGTAAACTTAACAAATCAATATGACCCGAATTCAGTTATTATGTTTACTTTTGGTTGTAAATTAACAAAACTGATTTTAAAATCGGGTTATTTAATGCCTTCATCAACTAATATAGAATTAATATTGAAAAATAATATATGTGTTAATAATGATGGAATTCAATCATTATTTTTATATATATCATTATCGAATGATCCAAAGTCATTAGATTTGATTTTAAGATATATTTTTAACGTTATTGAATCAATTTATCAAGAAAATTCACAAAACTTTGTAAGTGTTACTCCACAAAATCGTTATATACTAATAAATTCATTTAGAACCATAAACTTTGTAATATGTAAATATAATGTTAATTTTGATGCTTGTTTCTTTTTGCCATTAATTACTAACTTCTTAAGTATTGATGAGATCTTTGAAGAATCTCTTTTTAATGATTTAATTGAAATCATTTGTAATATAATTCAATATGATTTACCAAATTATTTAGAAGTTTTTAATATTTATTTTCAATTTTTTAAGATAACTTTAATGGATTCGACAAATCCTTTTTTGGTATATCATGGATCAATGTTAAAACCAATGATAACATTTATAATTTATCATTATGATGATTTTAATAATTGGCCAATTAAAAACGAATTTTTAAATTTTGTTTATAATTTGTTTATGCAGTTTATAATAATGGAAGATCCTGTTGAAGAAGAAGTTTTATCTGTTGTTGTTTTAATATCGATAATGATTCAAATTAACAATTATTTCCCTAATGAAATATTGATTGAAATTTATAATAAAACTTTAAACTTTTTACAGAAAAATGAATCAAATGTAATATTTTGTATTGCTGCACTTGATATAATTTGCTCGATAAAAATTATGAAAAAAGATATTATTCTTGATAATGTTGTACTAAAATGTATGCTAACTTTGATTAAGGATAAAATTATTTTAAGGAAAATTGATAAAGTTTATTATTATTTAATAATCAACTCAATGGATAATCCGCCAATTAACAAAGTTACGTTCGGAAATTATCTCTTAAGCCTTCCTTGTAATGAGTTATTTTTGAAAAAGTTTAACTGTAAATGGATAACTGAATATGATGTAAAATATCCACTTGCGCAAGGACTTGAAAAAATAGAGGAAATATCAACATGAAATACATTTTATTATGTTTATTTACGGATACAAAGTATTAAAAATTAACAAATATTTTATTAAATATAATTAAAGTGTTGCTTCTCCATGCAATAAAACATCAAATGGTTCTGATATATTTGACGTGAACTTCAATTTCCCGTAAAAATATCCAACTTTAGTTGGCTTAAATTGAATGGGAAACATTACGTAACATTTTGGCTCTATAACAAATGAAGAAATTGGTATAAAAAATGGTTCTTCGACAGTCGATACAATATGACATTGTTTATTTGATCTGTTACAAACTTTCAATCTCATTTTTTGTGTTTTCCCAAGTTTACATGGAAGGAATTCATAATTATCAGAATAAACGCCAACAATTTTTTTCTTTTCGTTTGAAATCGATTTTCCAATTGTTCGTAAAGTTTCGGTTTGGCCGTTTGTTTCAATTTTGAATGTCTCATTGAAATTGTATGGAACAAACGGCGAAAATTCAATGCTAAATTCGGTTTTTTCCATTGCGTTTATTTTTATCGAGATCGGATATTTAAAAGGGCTTTTGCCGATTTCCCAGTTTCTTTTAAGAGGCAGAAACCTTAATATTATTGGTTTGTTACATAAATTCGTTGCAATAATATTAATTTTTCTGTTTCCTCCAACTTCGCAAATTCCAAAATCAATATTTTTTTGGTTCAATTTAAACAATTTCCTTTTCTTTATACAAAAACTTGAATCATCGTCAATCACATTTATGGGTACTTTTATGATTTCATCTTCTGATTTAATTTCAATTGATGATGTAACTTTACCAAAAATTTTGACTTCTAATTCCGTTTTAGAATAAGGTTGAATGATTATATTATTTGGTTTAACTCTAATGTTTTGTGAATACGTAATAATAGAAATTGGAATTGGTATTGATGACATATTTATAACATTTAAAAAATTTGTTTCATCTCCAAAAAACCGTAATTTTGAAGGTTGAACGATAATACTTTTTGAAGAAGATTTAATCGGAAAACAAAGAAAAAGTTTTTTTATGTGGATCAACTTTTTAAATACTGAATTGAATTCCTTTTTTTCGATTAAATTTAAATATTTCGAAATCGAACTAATTTCATTGCTATCAGTCATCCATTCGAATGTTTTAGCAAAAAAGTCATTTGGATATAAAAAAGCTTTAATTTCTCTTAAGATTTCATCACCAAAATACATTGCAATTGGAATTCTTTTGCCAGGTTCATGATGAGAATTAACAACAAATTCGAATGTTGCTGAAGATTTTGGATAAACCAAAGAAGAAATTGGATTTACATTTATAATGAAATCATTTTTTGTTTCTGCAGTAAAAACTACAAAAGCTGTTCTATTACCATAATTTTTAACTTCGATTTTTGTTGAGTATTGATTAACATCTGAATAACAAAGTTGAAATGATTCATCACAATAAATATCACTTTCATATTTATATGCAATGATTGGAATATATTTAGAAAGTGATTCTTGAGAAGAAACTTCTATTTCTTGTGCTAAAACAGAACTTTGAAATGGTTCACATTCGATGTTAATAGGTAAATCGACTTCAACATTTTCACTAATCAAAAAACATTTTGGAATCTGAAGTTCAAAAGAATTAACTCCTGAAACGACAAAAGATTTTACATTAGGTTCATTATCTTTCACGTTATTAAATAAAATAAACGATGGAACCACTTTTATTATATCTTCTAATTCATTTTCTTCTTCTTCTTCGAATAAGTCATCGCTAAATAAATTATTGTCTGTTATCATTTCCTCTTCCTCTTCTTCTTCGTCAATTGTTACAGAATAAAAATCTGTCACATCAGATTTATTATCACGAATTAATGTTATATAAAATGATTTTTGATTTTGTAAAATGTTTTTTATATTAATTGTTTCTTTTGATTTAATATCAAATAAATGTTGATCATTATCAATTTTTAACAAAAGTTTTATCGACAAATTACTTATGTTTATAATAGTTGTTCCTCTAATTTCATATGGAAGTTTTACACATTCACCTAAAAGTTCAATGTCATTATCAATTCCTTTAAGTGTTGTTTTATATAATTTTTCTTCTGTTGGTTCAAATACGATTATTGAATGTGTGTTTTCTGTAGTAAGATAAAATGGTGGGAAAATTTGATTTTTAAGTAAATTCGAATTCTTGAAATCAAAAAATCTTTTGCTAATGTTACCAACGGATATTGACCCAAAATCAATGATTGTTGTTGTTCTAGATTTGATGATTTTTAGCGTTCGTGTGATAATATCTCCAGTACTTTCACATTTTAATATAAATTTTGGTTTATTAATTTCTTTTTTTGTAGAATTAAATGTTATTAAAATAGGAATTGTAGATGAAGGACCAATATCAAAAATAGTTCGATTTAAATTAAAACATGATGATTCTATTGATGCTTTAATTCGTAATGTTGAAGATCCTTTATTAAAAACAAAAATCGTATTTTGAGAAGTTACTCCTTCATAAAAAACCCAGCATTGATCATTTTGTGGAGAGAGCTCTAATGGCGAAGAAATGCATTCTCCTATAATTGGAACTGATGTTTCTGTTTTTCCTTGAATTATTAATTCTGATAAATATGTTTTTGGTACAAGTGGAGAAAAAGAAACAAGCAAAGATTTAGTACTAAAGGGTTCTACTTTAGTGCTTGTTTCTTGAATTGAAAATGAAGGATCAAATTGTATCGATAATTTTATCCATTCAGTAGAATTTCCAGAGTTAGTGATTAGAATTTTCTGGTATGCTATTGAATTAGGAAAAATTGGTGTGAACTCAATTTTCGATGGAAAACATAAAATACATGAATCATCTCTAAAGTCTGGAATGAATGATTGGGTATTTTCTATTTCAACCTGCTTATTAATTTTTTTTGAAGGAATTTCGTGTATTTCAGAAATCATATATTTTGAGTCTGCTTCCAAGTTTGAAATAAGATTCTCAATGGAATCTTTAGTAGAACCATCACTTTCAAAGACTGATATCAAATTCATTGTTTTTAGCATATCGGAATCACTTGATACATTGTCATTTTCAGGTTTTGTTTTCCCATTTTTCATATTCCATTTTTTTTCTTTGTTCTTAAAAGTAAACGAACTTTCGAATACAAAAAGTGAAAAATCCCGTTACTGTGAAGCGGTTAATCACTTTCCAAATAACTTCTCTAAATTTTTAATGGAATTACTTTTAAAATTAGATAAAATTATTTTTAATTTAAAAGAAGAAAATTTTAGTGCAACAGTTGAACAAACAATGGGGTTATTTGATTCAAACTATCCATATACATTTAATTTAATTATAAGCAATTTGATTTATTTTGTATTTTTTTCACAAAAGAATGTGAATAATATATATTTTAAATATTTAGAAACAATTCAAACAAAAGAAGAAGAAATAAACAAAAATATTCCGAAAATTATTGATATTTTTACTAACAATTTAATTGATATCAAAACACAAGAATCATTTTACATAATAGAGAAAATGATCGGAATAAATTTAATTGATAAAGATACCACAAAAAACATCAAATCAAAATATTTTGCACACTATAAAACAGAAATAGAAAACAAAACAAATCATTCTAAAAAATTTGATAATGTATTTTTAGATAATTATGAAGAACTTTCAAAAAATGATTTTGAGCTTCATAAGCAATATGTTAAAGAAGGACATAATCCGAATGAAATTGCGAAAATAATTCGAAATGATGAAATAAAAAAACTTCAAGAAATATCATCGCAATCAAATTTTGATTTTAATCAAACAATTAAACCATCGCTTTATGAAAGATGTTCATTTATTAACTATTGGAATGTTACACTAATTGATTATGCAGCATTTTTTGGATCAGTTAAATGTTTTAAATTTTTACTTATGAATGGTTCTAATGTAGAAAATACAGGTGAATATGCTATTGCAAGTGGAAATCTTGAAATCATTCATTTGTGTGAACAAAATCATTCATCATTTGAAGGTGCATATGAAACAGCAATTATGTTTCATCAAAATGATATCTTTAAATATCTTTATGAAAAGAAAATTGAAAAATTAAATGATAAATTGGGATGTTTTTGTATAGAAAAAGGAAAATATGAAATTCTTTCATTATTGGAAGAACGTCTGGATGAAAACAAAAAATTTGTAATCAATGAATCAGCAAGTAAAGGAAATTTATATCTCGTTGAATATTTTGTTCAAAAAAATACTTTGGGAATCCCAAAAGATATCTTAGTATTTTCTTCAGGATCAAAAAATTTAGAACTTATTAAATTACTTCTCAAGCAAAAATGTTTAAATATAAATACTAAAAATATTTATTTGTTTTATTTGAAATTTATTTCAATAAGTTAAGATTTCAAAATAAAATTTGGAAGTTATTTAAATTATTTGAAACAGCACTTATGAAAGCATCTGAAAACGGTAATACAGAAATAGTTAAATTACTTCTTGAACAAAAAGGAATTGGTATTAATGTTAAAGATATTTATTTGTTTTATTTGATATTTATTTTGATAATTTGATAATTCAAAATAATATTTGGAAATTATTTAAATTATTTAAAACAGCACTTATGAAAGCATCTGAAAATGGTTATGCAGAAATAGTTAAATTACTTCTTGAACAAAAAGGAATTGATATTAACGATAAAGATATTATTTATTTTAATAATTTGATATTCCAAAATAATATTTGGAAATTATTTAAATTATTTTGGACAGCACTTATTTATGCATCATCAAATGGTCATATAGAAATTGTCAAATTACTTCTTGAACAAGAAGGAATTGATATTAATGATGAAGATATTTATTCGTTTTATTTGATATTTATTTTAATAATTTTCTATTTCAAAATAATATTTGGAAATTATTTTGGACAGCACTTATTTTGGCATCATCAAATGGTCATATAGAAATTGTCAAATTACTTCTTGAACAAGAAGGAATTGATATTAATGCTAAAGATATTTATTTGTTTTATTTGAAATTTATTTTAATGGTTTGAAATTTTAAAATAATATTTGGAAATTATTTAAATTATTTTTTACAGCAATTATTATAGCATCTTTCAATGGTCATATAGAAATAGTTAAATTTCTTCTTGAACAAAAAGGAATTGATATCAATGCTGAAAATATTTATTTATTTTATTTGAAATTTATTTTAATAATTTTATATTTCAAAATAACATTTGAAAATTATTTAATTTATTTGAAACAGCACTTATAGCTGCATCTTTCAATTGTCATACAGAAATAGTTAAATTACTTCTTGAACATAAAGGAATTGATATTAATGCTGAAAATAATATTTATTTTAATAATTTGATATTCCAAAATAATATTTGGAAATTATTTAAATTATTTTGGACAGCACTTATTTATGCATCATCAAATGGTCATATAGAAATTGTCAAATTACTTCTTGAACAAGAAGGAATTGATATTAATGCTAAAGACATTTATTTGTTTTATTTGATATTTATTTTAATAATTTGATATTTCAAAATATTATTTGGAAATTATTTAAATTATTTAAAACAGCACTTACATTAGCATCTGAAAATGGTTATACAGAAATGGTTAAATTACTTCTTGAACAAGAAGGAATTGATGTTAATGCTAAAGATATTTATTCTTTTTATTTGAAATTTATTTTAATAATTTTTTATTTCAAAATTTTATTTGGAAATTGTTTAATTTATTTAAAACAGCACTTATTTATGCATCTAAGAAAGGTGAAATAGAAATAGTTAAATTACTTCTTAAACAAGAAGGAATTGATATTAATGCTAAAGATATTTATTAATTTGTTTTAATATTCATTTTAATAATTTCGGATTACAAAATAACATTTGAAAATTATTTAAATTATTTAGAACAGCACTTATGTTAGCATCTGCAAAAGGTCATACAGAAATAGTTAAATTTCTTCTTGAACAAAAAGGAATTGATATTAATGCTAAAGATATTTATTAATTTGTTTTAATATTCATTTTAATAATTTCGGATTACAAAATAACATTTGAAAATTATTTAAATTATTTAGAACAGCACTTATTTGGGCATCATATTTTGTTCGTACAGAAATAGTTAAATTACTTCTTGAACAAAAAGGAATTGATATTAATGCTAAAGATATTTATTAATTTGTTTTAATATTCATTTTAATAATTTCGGATTACAAAATAACATTTGAAAATTATTTAAATTATTTAGAACAGCACTTATGTTAGCATCTGCAAAAGGTCATACAGAAATAGTTAAATTACTTCTTAAACAAGAAGGAATTGATATTAATGCTAAAGATATTTATTTGTTTTATTTAAAATTTATTTTGATAATTTTATATTTCAAAATAATAATTGAAAATTATTTAATTTATTTAAAACAGCACTTATTTTAGCATCTCAAAAAGGTCACACAGAAATAGTTAAATTACTTAGTAAAAAAGGTGTTCATAAAAATACAACAAATATATCAGATTTACCCAAAATAAGCATAAGCACAACACCAAAAATTAAAAACTCAATTAGTTTATCACATTCTCATTATATGACTAAAATTTATTATGTATGAATCGAACTCATTTTTATGATAAAAAGAGTTTAATATTTTTACTCATATTTGAAGTTGTCTAAGAAAAAACATATTTTAGGGAAAGAATTATTTATTAATTTATCGAAAGTTTTATACTTTATAGTTACCTTCGATTTCATGTTGAGACGAATCTTCTTCTTCGAACAATTCGACTTCGATATCGATTTTATTCTTATTAATTTTCACAGATCCATATATTGCGATTGAAGCCTCCACCAAAATTCCAACGAGCAACATAATGAGCGCTGAAGCGCCCAACGTAATAAATATGAAATAATAATCGTAAAACTTCAACTTCTTTGGTGTTGGGAATTCACATTTTCCATTTTCGACGCAAGACATGTTTCTAAATTTATAATTATATAAACGATTATGATAATTCATAAAAGTTTCCACGTTTAAATATTTGTACATTCTCTTATACATTTCCTTACCTTCATTTGTACCTAATTTCATTGGACTTTTACTTACTTTCCTTAAACATGTTGGGAAAGAAGTATCATTATAATAATGTGAACCATTTGGATCACCGCAATGTGTTTTTAATACTTTTATACCTTCTCTATATTCCAAGTTATATGTAATTAAACTGATTGATTTCCAATTACTTTTATCTATTTTCTTCATTATATTCTCATTTGTTACATTATTATTAATATCATTATATATATCTAAAGATAAATCAATTAAGTTTCGACTTCTTCGATGTGTCGGTAATAAATTAGTTCCATTAAGTTTAGAGACAATATCTTCAATAGTATATATTAAATCAGAATGATCCGTTGGTACTTTAATAGTTTTTCCTGATAATTTATCTAATCCTAATGCTTTTTTAATGTTCGGGTCATCTCCTAAATATCCAATCATACCTGAGACTACAAATAAACTATCTGTTCCTGATGAGCCATGTACACAATCTGATGAATATACAACGTCATTAATAACTTTGGAATCTTTTTCTCGTATCGGAATATCACGTGTACCATGATCACCTGTGATAATGAATATTGTATTATTATCATTTTCTTTAAGATATTTAATGACATCGCCAACTGACCATTTACTTGCGAATTTATTTACATTCTTAAATCGTTCACGTCGTAATTCTTCTTGATTTAATTCTTTGGAATTATTAATCGAATCATAATATTCTGGTTTATCATACCCTACATAAGGTAAATGTGAATCAATAGTTAACAAAACTCCAAAAATTGGAATATTACTTTTGTTTTCGCGTACAAGAAAATCTTTTTGTTGTCCCCAATGTAATTGGAATTCTTTAGATAACAATCGATCACTTGGCCATGTTGCACCTTTAGTACGTATCGAACCTTCTTCAATGTTAAGTAATTTCTCCATTCCTTGTTTCGGATAATATGCTTGTGCATAATCAAACCATTCCGGCATATCGAATCCTTTTTCAATCATTTTCATCGTAAGTGAATTAATTTCTTCTTCTTTACAATTGAAGTTAAGTTGAGGCCAACTCGAATTAGGTATTAATAAATGTTGAATAGGATCATTATACATATCGCCATAACTTTCATTACATTTAAGACGTACTTTTGCTTCTTCTTTGGCTGGTCGTCTAAAGACCCAATAGTTTTGGCCATCGAAATTAAATTCGGATGCACTAATGAATAATGTGCGATAACCAATTTGTTTCATATGACTTGAAACATCATCAGATTGGATTAATGCGCCATCCAATATGTTTAAATATGTTTGAGCTGGTGTTAAGCCTGTTAATAATGAACTAAACCCTGAATTAGTAGGTAACCCAAATGATGATACACCTGCAAATGTAATTGATATGTTTTGTATTTCGGCAAGTTCTTTAACTATTTCTGAATTATAATATTGTCGATCTGTAATTAAGCGACGGGGATCTTCTTCTGTTATATTAGAATGCTCAATGATAAATGAATTATTGATTAAATAATATGATGGTGTTAAACTTTCATATGCTATTAAAACAACATTTGGCATTTTGCTAATATTGGGTTTAACGGTCGTCGGCGGTTTGAAATTTTTACATTCGGAATGATTTTGGTTGTAGGCACAAAATGCTGCTTTGTCACCATGGACAGCAGGAAATATGGGAGGATCACGATTATCTAACCAATAACGATTAGGTGGTAAATATGATCGAGTAAGATTTACAAATTGTGAATTTGTTTCTGGGGTTAATGTCTTTTCATAGTGCGTTAATGATAAAGCTACTGACTCTAAATAGGTTAAATATGAATATGATGAAAGTTTTTGGTCGGATGTAAAAAATAAGGTTTGGATGATCATGAATAAATGAAATATAGAAAGAGTATGATAGATTATAAATATGGTGTCTGTCTTTTGGATATGAAAGATTTTGGGTTCTTTGTTCTTCTCACAGCGATATGATATGATCGTGGAAAATAAACTGTTTTCAAAGATTTGATCCCAATTTTTGATAACGATGTAGATAACAAAGCCAATCCATATTAATAGAAATACTAATAATGTAATCCAAAATTTAGGATAATCCCAAATTACGCCTAAAACAGAATCAATTGTTGATGAATCTTGCTCTCCACTACCTGGTATTTGGTTTAATGCTGGAGAAAAACTGTCAATTGGAAAAATAAAGTCTAGACTTTTTCCAACATATGTCATAAAATGTGAAGGATTACCATTTTGCATATTGTTGTGCATGAACTCAAAGTCATAGATGCTAAAGGCAAACATTAGGAAGTAAATAATAAAAAAGAAAATATTTAAAGGAATTATTGGAAAACGTATCTTTTGAATAAGAAATGAAAGCCAATAATGTAATGTCCCCATGAACCCAAGTTGACAAATTTGTCTTAGAAACATATATACACAATTACTTGCCTTTCCAAGCATTTTTAATTTCCCTGTTGTTTCGAAAATTCCTTTGCATACAATAATATATAAAATTGGAATTCCACATAAGATTGGTAAGAAGTAACAACAAGGAATGTTGAGTTTAAATCTGTTCATTGTTTTGTTCCTAAAAACAACTTTTATAAAAAAGTGACAAGAAAATTTTCATCAGAAAAAATGTTATCAAAGGGGTCTTATTTGAATAGCTTATCGATGAGTATACTAACAAAAAGTGGATGAACTTATTTGAAAAAGTTGGAACCGACCATAGGTTTTCGTGTAAAGCACCGAAACTCCATGGACGATACATCCCACAAAGATTGAGTATTGTAAGATAATCAAACTTTTTAATAAAATTTAACGGGGATCACTTCATCGCTGTAAATCATCCTATTCAAAATAATATTACCTCACAAAAACGATGGAATAATCACCGAGCCACCGGCTAATAATGTTATCATCCAAGCATCTGATAAAATCCAACTCTTATGGATAAAAAATAAAATTCCATCTTCAAAATTTAGTGAAAAGAAAATTGTCAATTAAATTTTTTAACAACTGTTAGATCAAATACCATTAATCATTTAATTTTGGTTATTTTACATCCAAGAAAATCTCCAAATTTTTCAAGTCATTTCATTTCTTGAAATTTCATGGTGTCTAATGTTATAAATTAATATATTTTATGAATGTTATTTCTTTAAATGATTATTGGAAAATTCTACACTCTTTAACTTTTAATATTAAAGGGAATTAAATTCTATCAAAAAATAAAGATCTTTATTTTGATCATCAAAGAAAGTGTTTCGAATAAAATGCTTTTATGGCTAATTTTAAATTTTAAATATTCACTAAGTCATTAAAGTGGGGCAATTTTAAAAAATTCAAAGTAAAATTGCTTTTTAAAAAAAATACAAAAAAGAGCACCGGGAAGACTCGAACTTCCAACCTTGAGGTTATGAGCCTCACGAACTAAACCAATTGTTCCACGGTGCTATTCATTTATTAAATTTTAGTAACCTTTTTAAGTTAACTTCATAAAATTTAATAATTCATTAAATTATATCTTAAGGTTATAATTACATGTATTATTATTATGGTCCCAAAAAATAATGGAAAAGATTCTCTCCACAAACTATTCAATTTTCACAGAAGCTTTTCCATCTGTATAAAACCAAATCAATCTTACAGTTCATTTAATAATCAAACATAATTATGTTATTCTTAGCTTTTCATTTTTTGTGCGCTCTTTAACTTATTTACAATTGGTAACCACGCTCCACTAAACGCGCCTATTTCCACTGTTACGTTTTGATCTCTTAATACGTCGTGGCACAGCGCCATTGTGCATAATTCTCCGTGGTCCCAGCAGTAGTTCATTTGCCATTTATATTGTTCTGTTGCATTTACTGGAAGCGCGTTTCTTTTCGCGAACACTTTATAGTAATCAACGCCCGCGACGTTTGCGGCTGTTTCGAACCAGTTCCGGCATACATATCCGTGCGGAAACAGTTCCACTAACGACGTTGGGTTATCCTTTGTTGATCTTTTCATCCATATCACATGCGAAAGGCCCGAGCCATGCACGCCGACGACCACAGACGCGTTTGCAGCCATTTCGATTTGCTCCTTAATTTTTAGCTTCGCGAAATCGATTCGTTTTACGCTACAAAAGTCGCATTTGCTCAATATGTAATCTTCGATTGCATCGACGTTGACGAATTTACGACTTTTCGTCTTACGCTCGATGATAAGTATTAATGGGTTATCGACGTCAAGTTTATGTTTTGGTATTTGAAGTTCTTTAAATACTTCGCTTTGAAGTTCCATCTGCGAACTGTTTCGGAACTTAAACTGCGCGCCAAGCATTCGCTGGACGGAATTTCCATTTGTACTTATTTCGGTCTTTTCTAAGCCGACAATTAAACGATTAAATATTCGTGTGTCCGAATCGTGTAACACATTTTTGATGGGATACTTCGAAATTGCTTTGTAGAAGTCTTTGTGAACAAATGGCTCAATATCTTTGATGAAGATGTTTCGTTCTCTGTTTGTCGTGTCGCCTTCAATACGTTCAATGGTTTGGAATACCGGTAATAGGAAATCATAGATCATATGCCACAACATTAATGTGTTCCAAAATCGGGAAATTAAATATGAAATTTGTGGATAAAATATTGAACTTGAATTAAGTTGCATCAGCGTATTATGAATTACTACTGGTTCATGTTGAAGTCGGCTCTCTGGGCGATCATTAGGAAATGATCGAGCGCTACTTGAGATAAATGGTTCTGGAAATATAAAATCGGCTGGAGTAGAAAAGACTAATAGACCTTTATGAAGTGCAACATGACGCATGTCACAAAAGCGGGTTTCAAGTGTGTTGCCAAAACATTGCATTTGGGACCAGTTGAAGGAATTTGAAAATTTATTGATTTGCAGATTAAGTGGAACATAGTTTTCTGTTTGAGCTAGAAGACTCTTTGGAACATGGAAGTTGGATCCCTTGAAATGATTGGGATCAACGCAAAATAAAGTTCCGGTATAATTTTGTATGAATGGTAAGGGAAGCTCAAATTCAAGTGAATACTGTGTAAACGATTTAAGGACAAATGTTTTTGGTTGTAACACAAGTGGAAGATCAAAAGATTTGGTTTGATAGCCAAAATAATTTATCATGGAATTTTTCATATGATGTGGAATAGGTGTATTAAAAGTAAGAAATATGTTGTATCCATTGGTGGTTATAGATTTGTTATAATGTTCACATGGATTGTAAGATTGGAAATTAGGAATTGTCTGTCGATAATTTCTAGCTACTGTGATAACGAAAATTAGTATGGTAGTGACTTCGAAAGCAAGCATTGCTTTCAGAATTTGTGAGAATTTGGTAGGAGGAAAAAATCGCATTGATCAAAACAGACTTTGTCAAAATGAAACAAATAAATTTCATAGATCTAATGAGACAGATTAGAAATCTCATTGGATCTCTTAACCATCACGAGCACAACTATGAAATAATCAAATTATTTTTGTTTATAAATAAAAAGTTAAAATATTTTTAAAATGGATAATGCAAAAAATATGTCAGCTTTCTTTAAAAACCATTTATGTTTTGTGTGATGAACTCTTTCTAGGTGGTTACATGAATTCAATTTTATTGCTTAAATATATGGGATGATCCAACTTGGATCATATGATATCAAAGAAGATAAAAATATTTTATCAGTTTTAGTAATGGTACTTGTATATTGCAAATTCAAAAAACCATTAATCACGATTGATGCAATTCAAACAATTTTTTAATTATAAAAAAGTGGTGTTATGAGTATTAAAAAATCATGCAGTTGTGTATGTTTAGTGTGCAAAGTTGTTTTTCCAGTTTTGTGTTATTCATGGAAAGAAATCAATTTTATCAGATAAATATAAGAAACAATTTTCGAATGATTTTAATCGAAATAACTTCTTAATACAGATTATTTAAGAATTTGCAGTTAATTTTATTTTAAAAATTTGTAAATAATATTTATTTCAATATTTCGGTATAAAAGTGTATCCATGATAACGTAATGTTAGCCTGCACATGGCTTTAGAAAAATCTAATGAATTTAAGCTCTTACGATTAATACCAAATTTCAAAAAATATTTTTGATTACGTGATTACGCTATTTAGCGTTTTGCAAAAATGTCAATATTTTGAAAGCATTTAACTTATTCTTTACCTAAAGTTTATTAGTTAGCCGGAAATTTGCTGTAATCTATAGATTTTGCTTAAAATGCAAAGCCACTTATACAAGTATTCCACAAACTATAAATGTTGGCAAACATCTTATTTCTTTTGGATGATTGTTGTGGAAAAAAATTCAAAGGAAAGTTTCTGGATAATTTGTGATTGTGTTTTTTTTCCAATATCAATTTCTTTGAAAAATATTCAACACAATTCTTGATCGTAAATCCGTTAGTCGATTTTCAGAGCAGGAACGTTATGGCCAAATTGAAACGCTTTACAATTTACGTAAAAATAACTTATTCAAAAATTCAGGATAACGAACGTTACTTCAGATTGAGTAACAAAGCATGCAAAGTGGTAACCACGATTTGGTTGGACAAAAAATCATAAATCGATTTATAATTCGTAGACACTTAGGTGGGGGAAGTTTTGGTGATGTTTATGAAGCAGAAGATATACAAACACAAAGGATTATTGCATTAAAGTTCGAAACAGGAAATGCAACAAATCCTCAACTCCCTAACGAATACAAAATGTACAAGATTCTTGAGGGAATGTCAGGAATCCCCAACACTTATGGACTTCTTGATTATAATAATAAAAGTCGTATTTTAGTTATGGACAAAATGGGGCCATCACTCGAAACTCTTTTTAAGCGTTGCGGCCGACGTTTTTCCTTGAAAACTGTTCTCATGATTGTTGATCAAATGCTTCGTATCATTGAGTATGTACATAACTGTGGTATATTACATCGTGACATCAAACCACAGAACTTCTTAATTGGTCGCAGTGAGCTTCACAATCGAATTTATCTCATTGATTATGGCGTTTCCACATTTTATATTGACCCACGAACACACGAGCACGTAATGTATACCAGCAACAACGGCCTCATCGGTACAGCATATTATGTTTCTATTAATACTCATCTTGGTGATCAACAAAGTCGTCGTGATGATCTTGAAAGCATTGCGTACGTCTTAATTCGCTTCCTCAAAGGCTCTTTACCATGGCAGAACTTCAAAGCCAAGAACGTTGACGAGCGTAATGAGAAAATCACGCAAAACAAAATCCAGACCACGCCGGATATGCTGTGCTCCGGCCTCCCGAAGGAGTTCAAAATCTTCCTCGAGCACATCCGAAAGCTTAAATACGACGAAACGCCGAAGTACCATACAATGCGACAGCTCTTCATGAACTTGTTCATCAAGAAGGGATATGTCTACGACGGACTATTCGACTGGGACGAGGAGGCGACGATCCATAGGCCGCTGCCGATTGTGTACTTGAACAGCAGCGCGTCACGCTGCCAGAGACACAACGAGAGACAGATATGCAACAGAAAGAGCAAAGTGCAGTTCCCTGAGCCAAGGTCGATATTCTTGTTCGGATGGAGGAAGTAACGAGAAATTGTGTTGTAAATGTAAATTTAATGTATTTGATGATGAAATATTAACATGTGCGTATTTCAGGAAAGAGAATGAGCCCTTGAAAGAAGACGCCTTCAGATGAGATTTTGTGAATTGGTTTACCAATATGTACATTTGCAATGACTTTCTTAGACTTTTGTTATTTTTCTATTGTTTTGTTGTGCAGTTATTGTTTTAACTTGAGAACTGTGCTAAATAACTAGAATATAAGTGATAGAAATCGATATTTTTTAAATATTCGGAAATTTTATATATAACATATTGATTATTTACAAAAAACACAAAAAATTCCAGATCACATACATTTCGTAGTGCTAGGACATGAAAAACATATGATCGAATATAAAAATTAAAATCATGAATATGATTTGAATTTCAAAAGACGATTCCAATAACAAAAATGTCACAAATACGCTCGATTATCGTTATAAATTATGGTACATATAATAGGGGATGATATCCCTATGTTATCATATTCATTAGTTTTTCGGTATTGAAAAAACCTCATCAGCACTTAAAAAATTGAAAAATGATCATTCAATTCAATTCAGTCGAACGGTTATTACGCAAACATTACAACGCACTTAAGTGTTCAAAAATGGTTGCTCGGCCAATTGTAAATTTCTGAAATTTTTTTGTTGTTTTTCCAAAAACGGTTTGTCAAATGAACACTGAGTTCATTTCACTTTAGTTTTATGTCCATCAAAACAATCTCTGAAGGAAGCAACTACACAGCAATCAATGTTGGTCCAGCATCAGGCATTTCAGATTATGTTTTAGAAGCCCATGGCCAAAAAATGCAAGGAAAAGTTTTCATCCAAAATGCACTCCACTTAACTGGATCTGAAATTTCATACGGATCAATCCCACCAGGCGCACAATTTCCATTCTTCCATTCACACAAAGAAAATGAAGAAGTTTACATCGTCATCAAAGGAAAAGGTGAATACCAAGTTGATGATAATGTTTTCCCAATCGAAGAAGGATCTGTTATCCGTGTTGGTACTGGAGCCAGCCGTTGCTACAAGAACACAGGCACTGAACCACTTGTCATAATTTGCATCCAAACAATTGAAAACAAGGAGCCACTCAAGACTGGCCATGATGCCGAGTTCCTTCAAACAGAACCAAAGTTTACTAAGTAAAGGAAATTTACTTAATTTTTTTTTGTTTTTTATATTGATGCTGGCATCAATACTTCCAGCGATTCAATTTTGGCATTTATCACCTACACAATTAGGCAGTGTGCACGTGTTCGTGATATTTGTTTGAGAGGAGCTTTGATTTGAATAAAATCTGATAAATTCATTATGTAATATAATTTCTTCAAATTTTCAGATTTCATTGGATAAAAAATGCTGTATCCTTTTCACAAATTACATGTTTCCGACAAAATAAAACAGAAAATTAAATAAATTTTTATATACAACAAATTACTTCTAAGTAATTAGCTCAAACAAATCGCGATTTTCATCTTCGTATATTTTATTTATCATCAAACGATAGTTTCAAAATCATCGAAATCGGAGTCAAAGCCGTTATCGAAGTCGTCGTTGTCCTTATACTCTTCGAATCCCATTTGGTACCTGAGCAACGCGCCTACGCCGCCGAGTCCCTTCACGAACTGTGCGCCTTCTGAAGATTTGTTGGTTACGAATTCCAACTTCACGCCCTTTGACTTATGGTTTTCGGCCATCCAATCTGTAAGTAACACTTTGTCGACAAGTTCTTCGTGAGCTTTGTCTTTCAAGTGCTCATTCTTCTCGAGCTGATATTCGGAGAAATACTGAATGATTTCATTACCTTCAGCGTCATGTAATGTGCAACGATATTCCTTTAATTCATCCCAAAGAATGATTGTTTCAATTGCGCCTGCTTCGAATGCTAACATTGTTTCACGTACACCAAATGCGCATGCTCCACCTGTAGAAATACTTTCGAATAACTTATTAAGTAATTCTTGTTCACGAACTAAACGGACATCTTTCATTAAATCAGCGGCCATTTTAATGGTTTGATTAAAACCATCTTCACCACCATAACAAATATCATAAATACCTAATATAATGTTACGTAAACGAGGATCTAAGATATCGGATTGACTAAGTTGGTTCTTGAAATCTGCTGCGCCCGATAGGATCAAACCGGTGACGATAGGTTCGGCCGTTTGGGGGTCGATGAAAACCGTCGTGGCGGTTTCGGCTACTTTACGCACATAGTTATGACGTGCTTCGACTCGGAGACGTGCGAAACGAATAGATGACTGACCACCTTTGGAGTGTTTCTTGGGAAGGTCGACACTGAACCTGTGTAAGATGGTACGAGAATCTCCTGCAACCATACCATAAAGGCATCCTTGACCATCCATAATGATAAAGCCGAACTTTTCGTTGGTTTCTAAAAGTTCGTATAATGGTTCAACATGGAAACGACGATCACAAATGTAAAGTGATTGATGTAACGGACGAACTGGCTCGAAATCCATCATGAGCTTCTTCTCTTTGCCTTCGTCATCAATTATGGTACCACAGAATAAACAAAGGCCATTTGGCGGTGTGGTTTGATACTGACCAAGTTTTTGAATGGATGAAGTAATGGCAGCTTCAACGGATTGACGATTCACACGGTTCTTGATGTTGGATGCTGTGCCAAGTTCATCGGTTAATTTTTGACGCATTCTATAGACTTGGTCATGAGGTGGGATAAGGATTGTAACCATTGAAGTTCCATCACCGCGTGCATCACGAAGGAAGTTGATTGTTTTCTTGAGCTTGTACATTTCGATAGGGTCGATTTCTGCTTCTTTCCTTGCTTTTGGAGGCATCTTAAAAATGGGTCTGTGGTCGAGGCCAACCGATAGTAAAAAGTGACAAAATTTTAACTTTCTTTTTCATTGAGATCTTGTTTTATAGAGTACAAGTTAATTTCTGGTGTGTAACTTGAAAATTATTGATCACATTAGTGATTTTGCAATTAACGATAAAATATTTATTAACATCAAAATTAAATAGGGAAAATAAACATCAACAAAGGGATAAATCCATCTTAGTGTAATACTTCTCTTGAAAATCATATTTAAACTATCTTGGAAAAGCAAAAGAATCAAATATGACTTGATGTCGTTTTAGTTTGCATGCAATGATTAACATTTTTTAGCATAAATAGAACTTCAGTTTTTTATTGATAAGACAAAGGAAATCTTTATACAAAACATCGTTACATACCACCATAGATGAAGCCTAAACCAAATAATGTACCAAAAAATGGAATTTTTTCAACTCCATGAATGATTTTTGTAGTGGTACTTCGATTATCCTCATTTTTTTCCAGACAATTAAGAATTTTAAATGGAATGAATACTTTGCTCAATGTTCTTGCTTGGATTTGTGTGCGATATGCGCCAAGGACTTGAACGCATTTTGATACAAATGTTTGACAATTATGGAAAATCATATCATAATTTCCTTTTTTCCATTCATAACAACTAGTTTGTCTTAAAAGTTCACCAACTGTCATTGGATTCATAATTTCGCAAGGAATTTTTAAACCATCATATCCCTTTGTTTTAAGTGTGGATAATTGATCAGCTGTCATCCTCATAAATCTTAATCCATCAGTCCCACTATAATAATGAACTTGATCTTCATAATCGCCTTCTCTACGCTCATCATATCCTCCATATTCTATGCAAATTCCTTTTCTTGAACCAAAACTATTTTCTTTTGGAACCCAAATACTTGCATGAGCAACGCTTGCGGTAGAAACAGCAGCAGGAAGAAATTGTGTAATTCCTGCTGTTGCTATTTGAACAACGCCATTGCCAAATGGTTCAATTACAATAAAAATTTTTGTAATTGGTGTATTTAACAGTTTGTTGCGATTGCTTTTCCTCGGGCGGTATGCATATTTGCATGAAATGCAGTTAGCTGATTCAACAATTGATGATGAGAAACTCATGGAAGAAATAATGAAGTGATCATTTCTGGATTATCTGAATAATATTCAATTTTATATCGGTTCTGCAGAAATTATTTATCAAAATAAATTAGATTTCCACAGAAAATGTAGAGGATGTTTTGTTAATAACGTGTTGGTGTCAGAATATTCACTTCGAAATTGAATTAGAAGTGGAAATTAATAGCTTTACAAATTATTTTATATTGAACAGTGTAATCTATAGAAATTCGGTGCTTTTTCTTATCCAACGATAGAGTCAAATGAATGAAAAATCATCGTATTTATATTCAAAATAAAAATCGATTTATTCAATGAAAATTTTCATCTTGCTGTTGCATGATTAGTTGCCTCAAGATGAGCAAACAATTTTGTCCTCGAATCAAACAATTGCCTACATTTTCTACACATGAACTTTCCAGGCGGCGGGTTTTTCATTCCCTTTGGCAGGAACACTTTTGCATTTTTATCATTTCCGTCAGCCGCCGCATTGTTCATTTCTTCTTCCAATAACTTCTGTTGTTGTTTTAACTTTAATTTTCTTTTTTCTTTTTTAGAAAGTTGCTGTTGCTGTTGTTGCTGTTTTTGAGTTTGTTCATTAGTTTCTTCTTCTTCATTTTGCGTTTGGTTTTCGTTTTCTTGCTTTTGTTGTCTCATCATGTTCTTCATTTGTTTCATTTGTCGCTTTGCTTCAAGTTCTTCTTGTTCTTGTTGAAGCTTTTTCTCTTTTGCCATTTTTATTTGCATTTTTCTCTTTTCTTTCTTGGACATATTTGCCATGTTTGGCGGATTCTTTTGGTTCTTATTCATTTTTTCTTCTTTTTCTTCTTCGTTTCTCATTGCCTTATTTTTGAGTCTTCTTTTTTCCTTTTTCGAAAGTGGTCTTTTTTGTTTTTGTATTTCTTCTTCTTCTTCATTTTCCTCTTCGTTATTTTCTTCTTCTTCGTTCTTATTGTTCTGTTTAACATCATCATCATCTAATAATATTTCCGCTGTTTCAATGTTAATGTTTTCACCTGTTGCCTTAAATATCTCTTGATTAGTTAGGCCTAACAATATATAGTTATACACGCAATGCTCCATGCACGTCGGATCATTAAGGAATTTCCTTTTCTCGGGTAACGCTGTCTTCAGGTGTTTCTTCGTTCGACAATGCGCTCGAAATGCTGCTTCTTTAGTTAATGTCTTATTACATAAGCGACATGACCATGGACTATCATCGCTATCTTCTTTCTTATCGAATTGATGAAGATATATCAAATCTTCTTCCGTGTATTCGATCTTTGGCTCGTTGTCAAGCTTGTCGAGTTCTTCTTGGATTTTTTGCTTTTGCGCAATTCGCTTTTGCTCTTCAGCTGCTTGGCGTCGTTGTTTTTCTTCCTCTACTTCGGCTAAATGCTTCTTGACACGAGGATCTCGTTTTTTAACATAGTTCGCAAGTTCACGAACAGAGAGAACAAATTCTTTTTCGGCTTTTTTACGAAGTTTCTCGTTCTCTTTACTCATATATCGGCGATACATGGCATTTGGTGCATCGCGAAGATGATAAATATCATTAAATGAAAAGCTTCGCTTGGTTGTGAAACATGTCCAAAATGAATAAAAATTGTTAACTTCTTCCCACGGAGTGTCAGCATAGCCAAAGCCTGGTATGGGAGTCTTGGAATGTTCTTCTTCTGCTAAAGTGGCAAAAGCTTTACGGAAAACTGGATAAAATCCAGCTTTGGTTTCACCAAAGCCCATGTACGCACATGCATGGAACAAAGACATGATATCAACTGAAGTGGCTGTAAATTCACCAGTTTCATCACGCGCCATATTCCGATGTCCATCATACCAAGCTCGTTCATGATCATCAGTAAGAATAGAATATGCATGTTCTATAAGTTGAAATACACGTGTTGCTTCTTCTTCTCTGCCATGGTTTCGATCTGGATGCCATTTCAATGCTGCACGGCGATATGCTTTTTTTAATTCTTCTGGTGATGCATCTGGTTCACACTCCAAAAGTTCGTAGTAATCAGTTGTCTCGCTGAAGTGTTCTGACATAAATGAATAGCTTGTTTTAAAATTTTTGGTTGGACTCTAGTTTTGATTTGAATAGTTTATATAATGTAGAAAACGCCAAATTGGCGATCCTCAAGATATTATGACTCTTTTGTTTATTTTATGTCAAGGTTGTTGAAAATAAGGAGGCTTTTTTAAGTAACACAAACTTAAATTTGATTAATTAACATAAAATTCAGTATTTAAAAATTTTCAATTTTTATACAACATATTATAGATACACAAAAGTAAAAACAGTTCAGATATTTTTTGATTTAAGTCATCTTGTTTCATACAAATATAATTTTAAAAACATATTATAAAATATGATTATTAACTTTTCCATTTTCCAATCACTGGTTGTGGTTCTGGGATCATTTCTTAAGTAACTTCAACCACTGATATAAATTAATTAACCATTACTTAAAGTCGGATGAAGACTTATAGGAATCGTTCCGTGTGACAATTCGCTCTCGGGCGCTGAATGAGGTTATGGTTCGGTTCCATTCTGATGGCTTTTTTTGTTTTTTTTTAATTTCTAAAATAAAGATCTTTATTTAATTTCTTTTCCAATTCTCTCTTTTTCGGACTCCAAATGAATGAGGTGGTAAGTGAATGTCTTTCTTTTAATTTTTAGAGAAATTATTATAAATCAATTTTCTGATTTTATAATCAATACTTTCGAATTTGGAATATTTTTTCCTTGTCATGTTTACTCCTTTCTTCTTTATGCTTCAGCTGTAATTTTTTACTAATAAATCATTATTTAGTTCCAATTCCTTTGCATAAGTCAACCTTTATGTGAAGTTTTATGGCCAATTTTGGGCAGGAATATCGTTTTTCGATGTCAAGTAGATAATTTTATAACATTTCTATCATGTTTTGAACATCTATAAATATTAGCATCAAATGGCATTAATATTTTTTACCAGCTAACTCTATTTTCAAGAGAATGCATTCCACCAGTAAAAGTATGGATGAATTCGATATATTCTATGTACTATCCCAACAAGATTTATGAAACAATGTAATACAGTTAAAATGAACTGAATAAGGGCACTTTACAAACTTGAAACCATTTTTCCAATAACAAAAAACTTTATCTTCCAATTTCTTATTCAATTCATTTATTGAAAATTCTGTTCTGACTTCAAAAGATATTCATAAATATTTTTTTATTGAGAATTATTTCAAAGACAAAATGATAATGTATCCATACTACCTATTGTTTATAATATCTTCGTTATCTCATTAAAAATGTACTTGTAATCATTTAGCAATTATGAAACAAGTTTTAATCGATGTTCGTCTTCCATTTTTTATTTGATGCATGATGAAAGCAAAATGTTAACTATTTTTGTAACAATTGTTCATGATTACAACCACCATATCATTATCATCAAATAAAAATTATTTAAATTTTGATTCATTGTTTATCTCTAATGATTTAGCAGTGCAAATTTCTACATCAATGTAGATTTTGAACTAAGATGTTCACTTATTTTGATTAATTAATATGAATTTGTTTTGAGAATTTCAACATTCCCAATCAAATACACTCACTAAACGCGCACTATTCACAGCGAATTTATACTTCAGACAAAACACCGCTCAAAATCATAAAAAGTGAATGAATTCTTTAGTGTTTACATTAGATCTGCTTCTCTCCGAACGCCTCCTGCACGTTTTTAGCGAGTTCGCTCTTTTCCCTCTCCACGAGGTCAGGGTCGTGCGGGAGGAGGTGCCTGACGTCCACCACGAAGTCCTTCAGGATTGCTCTAAATCTGAACGACCTTTCAGCGAATGTCTGGTACAGCCTGTGTATGAACTCGAGCAGCTCCTGGGGGGACTTCATTGGGAACATTTCGAACATTTGTTGTATTATTACTTCACCCATATTATTAATACCAGGTAACATCATCACTGCTCTAATTAATTCTACGTGTAAATTAAATGCGAATTTTAATGAAGTATTTGTTAATAATTTAAATGCGAATAAGAATAACATAATGAAATATTGTTGTGAAAATGTAATTATTTGTTCTTCTGATAATTTTGTTCGAATATTTCCAAGTAAATTAATTAATAAATTTGTAGCCTTTTCACATATATTATTTTGTAAATGTTCAGTACCAAATTTAATACTTTCCAAAAATGTATTAAATTCATTTGCTGGTAAATTAATAATTAATTGGAAACATGAATTAATTAAATGACTTAACATGTTATAAAACTCAATTCGTATTAGTGGATAATCATCAAAATTATTTTTGATCATTTCTAAAATAGGATAATAAATTTTTTGGAATATTAATTCTCCATTAGCAATAATTTCATTTGGACATTTGATCATTAATGTACCAAACAATGTAAGAATTTGTGGTGATTTAGCCATAGGTGGCGTTTGATAAAAATGTTCTAAAATCGTTGTGATACATATTGGAAAGATATTTGTTTTAATATATTCTATGTTATAACAATAAAAAATGGATTTCTCCATTAATGAAATAATAGAATTAGAACACATTTCCATGGAATTAATTTGTAATTGTGCTTGTGGATTATTTGGTGTCATTTGTGTTATAGTAGTAATAATTGTATTAAATAAATTCATTAATGGTTCAAAAATGGTCATGAAATACATTAAATATAAATTATTATCAATCGCAAATGAAATATTACATTTACAAACAAATGTTAAGCGATGACATATTTCTGGATTTAAACAATTGAACTCGGGTAATAATGACTTGAAATATTTGTCTAAAAATGATATAATAATTCGAAACATTTGATTTTGGACTTCATTTGAATTAATATTCTGTATTAATGAACCTGTAAATCGAAAAACTGAGATGATTGATTCTTCATCTAATGATGTTATGATTTGTTGGAAATTACTAAGGATTTGTTCAAGTTTAGAAAAGCCTTGTTGTGGCTTCTTGATCATTTGATCACTATTTGAAGCTGACAAACTTTTAATGCAATAGATCGAAGTGGATTTAATGTCATAATCATTCTCTTGTAATAAACCAAATAACCAATTAACAATGTTATCAAATAAGACATCGTCACGTAATAAAAATTTTCCGGATTGACTTACGACAAAACAAATTCCTATTCCTAAAATATGATGTAAATCTGGACTTGGTGAAGAATTAAAGATTTGGATAAGCCATTCTATCCATCGGTTAACTTGGACTCTGTCATTTTGTTCATTTAAACTTGGAATAACTGCGCCTAATGACCAACACATGGTTGTGATCGCATGTTCTGTAATTTCACCAGACATGATTGAATTTTGTTTCTCATTAAGAGCTGCTATTGTATCTTGTGGTTGAATTTCTACCAAATAATATAATGTATTTTTAATATTTGTATAAAGATCATCAAAGTTACTAAGACTTCGGATAGAACGTGTGATTGAGCCATCTTCTTCTGTGGTACTCGAAATTTCAAATGGTGATACAATTCGATTCATTAAAACTCGTCGAACTTGTGGTGCAAAAGGACCATAAATTGCTGTTGTAATCTGTGGGTTTTTAGATTCGGAGTATACCTTTTGGAATGTTTTGTAAAAGAATTCAACACATGCTTCTAAGACACCTTGCTCACAACAATCAGCAAGGAAAAGTGTCCATTGAAAAACTTGTTGAACATCAGCGGCACTTTGGGGGGTCTCAATAACCTCCGAATACTGTTCAAAAAATGAGGGAAGTGTGTCTGAAAGTAATGGGATGAGGTCGCTAACCGCCATGAAATCTGGCTCAGGACCAAGAATTGACCTTAAGGCATTAACAATAGAGGAAAAGAGAGGTACTAAGTTCGGTTGATATTCATCTGGGATAAAGTTCATACTGATAACTTCTCCAAATATTTTAATGACATATTTGGTATACTGAGGATTTGGAAGAAATTCAGTGGCAAGTAAATTGAGAAGATTCGTTTGGAAGAAAAAAACGGAATCAATCCATTTAACTAAGGTTCCTAAGGCACCAAATGAACTTTCGATTAATTGTGGATTACCTGAATGTAAACAATGATCAATTAACTGCATAACACCACTGATTTCATTTGAGAAAACACTGACAATTTCACCTGCTCGTGCTGATGTTAAAGAGTTATCAGCAAAATCAGAAACTTCTTCTGAAAAAAGTTGAAATATATGGAGAACATTGGAACATATTTCTGGCGTGCTTGTTGAAAGTGATAAGAGATCTTGAACAAATGAACTCCATATTTCTGGGTATTCGTAAGTAGCAATTGATACAATAATCAGATCAATTCGGCTGAGAATATCACTTGGAAGACCTTCTTGTTGTGCGTAATTCCACATGAATTTCTTAATTTCCTCTCTTTGTTCGGGTGGAATAATAAGCCAGGACTTGGAAACATACTTTACAAATCCATCTGCTGCAATAAATTTTGAAAGGTTGCCACAATTTGATTCAAGAATTGGTTGAATATATTGTGGCAAATCTTCTCTGTTAATAAATTGTGTACAAATCTGATTTAAATCATCACGTTCTTTTGGGGTGATTGTAGGATCATAAAATCTATGTACTGCTCTGTCATATAATTCAATATTAAGTGGTACACCTGTTTGCGCTATGGAGTGGAACATTCTGTTCAACCATAGATAATTCAATGCATTTCGATCGGCAAATTTAATGACATGATTTTGTACAAACTTCATCAAAACACACATAGAATTGATTACAAAAAGTATTTCATTATTTGAAATTAGGAGCTTTTAGAAAAAAAATCTATACTAAAATTTTTTTAAGATGGAATATTGAAATCCAAATTTAATGTAAATTTTGAAATTATTTTATGATATTTCTCTTTTTACAAGAAATAAATCAAAGAGTGAATACATTAATAAAATAATTTATTAATCAATTTATGAGATTTATAAAAATTAGTTTGTGTAATGATTGTCACTTTTAAATAAAGTTAAAAAACGTTAAATTTTTTAGTTCACTTTGGTTGAGCACTCTTGTATTGCTCATCATCAACAGGTTCTAACCAAGTATTCTTTCCTCCTGGATTAGTTTCAATTGCAACATGTGAAAACCATGAGTCAGCAGTTGCACCATGCCAATGTTCAACATTTGGTGGGATTTCGATAACTGTTCCTGGAGTCATTAATTGAGCAGGCTTATTTCTTTCTTGATACAAGCCACGGCCTGCAACGCAAAGAAGAATTTGACCTCCTGTATGAATATGCCAATTATTACGACAGCCTGGTTCAAATGAAACATTAAATGTTGGACAATTTAATTCTTTGTTCGTGGATAATGGACAAAGATATGATTGTCCAATGAAAAACTTTGAATATTGTGGAAGATTTTTCTCACCCATTGGGAAAAGAGTTGAAACTGGTTCACGTGTAACAGGAGTCTTTGGTTGTGCTTGTGCATATTCATCATCTGTAACAGGTTGAAGCCATTCTGTGTGATTTTCATGACAATGAGTTGTAATAGCAAGATGAGTGAACTCGCTATCTGCTTGAGCTCCATGCCAATGCTCAACATTTGGAAGAATTTCAACTACATCACCAGGCAATAAAACTCTTGCTTCTTTTCCTTTTTCTTGGTATAGACCACGTCCTGTGATGCAAAGAAGTATTTGACCGTGAGAGTGTTTATGCCAATTATTTCTGCATCCTGGTTCAAATGTGACATTTGAGATTGGACAATTTAAGTCTTGACGTGTGATCAATCGTTTCACGTATGCTTGGCCAACGAAATTTTTAGCATTTTCTGGTGGCATAGGATCTCCTTTCTCGAACATTTACACAAGTGAATTGTGAAATTTTCCCATAAAAATTCAATACCAAATTCTTTGTGACGATAATTCAATTTGAGAGATCAATATACAATAAAAATTGAATTGATAAACTACTTAAAAAATATCGTGTTGTTCCACTTTTGTGACTATTCGATTTATTCAAAATATTCTATGAGTACACAGAATTAAGATGTGAAGCAAATGGCAAATTCTCAAAATAAATGGAAAATTGCAAAATGAAGGCAATATAAGTGACTCAATAAAAACGTGGGAATCAGTCATTTGCCAACATACAACATGCAAACTTACCAAATTTTAATGAGCTCATCAAATATCTTCATTCAATTTCTAATGTATGTAAATGTCAGGAAGCTTGGACACAATTTCAATTGACATTTTTTTGCGAAGAGTGTTCAGTTCTTAAGAATAGTTGTATTTGTTTAAAATGTTTTTTAAATGGTAATCATCAAGGTCATTCATTTTATGTTTTTAATGACATAGCTGGAAGTTGTGACTGTGGTGATTTTGATCTATGGAAACCGGAAGGTACATGTAAACTTCATAAATGTAAGAAACTGAAATACCTAATTCAATTTCAGAAATTCTTCCAAAAAATTTTGATTCTGCTGCACACCAACTTTTAAATCTTATAAGATCCAAGTCATGTGAAGTAATTCAATTAATACAATGGCTTGTAAAATTCTGTGAAATTGGTGATAAATATCGAAATTTAATTATCACATCTATATGCAAAGATAAAATATTATTTGAACTTATTGGTTCATGTATTGTGTTAAACGTGGAGACTGTTCAAGCACTTTTGGATTTATTTAGTCATTGTATCAATAACGTATTTTTTTAGATTAGAATTTGGTTATGCATTTATAAATAAGATTAATGAAATTTCTAACTATAAATACGAAATGGAGGTTCTTCGAGATAATGAGTGCCAAAAAGTATTCTTTTTAATAGAGCTAAAACATCTTTTTTTGTTTAATTATAATATGATACATATTCATAAAAAGTATTCATTTGATTTTTGTCAATATATTTTGGATTCTACAAAGCAATATCAAAAGCATCAATTAGCATTTTCACTTGATCCAAAATTAAAAGATAGCGGCATTGCATTTTCTTACACATATTCTGATGCTTTTGCTCTCCAACAATTTCAAGTGATTATTTTAGTAATGATTATCAACGAATTATGGATGGACTTGTTGATATATTTTTAGACGAAGACGCAATTTTATTCACAAGTATAAAACAATTTTCACAAGAAATGGATTTTAACTCATATATTTATTATGGAAAAGTACCGAATATTGATTCTGATTTTAAAGAATGTATAGAAAAAATACAAAAATTGAATATTGTAAATGCACTTGTTATATACTATAAATATTTTAAATCAATTTATAGCGATAAAACTGAAAATCAAATTTTAAATGTTCATTATTTGATGGCGCTTTAAAAATCATTTGGATACTGTTTCAACTTCTTCTCCATCACCAAATGGTGTAATATTTAAGTTGAAGTCTAGAACATTATGGGATCCATTAGCGCCACTTTATAAATCAAATCAAATTTTATCGATTTATTCGAAATATATTTCTAAATATCCAAATGAGTTAATGCCTTTTAAACCTTTTTACTGAAGAACCATTTGGAATGGATTTACATTCGTTATTATTTACGCCAACATTATTAGCTATCGAATATTATATTTTATTAAGTCAAAATTCACAAGAAACAAATCAACTTATAATAAATCTTTTATTAACAGCATCGAAATTTTATGTTAAAACTTCGAATAAAATTTTAACTGATACAATTATAGTTAATGATATTAAAGAATTAATTACGAAAATTCCAAATGATTTCGAATCTTTAATGTATCAAAAATATCAATTCCAAAGTTATAGACCAAAATCATTTGTCGATTTAATAAGTGAATTAGGTCCAATTGGACAAAATGCACTTGTGCAAATGAATATTTCATATGAAATACCTAAAACAAATGAAACTAAAACATCGAATAATAAATTAAAAGATTTAAAGTCATCTATTCTACAATCATTTAATACCAAAATGGAACAATTCGAAAAAGATAATAACATTGATCTTGATGAAAGTGATTCAGCAGAAGAAATTGAACAATGTTCTGCATGCAGAACTTGTCTTAATGATAATGAAATTCTTTGTTATCCACTTTATATGTATAATTCGACATTACCTTTAAAGTATGATAATTATGGAACAATTGAACAAATAAAATGTTTTACATTATGTACACATTTAATACATTCGAAATGTTTAAACTTATCATGTCCTATTGATAGATATCTACGAAACATTTGTTTACCTAAACTTGATAATAGGACTGATCTAAATGATGAAAATGTAATTAATTCTGTTAATGAATTCGAAAAAGAATTTGAAGATATAAATCAAATATTAATTGCGTTTTGTAGTATATTTATAATATATGAGTTAAGATTAAGATCAAATTCATTATGTTTAGAGCCTAAAAAATATTATTATTTAACACGAAACTTATTTTTAATTTTAAGAATTATTTATCAAAAAAGTTCCAATTTTGAAATCGAAACAAATTCAGATTTTCAATAATATGTTCATGATTTAATTCTTTGTGATTCACCTGAAACGAAACTTAATGAAATTATCAATAAATACACAACTCAACTTAATGGAGAAGAATTAAATTTGTTTTTAAGGCGCGTTCGATTGACTGAATATTTCAGCTTAAATAATGACAATGAAGAATACATTAAATGGGAAAAAGAATTAACAAATGAAAATTTATGTAAAAGATATAATATAAAATATAATGGAAATGAATATACATTTGAAAAATTCGAATTTATTAAGTTACCAAAGAATTTCTTACATTTCGGATCTGAGCCGTATTATTTAAGTAAGGAAATTTTATCCAGTAGTATGGAATACTTATTAAGTCTACATGACGGCGCTGTAATGGATAATAATTTTAGAAGATATTACTTGAACTCTAAAGATGATTTCCATCTAGTAATGAACTTAAACTTAAGACACACAAGACTTTTGTTGATAGCTAAAAATAAACAAAATCTTTGGATCGCTTTGGTACCAACTGTGTACTTGGATGTGCTCGGTAATGAAAACATAGGATATGATAATGGATTCGAAGTGTTTTTGTCTGACGAAAGATTGGAGAAATTAACTGATGACTATTTGTCTGGTGAAGTAATGAAATATATTACGAGTTAAGTAAAATTTTAAAAAATGATTTTGTAAAGATCTAAAGTTTAAAGTTTTTAAGTTTTCTTATACAATATTCTTATCTGATCCCATTAAAATCAGATTTTAACTGCAGTGTATTGAATGCGTTGTATCCCAGCACCAAACTTAATTTCACAAACTTATATACTTTTTAGTAATTCAAATGCATTTTGTTATACAATTAGACAATCATTCAAATTATCATTAACTATGGCAAAAATGCATTTTCTTTAACTTATTTTTTTAGTTATTATTATGATACAATTATATAACGCATATTTAATTGGTATTTTATACCATTTTCATATGAGTTCAAGATTTAAAAAACCGAATTTTTTTGAGTAAATTTAAATAATTTTTTCATAAAATTTTTTTTTACAGTACAGGACAGATATCTGTCCAACGGCCTGAAATTTCTGTCCACTTCATTTAGGAAATAAAAAATCTTTATTTAATTTTATTTATTTCTATAAATATAATAATTAAAACTAATTTTGTCATCCATCATATACAATACTTAATTATGTTTATCTTGAAATAAAAAATTAAATTATATTCAGTCTCAATGATAAATTTTTTTCCGCCTATGACGTAGACCATGCACCACCTAATATGGCAAGTAACACACAAGGGAGAGAAAATATCCTATTTCTAATCGATCGATAGATGCTGCTCAAGTAAATGCAGAAATTCAAAATCAATCAGATTAGATTCATAGTTATCACAATCAAAACTTTCATTAAGGGGATTTGTTCACATTTTAGCATGTTGGGTAGAAGGTTTTGATATAAGAACTACATCTAAAATTACAGATGTATGTGAACGATCAGTAATAACATGGTTTCAAACTTTTCGATCTATTGCAGAAAAAAAATATCGAAAAGATATAGCTCAAAATTTACTTGGTGATGGAATGATCGAAATTGATGAAAGCCTTTATTTCGGTGCTAAATATAACAAAGGAAGTGTATTGGAAAAAGAAGAGATTTGGGTTTTTGGCGAAATAGACAGTAAAACAATGAAAGTTGTTACTGAGATTTGCGAAAATAGATCGAAAGAAGTTTTCATTCCAATTATTTTTTCAACAGTTAGACTCAATTCAGAAATTTAGTCTGATGAATGGATGGCATATAATACTCTTAGTAGTGATATAGGTTATGTACACAAAACAGTAAATCACTCAGTAAATTTCGTAGATCCAATTACCGAGGCAAATACTCAAAAAATAGAAGGTACATGGAATCTAATAAAAGGATATTTCATAAAAAATGGATTCAGAGATGAATATTATCTCGAATCATATATCCATCATGAATGGTGCTTCCGAAGAAATATATAAAATACATTTGAAAAATGCTGGAAAGCATTAATTGGTGAAATTTATTAATAAATTATTTTTATTGCGTTTTTTCCCCTTTCAAATTTCCTATCGTTCAAAAATTGCATAAAGGAGGGTATATACCTACCGAGGGGCGTTTTGCATCGTAACCGCGTATGTAAACTTGAAAGAATAAAATAGACTAACCTATACCCCCGGTAAAAATAGGTTATTTACGATAGAACACGATAGACATTTTATGGTAAAAATGATCGTTCGAAAAAATTCTAAAGAAATGGTTTTTGGCAGACGTTGTAAAATTTTGTATTCAATACAACCGTTTACATTAATTTTACAATCACGTAAAACCGGCATAGTTCACCATTATTTTAGCCTAAAATAATTCCAAATTTTCTGAAGGGACATCTCCAAGAGTCGGAACCACTCTACTTGAGGCTTAAGGCAGAACAGATACCAAAAATTCTTTCTATTAGGTCTTTTCTAAAATTAAAAAACATTTTCAATAATCTTATATTTGGCAAGACATTATTTCACGTGGGCTTAAAAACCTGTATTTATGTCATTAATGGACTTCCTTATTAAAAGTGTATGACATATTAAATTTAATGAAAAACAATTGTTTTTCGAAATTGTTTGTAATCTCATCAGCAAATTTTTTAAAAATACTTTGAATAATCAAAGTATGATTATTTTCATGATTGTAAAATAATTTTTTTTAGTTTTTTTATTTTGGTCAAAAATAGATCAATCTTGATCAAGATGAAAAACCGTAATTTGAAACATATTATGCTTAGTGAAACTATTTCATGTTTTACTGAAAATGGAGTCTCCTTAATTAAGCTAAAAGTGCCTTTAACTTGCTTTGAAATTGTGGTGCAAACGATGATTTTCTAAAAGTAATTTTATGACTCCTATATTATTCTTTTCGACTGCTATATGAAGTGCTGTTTCAAATTATTAAAACATATTACAAATTATTAAAACATATATCAAATTATTAAAACATATTCTAAATTATCCAAATGAATATTTTTTGCATTAACATCAATTCCTTCTTTATCTAAAAGCAATTTTACTATTTCTATATTATTATTTCTAACTGCTATATGAAGTGCTGTTTCAAATTATTAAAACATATATAAAATTATTAAAACATATTCCAAATTATTAAAATGGATAATTTTTGCATTAACATCAATTCCTTTATCTAAAAGCAATTTTACTATTTCTATATTTCCTGATTTAACTGAATATGGTAAAATTGTATTTGGAATTTGTTGACTTTCTATATCAATTTCTATTATGAATGTATTTCCTTTTGATGCTATTTTTTCTATAATTTTATTATTCATTTTCATTCCTTCTTTTTCTAAAAACATGAAGATTTCATAATTATTAAACTTTATACATTTTTTCCCAAGATATACCAAATTTTCTTTACTTAAATTACATTTATCTTGATTTTCGATATTGGAATTCGATTTTGTAAAAGAAAACATTGAAAATGAATTTTTTCTGTCATTAGAAATTTTCCCAATTTTATTTTCATAAAAATAACAAAAAATTTCATTTTGATGAAATTCTATTGCTGTTTCATATGCTTCTGTAAATGATGAATTATTTTGTTCACATAAATGAATAATTTCTAAGTTTCCACCTGCAATTGCATATTTACCTGTATTTTCTACACTTGCACCATTCATAAGTAAATATTTAAAACATTTGATTGATCCAAAAAATGCTGCATAATCAATTAATGAAACATTTCTTTGATTAATAAATGAACATCTTTCATAAAGTGAAGGTTCAATTGTTTGATTAAAATCGAAGTTTGTTTGTGATGATATTTCTTGAAGTTTTTCTACTTCATCGTTTCTAATTATCTCCGCAATTTCGTTTGGATTTTGTCCTTCTTCATTTAAATTCTTCAGATTAGCAAAATCATTATTTATAACCAATTCACAATTTTTCTTATTGTTTTATACTTCTACAAGATCTATTTCGAATAATCCTTGTTCGATTATCTTTTGAAGAAGAAAATACGATTCTTTTGTTTTCATTTGGAATAAATGTTGATTAAATATATGAATTAGGCTTTTTGTATTTTTATTAGTTTTTTCTTCTTCCAAATTTAACATCAATAAGTATTTAAAGATTGGAAAATTAACTTTTACTCGGGAAACAAATGTTGAATATATTAACCTAGAAATAAGAAGGTTAAACGTGTATGGTCGATTGTAAGTGAATAATTCTATTGTTGATTGAATTGACGATTTAATATTTTCTTCGTTGAGATTAAGGATGATTGATTGCAATGATTTTGCTTCTTCAAGGATTGTTTTAATGTATAAAATTCTCAACCTGTCACTTTTTTCAAATTTTTTAACATGAAAACCGATGAATTCATTCAAAAAGTGTACTATTTGAACATCTTGAAGATTGACGATATAAAACGGTTTGCCATACTGAAACGGAAAATAGAATCGAATTGAATGAAAAATCATCGTATTATAATCAAAAAAACTAAATCAATCCACATTAATGAATATAAGTCATTTGTGGTTTTCGTGGCAAAGCTTCAATACTAAGACAACCTATCCAAGACCCCCATGCTCTTTTCCCTGATGGTTACGTTGAACATACTTATCAGTTGATGGTATAAGTACAACACTTCACATTTACATACAAGATGGTGGTGGCGATGTTTGTCTCATAAGGGAAACACGTTTAACGGAGGCAAATGGTATCATCATTGTTTACCCCACAACTTCCAAATCGTATTTTGCAGTTGCAAAAAAAAGATGCGAGGAAACCGTCAAATATAAAATTAAGGCCCCAATTATTTAATGTGGAACGGTGTGTGATCTCGAAGATCAAAGGGAAGTTAGCCAATTCGAAGGAGAAGCACTTGCTAAAGAATATGGTGCAGCTTTCATTGAGACATCAGCAGTTGAAAACATAAACATTATGAAATATCCTATGATCTCATCAGAACGATAAGAACCACTCAAGAAAGCAAAAAGAAAAAAGAAATTTGTTTAACATATTAAACATGTAAAACTGAATAACTAAAAAAATTTTTGACAAAAAATATTAAATTGAATTTGAAGTTAATCCTCTCTGATGGATGAGCGTTTCACCGCAGATGAATAAAAATTAAAGTCTGAACAAGAACTTCTTATGCTTAAATGGAAAAATTCTCAAAAATGTTCTAAAATATTTTGTTTAAGCCTATATACATGTAAAATGTTTATTAAATTCTGTTTAGTACCATATCAAATTTAAAATCCATTGTAAATTTTTTATCACAAAAAAATCGATATAGTGATAAGAAAAAAAATTTAAAATGATGAAAAATTTTATATTTATATTATTTCACATTAATCTTAATATCACATGATAGCATTTCCCAAAATATTCGAATATGAAAAAAATAAGGTTCATCTTTTTGTGGAGTTTTTTTAGGAGAATCGTATTTCCAGGGCATAACGGTCGTCATAAACGGTCTAATCCGTGGTAAAACCCCGCCGAAAATTGGAAAACCCGCCAATAATATTATCCCTGCCAAAATTGATATCACAAAACAATTATTTGAATCTCTTATATCAGACACAGATAATCTTAAATCACAATGGATCGTAATCGCGCTATTACTCTTCAAGATTTAGAAGAGATAGGATATATTTCACTTCAACGAATTAATTATGATATTCCACCGATTATTGCAGAATATAGTAATGTTGATGAGATCAAAACTCTTCATGACGCTATGCATTCTTTTGGTATTTATACAACGATATTATCATCCTTTCTTCAATATCTCCAAATTACGAGATCATCCGAATGTGAAAACTTAACAAACAATTTCCCTCATTATTATGAATAATTTAACCTTGAAAGCTTTCCAATTTATTAATATTTTTTTCTATGAAATAACGATAATTTATATGTTTCCCCTTTCTAATGGAAATCAACACTTATATTTATTCTAAAACATATTTTTCATCTATAATTTTTTTCATTGCCAAAGTTTCGGGCAAAAATAATTAATACATAATTATCAGATATTAAAGAAAGTTAAAACACAATGGTTTTTTAAAATTATTTTTTCAATTCTGGTGGCTATATTTGTGAACTTATGTACTTTATTTCAAATCAAAAATTAATATTTGTACAAAATTTTTTTTTATTAAGCAATTTGTTTATCGCATATAACTTTTTTTATAGATAAGAATTTTTTCTCAATTTTTGATATTTTATTCCTTCTCGAGAGTCTTAAAATTTTTTCAAATTAAATCAATAAATCAACTTGGATAATATATCCATTGCTTGGCCGCTGAAATAACGTTTGAACACGAATAAACAATTGAAAAGATAATAAAAATTTGGTTATCAACTAGATGAGTATACAAGTTTTAGAAATTATCTTTATTAATATGGCACAAGACCAAATGTTCAGCAATATTGCTTGATTTCAAAGACCATGATCGATCAATTTTTTTATAATTGATATCAAAGATGTTTTTCATTATAAGGGCATGTTGCACAAAAATGACATATTCCATGACAATTGCTACAATGTATTACCCTTTTTCTTTTTTTATAATATTTTTCAGCAACTGCTGATGGAACTGTTGGTTGGGCCCCTGGGATAAAAAGAACATCATTGGCATTTGGGTTAATTGATATTTTTGATTCCTCGGCTTCATCAAAAAAGTTTTTAATTAGATTCCGTGCAGTTTCCGAACGTTGTGCTGCATCTGCTAAATATTGCATTTTGACACATGATGAAGTTGTAGCTCCAATTTTCTTCTTTATTAGATTGTACAGTAATTGTCGAATTAAATGATCGTTTATTTTCAGAAATCTCATGAAAGAAGTATATATCTTCAATTTCTTCTTCTCAGATTAAATGATCATTTTCATTTTTTGTATGAAACCTTTCATTAATAATGTGAATACATGGTAAATCTTTTCTACAGTCACATTTTTCTAATTTATAATATGCAGATTGTGCAATGCTTGCATCTATGTGTGACGCTTTAATTATTAATTTCTCACATTTATTTATCCTCTTTTGAATTTTATTAATGGCATATAATCCAAGCTTCTTACCATTATAAATTTTTTTTATCTAACTGATTATACTTTAATTTGCAATGATTATTCATCATAATTTTAGATTCATTTATGAACATTGATAAAATTTCTTTTAGTGGAAGCAACTCATGATTTGTCCACTTTTTCAAATTACCAAAACTACCTTCAGCAGCATTAGTTGTAAAATGACCTATTATACCTATTTTTTTTATATAATAAGGATTATAATGTTGAAGGTCATCAAGTAAATTTTGGAGATGTCTTAAATGATGGAATTGAATTCAATTTTGTAATTTGTTTAAATATGCATCTTCAGTTATTATTTTATCGACAAATTTCCAGAACAAATTTTTAATCATTGAATTCCTACCCATTTTATGTTCAATATTACTAGAAATATGAATTACAATAAACCAGAATTGAATTCGAATATACTTTTATGATTGCCTCTATTTGAGCAATCAATCTATCAACAATAAAGATTCTAATAGAAGTAATAATCAATTTTAAAGAATTCATGACTTCAGTGAAACTTTTTTCTTCTATTGATGTCATGATTGATATAGAAAGCATTTGAACTTTGTTATTCTCATCGAATACATAAAAGAGTAAAAAGGGATAATGAAATCTATTGGTGCATTCAGTATCATCTATTACAACAATATCTCTTGCATAAGAAAAGTATTTTATTCTCGAATTTATCATTAATAGACTATCAAATTAATTATTATTATCATTTTTCCAAATAATGTCATATTCTCCCTTACATTTTTGTGTATATTGATAAAGGTTTTCAATTTCATTTTCGAATTGTTTATTTTTATCATTTTTAATAATATTATACAATTGTCCAGGCAATACATTGAGTGCATTAAAATGGCGAATGAGATTTGTTGGCATTCCAATTCTTGCTTCTTTTTTCATTTTTTCTTTTTGATTTGAAGTTAAAAGGGGAAACTTGCTTTCTACGAAAGGATTATCGGAGACTATGACAATGATAAAGGTTTTCATAGTTAATCGAAAAAATTATATTTTTTCGTATTTCTATTGTAAAAGTCGCAGGACATTCATATAATTTCTTTGTATGAAACCTGCATACGAATTTCATATAATATACATTGACATTTTTCTTATATAGATTCGAATCGCTACATGAAAATGGGCAAATATTTTTGATTGATTCATCTTTTATTGTTGTCTTTAAATCATTAAATTCAGTGGTGTTTCTTCCTTTCAAGGTATTTTAAATAGTTAATGAAATTGGATGGTGTTTCATAGCATTCGTCATTTTTGGGCGATGGATTTGTAAGTCCTAAACTTTTTAATTCGTAATTTATTTTGTCTGAAATGCTTAATAGAGCATAAGAATCAAAATGGTTATCATTTGAAGTTTCTTCTGATGGGATGCTCACTATTTTGTTGTTCATTTCTGTGCATTCAACAAATGCTTCCATGAGCCTATCCATTATTAATGTTTGGGTGCATGGTTTCTTCTTCATTAATATTAATAAACGTCTTTTGATTTTATTTTAAAATAACGTTCTAATTTTATGTATATAAATATTTGTAACCACTCTGAACTTTAACAACATATAAGGTTAATATAATGTACTAAAAATAAATATACATATTAAATAAAGAATTCAAAAATAAAGTTCCTCATCTATTATGTAGATATTGATATTTGGTTTTTTATATAATGAATAAATAACCATAATACGAATTTCTAATGTATTGTACGTACACTACTACGTAGTATTTATACTATATATAATATGATAGTTTTAATATACACATAATAGTTATAATATATATAATAGTAATAATATATATAATAGTAATAATATATATAATAGTAAAAATATATATAATAGTAATAATATATATAATCGTAATAATATATATAATAGTAATAATATATATAATAGTAATAATATATATAATAGTATCAATATATATAATAGTATTGATATATTATTATGATACTGATATTAGCATATATCATATTAAAAGCTAATCAAAAATTCATTTACTTTATTTTATTCACTGATAAAAAAATATAATTTACACCATCATTTATTTATTTTTTGATATTGTTCACACGATAATAAATAGTAGTTTGGTGTTGTTCACACAACTATATAAAAAATCAAAATAATATCAGAAATGTAGATGTTGATATTTGCTAATGTGATAATTATATTAATTTTTTATTTGCTATATAAGTTAACGAAAACCAAAGTGATAATATTATATATTATAATTACATATAGTTAATCTTTCAATTTATTAATATATATACTGATATATATACATTTATTTGATGAATAACTATTTCATCATATTTATTTTTTATAGGAATTACTATTTATTTGACAACGTAATTGTTGATATTAATTTTTTTTTCATATAAGATACAATTCATAATCATGTGATATCACATATGCTATGTATTTCATTAATAATATATATATATTATTAATATATATAATTAATTCAAATAAAAAAAAAAAAAAAAAAAATATCTATTATACGATACATACATATATTTAATGATACGAATTAATATCCAACATTATTTTCATTATATTATATTTCATCTGTATTCATTAACAATTTTTTGCTGCATTCATATATTAATATTGAATTTTGATAACACGAAAAAGTTCACATGTTTATGATTGTAACAATAATAAAATTCTTTCAATTTTAAATATATACAAATTCGAGTAAAATGACATTTCTGAAATTCAATTTTTTTATTCAATTTTGATCAATGCAAAACGGCACATATTGTATTCAATTTTATTGATTTAATTTCATTTGGCGTAAAAAGTCACTTATCAAAATAAAACTAAAGAATTTGAAAGCATAAACTATACAATAATTAAATGGAAACGACCGTTATGCTATGGAAATACATAACGTTTAGGAATCGCTTCCTAAGTTTTTTTCTCATAAATTTATTGTTTAATCGTTCACATTTCAAAATTTGAATACAATTTGTGTTGTTTACAGTATTTGACACAATTTTCAATGAGCCGATATTACAACAAAATTTTGTCGAAAAACGTTTTATTGTCAGAAGACTAACAATTAATCGAAAGCGTTTTCTTGTGTGCAAGTGAATTCCAAGAAAGCACTTTGAGTTTCTGCCTCAATCAGTGACTCATCTTCTATTGATACCATAGCCTCTTCTCTTGTATATTCCGGCTCGAAGTTTGAAGTATCTGTTTCCGACTTAATCTGCGGTATCCACTCAGGCTTGTAACCCTTCTTTAAGACCTTATCGAAGTCCAATGGTGCGAAAAATGGGTGTTTCTTAATCTCATCAGCATCATTATTTGCGCCTAATCTAGTGGCAGGGTTCTTATCAAGGAGGTGCTCGATGAGGTCTTTAGCTTCAGGGGAGACGAATTGAGGAAAACTTACAGGATTATTCAAAATGGATCGATACAAACGATTTGCGTTCTCATCAAAGAATGGAGGCAACCCAGTGATCATTTCATAAAGAAGAACTCCAAAGCACCACCAATCGACATTTTTGTTATATGGTTGTTGAAGTAACATTTCAGGGGCTAAATACTCAGCAGTGCCACAGAATGTGGTCGTAGTATCCTCAGCTTTCATGTTAGTTTTGACAAGACCAAAATCTGTGATTTTGATATGACCATCAGCATCAACTAAAACATTCTCTGGTTTAAGATCTCGGTATAATATACCAAGGGAATGAAGGTGTCCAAGTCCTAGAAGGATTTCGGCGGCATAAAGTCGAGCACGTGATTCAACAAATTTGCCTTCTTCTTTTAGACGATTAAAAAGTTCACCTCCTGGAACATAGTCAAGGATCATGAAGATTTTGGTCTCGGTTTGGAAGGTGAAATGTGCGCAAACAAGAAATGGATATTGAGATTTGAGAAGCACTTCTTTTTCTTTAAGAGTTTGTTGTACTTGTTCATATTCTGCTAAAAGACGCTTGCTCATTGATTTCATTGCGTAAAGACGCTTATCAAATTTTCCTCTAACTAATTGAACTTTTCCAGATGTACCTCGACCAATTACTCTAATTATTTCAAAATCGTTGATAGACACCTTCTTGTTTGAAGTTTGTTTCGGAGCGGAAGCAGTTGTTGGACTCGAAACCTTTAAAGCAGATATCCATTCGTTAACTTCAGCGTCTGAATTTCCTGCCAGTATAAAAGAACGACCAGGGAAATCCACTTTAAAAGTATGATGTTTTTTATCTACGTGAATTGTATTAACTTGAGCTTGTTGAATATCAAAAGAACCCTTTTCTTTCCCATCTTGCTTGGTATAGAAATAAAGCTTCTTTCCCTTTATAACGAAGTATCTTTTTTTCCAACTTTTAAGCAAGCCACCTTGTTTTGAGAGGTATCCTTTTTTCACAACCTGCTCGCTCATATGCACCAAACGGTTTGTTTACAAGCGAAATAACACCGTAAACCACACAAAATCGGAAATATCGATATTCAATAGAATCCGATCGTCGCGCATAGAAAAATTGTCATAATTTCGAGTTTTATCCTAAAGGAACAAAATCCAAAATCAACGTTTCCAAGGGAACAAAACAGTTTTAAAAGAAATGTTTAAGTCAAATCAAATTGTTTTACTTTGGTTAACGTCATTACAAAAAGCTTTCCAATCAATTGAATCATTCATATCGACTCTATATTTCCTTACAAGTGCTTGTATTTGAGTCGCTCTTAAGACCACGTCTATTGACAATAGTCTTTTTTGGAAGTCACTTGAAGGGATTAACCGACTATTTACATCCTTGAATATCATTTCGATATTCCTATGTCTTGCCAACAACTTTTCTCTAATTTGGCAACATGCGATTATTGCTATACTATTAATATCCGCCGATATTGGGTTATTAGTTAGAGTTGCCTTACTTTCTTCACTTGTAATATCTTCTTCTTCATAAGCTTTTAAGAACAATTTATAATTAAATAATTCATTTTTCTTAATATCTTGAAACGCCGAAATTAATTCTTCGATTTCATTATGAGAGAATTCGAAGTTTACTGACGAGAAACAATTAAACACTTTGAACTTTAATATTGTACCATTTTTATATATGTCATAAGGATAAAATATAGTGATTGGATCTAACATTATTTGATGTGCAAAGTTCTTAAAACGTTTAATGAATTGATGTATAATTGGCTTTAATTCCGGCGTTTTGATTTCAGTTGATTTAATCTTTCGTTGTTCGATTTCTTTTTCTTTTTGATTCTTCCTAATCTCAGTCACTCTTGATAAGTCATAAATGAAATGTTCATAATTAATTTCGGGATTTCCTGAATCGCGATAATACGATACTAATGAACGTAATTCATTTGAAGGGATTTGTATTTGTAATGAGAAAATGAAGTTCAAAAAGTTTTGTTGGTTAATTGTACCTCTTCGATATTTATCATGAATTCTAATTTCCGAATATACGTCAATACTTTTCGCGTCAATAACATCATAAAGTTTATATAAGATTTGTAAGATGTTATCAGGTGGTTGTGTGTATAACTTTTGTTTATATAATTTCTCTGATTCTTCAAATTGGTTTTTAGTGTTTGGCTTAATTTGTTCGATATTTGGATCGCATTTGTTACATAATAATTTCCAATTTATATTACCGCGAACATTACTTGAAAAAGCATCTCGTAATGCCGCGATTTCTTGTGATGTAATTTCGAAATTTATGAATTTTAGAGATGAAATAAGTTGTTGCACTGATACTGTACCACTTCCTTCACGATCAAATCGTCGAATTGATGGTGATAATTGTTGCTTAGTTTCATATAAATACTTACGTAAGCGTTCAAGAACTTCATCAACATTAACTTCCTCCATTTTTCGTGGTGGATTTACCGAATTTATGAAATCATTGATCCGAATGTTTCCATATTTGCCTTTAAATTGGTTCGAAATGATTTCGATTTCTTCAGGTTGTAAGTCTAATTTCATCGAAGTTATTCCACGTGAAAATTGATTAAATGTAATCTCGTCTTCATTATCATTAATAACAAAATATGAACGTGCATCAATACGACGGCTATGAATGATCTCGCGGATGTTACGTAATAACGTTTCGGGACTTTCGGCCTCGCGCAATTCTTGTGGTACTTCGCCCCGGGCACGAACTGTACGTGGAGGAGGTGGTTGGAACTGTTCTACGGCTTGAATAAAGAGTTTATAGTTACACATTCCGTTCTCTTCAAAACTTTGAGCAATTTCTTTGTAGCCTGATGGTGGAATTCGTGCGCCCATGGATGATATGGTGGAATAAAATTGACGTTTGGACATACGGCCTGTGTTAAGTCGATCAACTTCGGAAAATACGATATGTGGATCTATCTCATGTGTCTTAATAAAGGTGGCTAATGATACAAATGCATCTGTGGGTTCAGGAATGGATAGTTTGACGGTGTCAATGTGTTTGGATGCTTCTTGGAGATCACGTTCTAATTTGAAATAATTGACATCTGTGCCATCTGAATAACAATTGACAATGGAACGTGTTGAAGGGCTTTCTCCAAGACATCGATAAAAGTTAAAGATAGTAACTTTACCGACATTTCGTCGATCGTATGGACCTAATATATCACGAAGATTTTGACGACGTCGTGCAAGTTCTTGAACTATCTCTTTAAGATCTTTGGAACAATCTGCTTGTCTGGTTTGAATATTAGATTCACTGGAATTTGCTATACCATCAATTAAACCACGAACATCAACTCCATTGCCTTTCTTAAAAGTTACCATTAAAAGTTGAATGCTACGATTTGTAAGATTGATTCCAATTGAAGCAATCCATCTATGTAAAGAAACAGTAGAAATCGTTTGATCTTTACTTCGATCGTATGTCATGAGTTCACTCTCGAAGTCAATTGAACGAGAAATACAGAATTCTTTGATCCTTAAGAGAACATCTTCAACACCAGTCATTCAAAATTAAAGTAAACGTATCTTAGAGAGCCGTTTAAAGTTACAACCACTTTTTATCAACTTTACACGACGGTTAGTACCGACGTTTTATATAAAACAGAATATTATTCATTCTTTTTTATTTATTACATGTTCTCATCTAAAATAACATCAATATCAGAATCAGTTATACCAGAAAAACTATTCTTTTTGTATTGTAAATCTGAGTTACCCAAAAAACTTCGATGAGATCTACTGTTAACATCAAAACTAATGCTTTTTTCTTCTTCAAATAAACCTTTATCAGTTGGAAATTCTTCTTCATTGCGTATTAAATTAAGATTTCTGTTATTTTTGTGAAGAAGATTCTTTAAAGTTATAAACTCACTAACATTGTCATCAATTAAATCACTTTCGTTTTCGGTATCATAAAACTTTTCTTCTTTTGAAATGACTGAAGAAGTAGTACTAGCTTCATCATCAAACCTGAAATTGATTTCAGAAGCATCGTCTTCTTCATATCCAATATCTTCCAATGAAGATGTTCCATATTTATTGAGTATATAAGATAAATCTTTGTTTTGTATATTTGATTTTTGTTTTTCTTTTAGTGAAACATTTGGAATATCACTAAGTGAGGAAATGTTTTCAAGTTTTAATTGATGGTGTATTCCAAAAGGAAGTGAAATTTCAAGTTTTTTATTCTTTGGAATAATTTTTTCATTTGATGATTTCGAGGTATCGTTTGATGCAATTTTTGGTTCTTGATGAATATCGTTTTTAGTAATATCATTCAAGATATTGTTTCTTTTAATATCAGTAGTTGGATGTGTATCATTTTTGTAAAATGTCTGAATATGAATTACTGTATCTTGATTTGGATTTTTATTTTGCTTTTGAGAATCAATAATTTGTTGGTTTTGAATGTTATCATTTTTAATTCGTTTTTTATTGCTCTCAAAAATTTCTTTATTTTTGATTTCATATGGTTTTATTGGCGTATCATTTTTCTCTAAATGATGTGAAGCAACAGAAGAACAAGCTTCAACAATACATTCAGAGAAATTAAATGAAAATGCTTCTACGTTTTGGATAACTCTTTGATGTACAGCTTCTTTTATTTTTTTGCATGAGTTTAAAGCTTCTTTCTTAACTAAATTCTTAATAAACCCAATATAAGGTGTTGTTATGTTTTGGACGACAATTTCGGATCTTTTTTGTACCATTATATAATTGAAAAAGTTGGAAATAGAATTCATTGCTTTTAATTCTCTTAACATTTCAATTACTTCTTTTTGCGCTTTTAGTTTCATGGAAAATCGTTTCCAAAAATTCTTAAGATCATATTCTGTTTTGAAATTAATCCTTTTCCAATTATTATATGCAAGTATTTCATTTTGGTGATTTTTGATATGAATCAGTTTACTCGAAAAATATATCCATTGATCACGAACGAATTGATATTGTTGAAAAGAATCTTTGAGAAGTGAGAGTTTATATTGATGCAAAAGTTTATTCACAATGTGATTCCATTGTGATTTTGCACGATCATTACGTGCTTTAAGCTTCAATAAGAAAGAAGAATATGCTTTGTTAAGATTTTTAAAACGAGTTTGACGACAATATCTTAAGAGCATTGATTTAAACCTTTGCTTGTTTTGATTGAAATCATTTGATATTTCGTTATTTGATTGTGTTGTTGAGCTATAACTAGATTCTAGATTTTTGGAATCATTTGAAATAGTTATTTGATTTTCTTTTTCTTTTGTTCTACTTTCTTCATGGGACTTGAGCTTTGCTTGAATAAGGCTTTCACTGGCTAGTTTGAATATTTGCTTTCTATAATTTTGAATTGCATTTGTAATCATATTTATCCATAAATTACGCATTGAACTTATATGTTGTTGATGATTTAAATCCATTTGTTTCTTGAAATTTTGTAAGTTTTCAATTCTTTTTTTATTTTGATAATGATAAATTAATAATTCCCATTTGAGCAATAATTTAATTCTTTTAATAGAATCTAATGTATTTGAAAACCATTTGGATGCCTCGAAAGCTGTGTCTTGCTGAGCTATTTCAAAGATTTCATTTGGTTTCATGAATTGATTTTTAACGTACGCAAAAAAATCAAAAGGAAAAATTTTATTTAAATGTTGTATTACCTTGTATTGTTACATTAACCATAACTTGACCAGAAAGTTTTTGCGAAGCTAGCGTCTTTGCATTATCTCTTGGTATTAATTGATTGGGGAACATTTTCCTGATCTCAAAACTTCCCACAGAATCAAAAACTTCTTTCTCCAAAAATTCATACAGCGCTGATAGTTTTTCGCTTGTTTGAAATTTGGCTTCAATTTTTCTGATATTGTTTCCATCTTGGATTTGAAATCTGATGTTAGCAATAAGTGAAGGAGCTCGTGTCTGCTTTGCGTTAACACTTGCAAAAGTTTTTGGTGCAACATTAGCACCAACCCTTAATCCTTTAACATCGCTACGACTCATTTCATAATCATCATCTGGTATTGTAGAAGGTGTTACAGCTGCTTTGTTCTCATAGCTTGTTGCTTTAATCGAACGGTTTTCTGGTCCTGGTGGAGGAGCTTCAGGTTCCTTTTTTTGTGGGGGAGGTACTGGTGCTGTTTCTTGAGCTGGAATTTTTGGCTGTGGTGGTGCTTTTTTTTCAGGTTTTGGGTCATTTAATGTCCGAGGTTTGCCTTGAAATTTGCTTTTCTTTCCAAACATTAATATTAAACGGTCATTATAAATGTTTGGGTTTAAATGGTCACTTTTTATTGGCCGGCCAATTTAAGATGTTTACATAAAGATTGAGTAATAACATTTTATATTTTCTATCTTTTAAACAAATGAATTACACTTTATACCCATTCAAAACTAAAGGAAAAAAGCAATAACAACATTTTATATTGCTGGGTTTAAAATATAACTTTCTCTAAAATATTTATAAAATTTATTTAATTGAGCTCAAAAAGGTTTTTATTGAACCGCCAAATCCACCCAACGTTAACCTGTATAAGTTTCACTTATTAATTTATGCCATTGAAAAGCATTGAAATGATTAATTTAATTGTCTACAATATCTTTATGTTTGCGAAGCATTTTAACAATTTCTTTATAACCTTTTAGAGATGCAATCAAAAGCGGTGTTCGAAATAACCAAAACAATTTCCAAAAATTATTTTGAAACATAAAATTATTAAAATAAATCTTAAATGGAATAAACAAATATCTTTTGCATTAACGTCGATACCTTTTCGTTCTAGAAGTAATTTTTACTATTTCTGTATAATCATTAGAACATGCAATCATAAGTGCTGTAAAAAATAATTTAAATAATTTCCAAAAAAGAATTTGAAAAATGAAATCATAGAAATAAATATCAAATTAAATGATTTAATAGTTCTATCATTAAATTTAATTCCTTCTTGTTCAAGAAGCAATTTAACTATTTCTGTATGACCATTTTGAGATGCCATCATAAGTGCTGTGTAAAGTAATTTTGATAATTTCCAAAAAAGAATTTGAAATATGAAATCATAGAAATAAATATCAAATGAAATGATTTAATAGTTTTATCATTAAAATTGATTCCTTCTTGTTCAAGAAGCAATTTAACTATTTCTGTATGACCATTTTGAGATGCCATCATAAGTGCTGTGTAAAGTAATTTAAATAATTTCCAAATATCTTGTTAAAATATTAAAATACTAAAACAAATCTCAAATTATACAAACGAACTGCATTGGTATTAATATTAATTCCTTTTTGTTTAAGAAGTAAATTAACTATTTCTGTATGACCATTTTGAGATGCTATTATAAGTGCTGTTTCAAATTGTTTCTATAATTTTTATTAATTTTTTTTAAAATTTTAAATGATTTAATTAAAATTTATACAAAATAAATAAACAGCTTGGATATTAATATCAATTCCTTCTTGTTCAAGTAGTAATTTGACTATATCTGTATGACCATTATAAGAAGCATTCATAAGTTCTGTTCTAAAACATTTAAATAAATTCCAAATAATTGTTTAAAATTTTAAATTAAACAAACGAATTGTAAATAAAACAAATAAATATCTTTGATATTAATACGAATTCCCTTTTGTGCAATAAGTAATTTCGCAATATCTATATATCCATTAGAAGATGCCCAAATAAGTGCTGTATTAAATAATTCGAATAATTTCCAAATGTTATTTTGAAATTAAAAGTTATGAAGATAAATTCTAAATAACACATATAAATATCTTGAGCATTAATATCAACTCCTTGTTCAAGTAGTAATTTAACTATTTCGATGTGATTAAAATGAGTTGCTATTATAAGTGGTGTTTCAAATACTTTGAATAATTTCCAAATATTGTTTTAAAGTTAAAAATCTTTGAAGAAAAATCCGATCAAAATAAAACAACATTTTTAATATTTATATCAATATCTTTTCGTTCTAGAAGTAATTTATAGGTATCTACAAAACCATTAGCGCATGCTAACATAAGTGCTGTCATGAATAATTTAAATAATTTCCAATTATTTTAATCATATTTTAAAATATTGAAACAAATAATAAATAAAATAAACAAATATCAACATCATTAATCTTTAATTCTTTTCGTTCTAAAAGTAACTTAACGATATCATTATGCTCGTAAAAAGTTGCTAACATAATTGCTGTCCGAAGTAATCAAACCAAATTCCATATATTCCTATGAAATAACAAATTTTTGGAACATAATATAAATAAAACACATAAATATCTTTAGCATTAGCATTAACTCCTTCTTGTTTAAGAAGTAATTTAACTATTTCAACAGAACCTTTACTAGCTGCATACATAAGAGCTGTAACAAATAATTTGAATAATTTCTAAGCATTTATATAAAATATTAAATAAATTAAAGAAAGTCTATACAAAATAATTAAATTTCATCTTGAACATTAATGTTAATTTCTTTTTGTTCAAGAAGTAATTTAACTATTTCTGTATGACCATTTGAAGATGCAGAAATAAGTGGTGTAACAAACGATTTAAACAAATCCCATATCAACAATTAAAATAAGAAATTATTCAAACAATCTTGAAATAAAACAAAGAAAAATCATCTTTAACATTGACATCAATTTTTTTATGATTAAGAAGTAATTTAACCGTTTCTACTTGTCCTTTAGAACAAGCGCATAATAGTGCATTATAAAGTAATATTAAAAAATCCCAAATATTATACTAAAATTCTAAATTTTTAGAAATAACATTAAATAAAACAAAAATTTATCTTTAACATTAACATCAATTTCTTCTCTTTCAAGAAGTAATTTTACAATTTCATCAAATCCCATAGAAGCTGCATAAACAAGTGCTATATGAAACTTTCAATAAGAATTCCGAAAATTATTTTTATATATCAAATTAACGAAGCAAAATTTATGTAAAACAAAAAAATACTTTTAGCATTTACATTAATTCCTTTTTGTTGAAGTATATATTTTGCAAGTTCAATATTTTTAGATTTAACAGCATATGGTAAAATATCTTTTGGAGCTTGATGATTTTTGAGAAAATATTGAACAAGGAACAAGTTTCCAGTGTTTGCAGTAATATTAATTATATTATCATTAACTTTCATTCCTTCTTTTTCTAAAAATGAAAGAATTTCATAATTTCCATATTTAACACATGTTTCCCCTAACTTTATCATAAATTTAGATTTCATTTCAGCATGAGATAATTTATTACGTTGAAATAAATATGAATTTGATTTTTGTTCTTTAGATTCATCAAGTTTTTTCTCATAAATATATTTAAAGATATCATTTCGATGAAACTTAATTGCAGCTTGACATGCATTATGAAAAGATGAATGATTTTGTTCACACAAATGAATGATTTCCTCATTTCCACCTGCAACTGCATATTTACCTGTATTTTTTACATTAGCATTATTCATAAGTAAATATTTAAAACATTTAACTGAAGAAAAAAATGCTGCATAATCAATTAATGTAACATTTTTATGATTAATATATGAACACCTTTCATAAAGTGATGGTTGAATTTTTTGATTGAAATAAAAATTTGTTTGTGATGATATTTCTTGAAGTTTTTCTATTTCATCGTTTCGAATTATTTTCGTAATTTCATTTGGATTTACTCCTTCTTTAACATACTTCTTATGAAGTTCCCAATCATTCTTTTTAAGTTCTTCATAATTATCATAAAAAGACTTGTCTATTTGATTAGTTCTATCCCACCCAAATGCATTATTGGTTTGTTCTTCATGGTGAATTTCTTTTTCTAAATTGTAATGCAAAAAATATTTCGAAATAATATTTTTTGTAATGTCAGAATCAATTTGTTTTCGTTCAATCATTTTCTCAATTAAATAATTTGCTTCTTGAGATTCGATTCCTAAAATGAAATGACTAAAAACATCTATAATTTTGATGTTGTTCTTATTTATTTTTTCTTCTTTTATTTGAACCATTTGTAAATAATTTAAGTATAAATCAACAAAATTGTTGTGAGAGACAAATGCTGAGTACACTAAATTACATATGACGAAGTTAAATGAATACAAGAAATTTGATTTAATTAAATTTATTGATTTTTGCGTAGAAGATTCAAGATTTTGCTCATTTAAATTAAATATGATTTGGACAAGCTCATTTAATATATTCATATTGCTAACTTCATCATTGCCATTTTCATCTTTTGATGAGATAAATGTTTGAATTTTTAGATTTTCATCCATGAAAATAAGCCTATAAACTGATTTCTATACCGATACGAAATTTTGTATCAAACGGTCGTCATATATTGTCTTAGGCAATCGTAATTTCAAAAAAACAGATTTTCAATTATTCATATTAATAAACTAAGTATCCATTTTATAAGAAATATAATAAGCCACGTTTGAAATGTGTTTTATTTATTAGAAAAAAGCCAAAATATTTTTTTTTTTTAGATTGATTAGAAAAAATTTAATAAATCAGTTAATGAAGTTTCATCACATGAAAAAAGCGTACTAGATGAACTCCAAGGAAATTTTATATTAAGGATATTAGATCAAGAATTTTTTTGGTTTTCATGATTTAAACGGTCTCATTGAAATGGTTTCACATGGTCTGTTCGCTAAAGTTAAATGTCAAGAAACATTAAATCATCAGCTGAATTAGTGACTTTCCTTTTTCACAATATTGTTCTTGACAATGTCCCATTTTGCCACAGAACACTTTCTCTTAAGTTCCATTTTCGACTCAATAATTTCCCAACAGATCCAACCCCTGTTGAAAATTTCCTTGTAAAATGGACTCGTGTGATTGAAATGGAAAGAACAATTTCTAGAGATTCTTCAGGCAAACCAACGCCTTCAATTGTTGATGTTACTGTTTATACTCATAGCGTCAAGGGAAGTGGAAAGGAAGAAATTGCGCATGGTAAGCTCGATTTAGCACAGATTGTACGTCGTGGAAATGGTTCCACTTCAATTCAACTGCAAAGCAATATTCTTGAAAGTGTTTTGAGATTTGATGTAGAAATTCGAGGAGGCGAATCTTTCAAAGAAGTTTCGAATGAATCTAAACAAGTTAGCTCTACCCCACTTCCAGAAATTCATTTATATACCAAAAATAGCTGGTTTAATTTCAAACATAATCCAGATCAAATCGAAGCTGATGCAAATATTCTGGTAGAAGCTGCAACTAAATCAAACTAATAAACAGTACTTGTTCTCACTTATTTTTATTTTTGTCTGAATAGCACTTACTCCAAAACATCAAAACAAGCACCAACTGATTAAAAATATTTATCATTTCCCAATACACAAAAAGACTTTTGATTTTCATGTGAATTTTATTCTATTATTAATAAAACAATCTGAATCAATGAAACACAATGAATTGGCTAAATTTATTTAAAATTGATTATCATTTAGAAAAATGACTTAAAATAAAATTTTTCATATACCTCATAATAAGAATTAAATTTCCTTAATAAAAAAAAGAGGAGAAAAAACAAGTCTTCACCATTCCCAAGTTGTATCGGGCTTAAATTTGAATATAATAACCTCCGTTTTTGAATGAAAATAGTTTCAGTTTGATTGAAAATTGCCACTTTTACCCTTCGAAAGCTTTTTTAATTCAATTAAGTAACCTTTTTTTATTTGGTCGGGTAAAATCAACCACCAGTTTTGACTCAATAACCGAATAACTCTGCTGAATTGTTTGAATAAAACATTGAAATAACCGTAATAACATCAATTAGCACCAGTTTTTGATAAAAATTTTCCAGAATCCGGAACGTCAATATAGCGCAGAATGAGCGATGAGTTTAAAATCAAGGTGCAGTGGCTACCTGGTGCTATTCTTCCTGTCCTCACTCGGCGATCATCAACTGCATCTGAGCTCTCTGATCTTTTACAATTTTCATGTTTTGAAAATGAAAAAGTTTACTTATTTCATAATGGAGAGGTTTTAAACCCTTGTATGACACTAGAGAGCCAAGGTGTTAGGATGAGTGATATTGTAGAATGCAAAATTGTTAGTCAAACAGATAATTTACCTGAAGACCAATCATTTGCGAGAGAAAAAGCACGTGTTATGGATATGCAAACAGATGATGCATACAATAGTAGAGAAATTGAAGAGGTGGATTCTTCTTCAGATTCGGATTATTACCAATTTTTAATGACAGAGGAAAATGATTTAACAGCTTCAAACGACATATCAACAGAACCACTTCCGATCATGTGGCAAAGCGAAACAATTAATTATTATAATGATGAAAATAAAACATTAATCCAAAATAATCATCAAGGAGCATCTACCTCAAAAAACGAAATGAAAGAAAGCTTTTCTTGGTGACAAAGATATTCTCGATACGAAATAAACTGTATTTTTATGGCAAACTATCTCGAAAAAATCCTTTACAGAAAAAAAATACTTTTCAAAATACTATTGAAAAATTCAATGTAATTATTATAAAACGGTTATTCTATCCGCCCACATTCAAATCACAAAAATTTAATTCAAAACATAAAATAGGAATATCTCGAAAATCATTAATTAAATTTATATCAGTCGTGAATAATTGATATAACTTTTATTTTGAGCAAAATTAATAAAAATTTTAATAAAATTAACTTTAAAATTATGCTTATACGATCAAATGTTTCCAGTAAAAAATTGAATATTTTACGCATTGTAAAGTATTGTAATAATGAAACTGAAAATATCCCTAAATTCACTTGACATATTTTTGTGCTTCTATTAAAGTTTCATTTTCTTTATATTTTTGTCATTATATGAAAAAAATTGGGGATTAGGCCTTTTTTTAGGAATCGACCCTATGTTAAAAGTGACATTGAATGAGCAACCCACAAGAACACTTTAATATCCTTCAGTTTCAATCACCAACGAAAATTCCTGAAGGCAAAGCTCTTACCACTGGCAAAGAACTTTGGGTTGTTCATAAGGATTTTCAAAATATTTCTTATTTCAATTCTTTAAATCCAAAAATCATTTCAATATCAGATTTCAAATTAACCGAAAGAGATTCCGTTTATTGGGTTGGATATGTTATAAATGAATCAGCTATTTTTGTTTACGCAACAAGAAATTTAATTCCAACTGGTTTCATTCTTGTTTTAGACGAAAACATTTTTGATTTTCCTGTTCCAAAAGTTTTATCTTTTGCGTTAAACTCTTTATTATTTCATAGACAAATTTTGGAAGCATATTCACCTGTTGATAATTGTTTATGTATTATTTCAAAAGAAGGTTTCAGTCTTCATGATTCTCACTTGAGGACAACTTTTTCTGCTATTATTCCAATTTCATCCTATTGTGTATTTGGCTCATATGCATTGATTTGCAGCACAAACGGAATTACTATTTATCATTTTTCTAGTTGTACAACTCGAAGAACTGTATATACATCGAACGACATGCCATTTGGCGCTCCAAAACAAATGGTTGTTCTTTCAGATTTCATCATTCTTTTATTTGCTGATGGCAACAAAGTCCCTCAAATCGAAAAAATATCAAGCAGTGGCACAGTCCAAAAGTTTCCTTTACAAATATTTAATATTGACATCAATATTGATAATTTGAATTTTTCAGTTTTTGATAATGCAATTCTTGTAACAGACACTAAGAAGAATCGTTCTGCGCTTCTTGATTTCCAAGACACTGAGAAGTATAAAGTTGTTGGTGATGTTTTTGACATCAAAAAAGGGTTCAAGTGCATTTTCGATGACACTTTTTCACTTTTTGATAACGAAATCTATGAAATCAAAACAAACTATGAAGCAATCGCTCAAATGAAAATATCCAAGCACCTAATTGCGTATCTTTTTAGACGTCGTAATGGTATTACATCAGCTGTTAATATGCTAATAAGAAGACTTAAAGAAACATGTACCTCATATCAAATGAAAAAACTTGTGAAAAAAATCGCACCTTCTCTTACTTCTCCAGTCACACAAATTCGTTTTGTTAGAGCTCTTCAGTTTTGTGGTATTTTAAATCCACAGCTTCTCATGATTGGGATGATCGAATTCTATTCAATTATCGGAAGTGAAATGACATGTGAAGTGAAAGAGGCGGTTTTTGATATTTTTACACATAATTCATGTAGAAATGCTCTTATTGATTTATTTAATTGCAGACCTTCACTGATAAAACTTGATGAAGAAGCTTTAAGATTATTAATGAGAAAATGTGGTACTGATATGATAATACAACCAAGAAATGTCGATAATTTATACGAATATGCAAAAGTATGTATTGAGTTTGGAATGCAAAAAGAAGCAAAGAAACTCATTTTGAGGGTAATTTTGGACCAAAACGAAATATCTCCTGATAAGAATATGCTTGATGAAATTGAAGATTTGAAAGAAAAATATCAAAAGCGTTTTCAAAGTGATATTACTTATTGGTCAAAAACAACTTCATAATTGAAAAATATATATTATCTGTGTTTTTTTAGCAAAATAATCGAAACTTTCTGTTTGCCGATAGAGACTTTTCAGGTAAAAACGATCGAAATTAATAGTCAATTCTCTATCGTCCGCGCAGAATTTTTATGGGTTAGCCCACCATAAGCGGTTGTGAACTCCGAATTCTCAAAATTTCAATAAAAAATTCTATAAGGTTTCACAAAAAGGGAGAAAGATGTTTTGATTAGTTTACACGATTTTTTCTATGGTTATTAACGGTTTTGGGAAGGAAAATGAGTGAGACAAAAACCACACAAAACATTCCAATGTACTGGGAATTAATAAATGATGTTGATAAGGCGTCATACCTTAATATTCAAAAAATGTTGTCGTCATCTGAATGCAAACATAGAAGGCATCATTCAAAGGCTATCAATAATGATATTTTGTCAACGATTAAAGCATTCATAACAAAGAATGATGCAGATGATTGGAAAAGATCAATTGTTTGTGGGATCGGATGGATTGATAATGCAATAATTATTAATACACGACAATTAAGAATTTTGACTTCAAAATGTAAGTCTTCGATAAATGCAATGCTTCAAGGTATTGGTTATATGACAGTTCCAACAAGCAATGATTTTTCTTGCAACGTAACAATATCATCATATTATCCAATTATCAAAGATAATTTTGCTGAGTTAAGAAAATGGACAATACGATGCCCGAAGCCACTTGGAACAATTTTTTTAGCCGCTTCAACTCCTATTACAAATGTTGGCGTTCCAATTATTTCAGAACAAATCACAAAAGAACAAGTAAGAACGCAATAGATAACCATCGCAATTGCATTAAACTATCTTTTATCTTTTCCGAAATATTAATTTTAAATTTTGTTGCATCAGCAAATAATTTTTTCACCAGAAAATCATGTTATTAATAACTAAACATTCCTAAAACTAGTTATTTTTTAAGTTTTAAAGGAAGTAAAGCAACAAAATTCAAGAAAAGAAATGGCTCACAATTGACCAGTTAATAATACAAAAAGTTTGTAAATAAACGTTCGCTTTTAGAATCTAGAATCTAAAACTTTTTATTTATTGAAGAATTATATCATTAATTACATTTCTAAAACATCACTTCCATCTATCACAAATTCACTGAATTCCTTCTTCTTGGTCTTTTTCTTAATAAATAGGTAAGCGCCGAAGGCGATTCCTGCAACAACAATTATTGAAACAATAACAATTGCAGCAATAGCACCTTTCGAAAGTCCGCTTTGAGGAGTTATTTCCTTCATTAGTGTATCTACAGCTAAACAAGTTTGAGTATCATTGAAATCACATCTCCAATTAAAGTTATCCTTATTCACAAAAGAATTCCTAACAAATCCATCACAATCGAAGTTACCGCAGATGATATATTTCCATATTGATTCATTCTCATTAGATTCTAATGTAAGTTTTGTTGCATCAAAATCTTGGAAACCACTAATAAGTGGAAATCCTTTTTCATTTATTTCCATGTTAACATTTTTCAATATAGATTCATGAGTATTAATTGAAGATTCACCAACCATTGTAACATTGCTAACGGTCGACTCGTAGACCGTTAAATCGCGACCGTTACTGATCTTAACGTTCTCCAAATTAACATCACCGTTAACTGACAAATTTTCTTTATCGATTGTAATGTTTGAAATCTTAATTTTTAATTTCGGATTAATTTTACCAATTTTTATATTATGAATATTATTTAAAAGTAGTTCAGGTAATTCAATTTCATTTGAATCAGAATCCAAATAAATATTTTTACCATCGAAAATTTCGTTTGAATATTTCATTGGAATTAACTTTGAAGTTTTAAATATAATTTCATCATTTATAATATTATCCAAAATTACAGCTTCATCATTATTATTCCAATCACCGATGAAATTAATTTGCTTTACATTTCTTACATGAATTGGTAACATATTTATATTTTCATTTGACTTTTGTATATTTAAAATCGGATTAATACTTCCATCAATTATTGTTTTATCTTTCATATCGAATGGAATTTTCACATTGTTAATAATCCAATTATCATTATCTACAACAATTAAATCATTATTATCGAAGTTTGGCATTAAAATTATTTTTTCTTTAGTTTCATTTAAGTTAGATAATGAATTAATTGAGTCGAATGTCATCTTAATTCCATTAATATTTCTTGCTGATATTTGTTTCGTTAATGAAGAATTGATTAATGTCATTGTATGAATGATTCCATTAATTGTTGTGTCTTCATCAAGAATATTAATCACTAAGTTTTCAACATAGAAATTACGTGGAAAGTTTTTGATGTTTTTAATATTTATATTTAACTTTTCGGATGATATAAACTTCATTCTCGTTACTTTGTTTTCGTTTTCGATTGATATTGATTGACTTGTCGAATTCATCGATTCTTCAATGATAAATGTTACATCTTTAGTAATCGACTTAACATATGTCGTCCATTCATTCTCATAATATCCTTCGTAATCAGGATATGGTATACTTATTGAGATATCTGATAATTCAGGATCATGAACAAAATATAATTTATTTGCTTCATATGATAATGATATGTTATAACGTGATATAAAATTATCTTCATAAAGTGTAAATAAACTTTCATTAAAATCGTTGCTTTGTGAATATATTAATTTGTTTTCTGTTGTGGAAAAGACATGAATTCGTTGGAAATCAAAATTTGTTGTAGGAATATAAAACTTAAAGCCATATTTGATAATGGTACTTCCTAAATATGAATTAGAATAAACTGTTTGCATAGTTATTGGTGAAAAGTCTTCTTCAATTGGAATAATAATTCCTTCAAATGTGGAATTAACATCAAAATCAGTAAGTGATAAATCACCTTGTGATAATTGGATAATATCATATATTGTTGTAACACTTTCATCATTGATATAAAATGTTTTGACTGGATCATCACACATACTGCGGAGGACGTTTACGCGGAGTCCGTTTACGTGTATCGTCGAGTTGCCGCCCGTTAAGTTTTTGACAAAAAGTGACGAGGGAAGTGAGATTTTTTGGTTGTCGCCAATGATGATAGAGTCAATCGTAGGTGTTTTAGAGTCAATGGAAATCTTAGATTCTGTTTCTGCTTCATAAAGAAGGCTATTAAATGAAAAAATACAATTTGGACAATTATTTGTAAAATGAGCATTGATATAATCCATATAAAAATTAATAGATGGAACAATGTCATTAGAAGTTGAATCAACTTTTAGATATTGAGAATATATTTGAATATCATTATCTTGATTTTGAAGTAATAAGGAATTTGTTATTGATACATTTGTATCACCATTGATGTTATTATAGTAAAAGTCAAGTGGTGCCAATTTTGGAAAAGAAAATGTTAATTTTTGATTATGAAGAATTTCAATTTGTGAATCCAAAAAATTAAGTTGGAATTTACCATTGTCAGCTTCAATTGAGATTTTGTTTTTATAAGTTGATATCATTTTTATTTCTTGTGATGATTTTAATTCTGATTTAAGTGAAAAATCAGATACTAAAATAGAATCAAACATATCTAAATTCGAACCATCAGTTGTAAATGAAATTGTTGAAAGAGAAATTTTCTTTGTTGGCTTAGAATTTGTTAATGATAATGATTTCACCTTAATATAATCAATTTCATTATTTCCATCTGTTGGAACAATGTTTAATGTATCGAATGAATAATATAAATCATATTTTAATTTGATTCTCAATGTAGGATTAAGTGATGAATTTCCAACAAATTCTAATATTGTTCCAGTCGGGAAAATATTTGTATCAACGGATGCTGGCGAATTTGTATTTCCTTGAATATAAATTCTATAATTGTCATATCCTTCATGTTCTTTAAATTGATTCCAATCAGTTATTGTGTCCATACCGCTTGGACAATAACCCCCTGATGTTTTAAAGCAAACATCATAGAACACAGAAGCACATCTTGCAAATCCAAGTAACAAAATCATTGGGATTTGCTTTAGGAATGGAGAACCTTGTATTTTCAATGCGCCTTATTGTATATCATTCAATCTGAAGGAGGTTATTATTTACACCGTTCAAAACCATTATCGGTTCTTTTATCATTCTCCAAAAAATATCCAAAATATATTACTATAGTTTTTTTTTTAAGCCTTAAAATCATTTTGTAAAATATAAAATTCACTTAAAAAACAATTTTATTATCTGTAATTACCAATAAGGGCACCAACCTGCATAATGTCTTATATAATTTTCAGGGTTAATTGCCTCTTTTATTAGCATGTCCACTTGAGTTTCTACGTTCATATCTTTTTTATCTTCGATTTCTTTGCCCATTAATTTTAATGAAACTCTTTCTAAGATATAATTTGGAGATTGATGATACTTTTCTTCATATAAAACATCTTCCAAAGGTTCATGAATGAAAATTTCGAGTAAAGCAACAAGTGAACCTCGATTATCTCTTAAAACCCACATTATATCTTCACAAGCCTTCCTAAACAAACCATATCCAGGTCCATCCAAAGCATTAACAATCATTCTAGTTAATCTAAATGGAACTTTTTCGGGATAATTTTCTCTATTGATAGCTACTTCAAAAGAGTCTCCAAAATCAATATGAATGACTTTACCGGTTTCTCTTTGTATCATTATATTAGAAGGATGTCTATCACCTAAACCTATAATGTAACCTATCATTGACATTAATGCAGTAGTTATACAAAATAAAGAACATCTATGAAACCATACGGCTGCATTTGGTGCTCTAGTCCAAAGGAAATCTCTAATTTCAGTTGCTTTAATTTTTTCATCCACCACATAAAACGCCTCCAGTTTTTGTAAATTATTCAAACAGCTTGATAAACCTCCGTTGAATTCAGAAAGTATATCAAATTCAGCGGTTTGACTTATATCTTTCAAATCTCTCATTTCACAAATTATCTGATGCAATGTATCGGCCCCAGTAATCCATTGAATTATTCCAACGTTCGGTGCTATCGGCACTATTGAATATTCTACTATCGTTGCTTCATATTCTCTTGTAATTCTTGTATGATTTAACAATGAATTAATTAACGTAAAGAATTGCATTACTCTTTTATCAAGTCTTAAATCTTCATTACCCTTTAATAAGAATTTCATTTTTTGGCCAGTGTTTGTAACTATTATTATACATCTTGGATGTTGTTGAGTATTTAACACTTGTAAAGCAGATTCGATGTAATCGATTTTTTCATTTGTGTCTTCCATTCCAGGGATACATATTGCGAAACCTCTTTTTTTTGCAAGTTCATTACTAACTTTTGGTAATAATATTAAGTCAAGTCTTTTAATTTGTTCAGATAATAATTCATAAAGTTCCTTAAAAATTTTCCACATTTTGTTCATTGATTCGGTGCTATTTTCAACAAATAAATTATAACATTCATTAATACGTTTTCCATGAATTCGTATAAATAATTTATCAAGATCGTTTTGAGGGTTTTGATATTTAATGAATTGAGTTTCTAATATATTATTCATTAAATCAATTTGACCTTCGTTTTGTGCATGTAAAGCATTATGTAAAGTATTTATCCATTGTTCGAAACATGTAATTGCAGCTTTCATCATTCCATCGACGAATATTTCGGCATCTTTTTTGATTTCTTCATTACCATAAGCCAAATTCTCGATTAATTCATTTGAGAATTTTGCTTTTTCGACATTTTTACTAAATTTATAGATATTAATTTGGAAGAATAAATGTTGGAAATGATCTTTTCCATAATTATATAATATCTTATGTACAATATCTTTAAATCGAGGATCAGGATGATTTATGTGGACAATTATTTGAGGAATAATTTGTTTTAATATATTCGAAGGTAATGAAAATAATTCTTTAATAAGTTGTGTTGGAATATTAGAACTATCATGAATCCTAAAAAATATTGCAAACATTTGACATAAATATTCAAGTGTACTTGTAGTTCTAATTTTTGCTCCTTTAAGAAATCCATCAACAGCATTAAATGAATATTTATCTTCATGTGTAAGCTCAGATAAAACTGCATTAGAATGTGCCCAACCTAACCATACTTTAGCATCAGATTCATTATTTTCTTGTGATAATTTAAATAATTTTGTGATTTTTATTAATGACTTTATTTTTGTTGGAGCATTTGATAATAAGATTGATCCTAAAGTTCGATACATTTTAGATTTAAATCGTTTATTAATTTGATTAATATTTAACATATTTTTTATTATGTCTAATATTTCATTTGAAAATGAATTCTTTTGTAATAAAAATTTCTTCATTTCTTGAATCGAATTAAATTTATTTTCTTTAGGAAATATTGTTTTAAATTTTTCTTGATTAATTAAATTAGAATAAAATAATGGAAATATAGTATCAGGTATCGAATTAACAAACAGATTTAAATTGTTCGATTGTAATGAATTTAACATAGTAATAATCGAACGTATAATATTCGCTGCATTTTCATGTTTACCTTGAGCCCATTTAATTTTAGCTCTCGAAAACTCAACATCAAATGAAAATATTTTTGAAAAAAATCGTTCGAAATATATATCTAAAAGACTCCATTTTCTTTCATTCCTTAATACAGATATCATTTTTAAATACGCTTCTAAATTAGAATCAGTTGGGAATAATGCTACGTTTCTAATTTGCATTAATTTTATCCAATTATCAGAGTTTCGTTTAAATCCTTTTAATCTTTTATTTAAGAATTCATTATGATTAATTTCATTTGGATTCTTTTTCATTTGTAATGTTTCCTTTAATTCAACAAATAATTGTGCATAAGATAAATTAACATTCGCACGATTAATATCACCAGAAGAGAATTCAGTTTTAGCTCTAGCTAATATTGAAAAACCAGAATCAATAATTTCTTTAGCTTCGTCGAATTTACAAGTAAATATTTTAAATACAGCATTAAATATCGCATCATTTAAAGATAATTGTTTTGGGAATTTCGATACAATTTCTTCTGCTTTTTCATATTCACCTGAATTATAAAATGCCCAAGCAAAATATCGCGCTGTAGAAGCTCGATCTTTATCAGACATTTTATAAAACTCAGGTTCAAACTTTTTAATTATTGACCATTGTTCTAAATGTGCATGACAACGAATTCGTCCTACTAAAGTTGAATCATTAACTTCATAATATTTTAATGCTTTAACCCAATCACGAAGTAACTCATGCCATTTAGCTTTATTATTACGATCTAATGAATAAAAATTTAACATTCCTTCAGCTGTAGCTATTTGACCTAACGAAGTATTTAATGAAAGTAATTTCTCAATTACTTTATGATCTGTTGGATTATTTCGTAATTCTTTTTGTAATAAATATAATGAAAATGGTCTAGATTCAAAACAATTTGCTAAATCATAATTCGAAATATATAATGGTATAAAAGCTCGATCTGCAATTTCAGCTAATGATAAAATTGTTTGATCAATATGTGTATGATTCTTTAATATAGATTCAATAATATTCGAAAACTTTTTTCGATCATTTTCATTCGATTCTTTATAACATGATAAAAATGCTATAGGAAATAATATATTACGAAAATTACTTTGTGAATTAGCAAAATGGATACATGATCGAATTACTGGTGAAGGTGATTGTTTAATTAATTTACGTGATAAATTATCTAACCATTGTACCATGTTTAATTCAGAAGGGATTTCTAAATCATTAAAAAACTCATGTTTAATAGGGATTTCAATATTTTCATTTATCGATGGCTTAAATTTCGGTGGTCTTAATTTAATAAATTTCGCATCAGATAAACTTCGAATATTGGAACTCATTAATTTATTTAATTCATTAATATGTGGAGATTTAAACTTTGTAGAAGTAAAATAATTATTAATCACAGAAAAAGGTATCGATGTACAAATTGCTAAATTATAAATTAATTCAATGATTTTATTACCTTTATCTATTTGAAATAATCGAAATGTTAAATGTGAAATTCTTGATTGATAAGCTCTTAAATCCATAGATTGCATTAAACAAATCAATGCGTTAGCTACAAATTTAACTTGCATTGGTTGAATTTTTTGTGTTTCGAATGCATCTATAAATTGACAAAATGGTTGACTTTGAAATATAACTGCAAATGTACAAAACTTCATTAAATATTTAAAATACATTGAATCATCAGTATTAAAATGATTTAAAGCTGGTAAATATAATGATGAAACAAATGGTATAAATGATCCCATAAAACAATAAGAAAAAGAAGCATATAATTTAATACATGAAGTTTCTGAAATATGTTTAACTAAAGTTTTAATGATTGATGGCATAAATTGTAATGTTTCTATTGGACATTTAATCGATATTAATTCAAGTTGTCCAAATAATTTCTCGCGAATTTTCCCTTTATTAGATTCAATACCACGTAAAAACATTGGTATTATTTTATCCATAAATTTACCAGCACTTTTAGGTGAACAAGAAAAAACTTTTGTAATTGTATCATATAAATGGATTGAAGGTGTCGATAAATAAGGTAATAAATGAGATAAAACAAAATTTGTAAAAAATGAAGGATTTTTTAAGTCAACTGATAACTCATTTAAATTAATATCATTTTTTGTTATTAAGTTATTCTTTGTAAATGATAATGTATCACAAGAAGTACCTAATAATTCTATAATAGATACAGCCACATCTTTTGATTGAGTTTTTTTCAAATGGTTTAATAAAACGGGTATAATCTCAGGATAATATAATCTAAGGTTTAATCCAGGTGTTAAAGAAGATACAATTTTAGTTAATGAATTCGCTGCAGTTATTAATAATTGTGGGGAATTTCTAGCCGAAAATATATTATAAAAAGCTAATAAAACATAATCTAAATAAGGTATAATTAATTGTCCTAAACATGCAAATGTTTGTAATAGATATCCATCTCTCGAATTAACATATTTCTCATTTTGGACTTGAAACACCATATATCGTTTGGGCTCATTAATTTTCCGTTCATTTAGATTAAATAAAAATGAATTTGGATCTCGATAATTATCACGATGTTTAATCGATGATATATCAAATACTTGACTCGTTAAGAATGAAGGTCGATTAGTTTTTATAGGTTTTGTAGCTTTAAGTTGATCTAAACATATTACTACAATGTTTGGAATAAATTCTTTTAATAAGTCGGAATAATGTGTAACAATTACTGGTAATAAAGAAGCAATTTTCGACCGAATTTTAGCATTAGATAATGATTGAATTGAAGATAATACATGTTCAACACATGCAGTAATTTCAGTATAAAAATCTAATGGATTACATTTAATAGCATCCGAAAATACTTCTAATGCATATCGACGTACTTTAAATGATGAATCATTTAAAGTTTGATTAATATCAGGCATAAAAGCTAATGCTTTTGTATGTGATATTGCATTTAATGCTTCATAGCGAACTCGTGGCCAAGGATCATATTGAGTCAAAAACACTAAAAAATGTAATGATTCACTTGTATCGACATGTGCTAAACATTTTACTAAATGAAGTTTAACATTTTCTTCAGTCACTTCTTTTAATGGTATAACTTTTTCATATAATTCTTTTGATGAAGAAAATAATGTCGTTGCAAATTCATTTATAAATTTTAATGCCCAAATATTATCATTTGATGAACTTTCAGGTGATAAGTTTTTATCAATAAATTTATGTAACTCTTCAATCGTTTGTTTAGGAATTGGTTTAAGTCGATGTAAGAATTGTATATATTCATCAAATGAAAATACTTTTGTAAAAATCGTCGTCGATATTTCAGTATTTGGACATTCATCTAATATATGTGTTAATATACAAAACGAAAATTGGCATTGATCCATTGAATTCGAAGTGTTAATTTGTTTCTCACAAAATTGTACTAATGGAATTATGTTTATATCTGAATGAAATACATGAATAAATTTACCTAAAATATGATAATATGGATGCGGATTATTTGGATTAGGACATTTTAAAATTAATTCCTCAATGATTTGATTTATTTGGTGATGATTAAAAATGATTTTAAAGGCTTTTGCGATATTAAATAAAAATTTGAAAGATTCAATGGATAACGGTTGATAATCGTTAACCGCATGTTCAATTAAAAGGTTTATTAAATTTTGATTCAATGTAAAGAGTTTGTATTGGATGTGAAATAAAAAACGTAGAAAACGCATAGGACCATGACAATTAATGTTATTATTGGATTTGACATATGAGAGACATGAGTTGTAAGCTTTGGAGAGAATAATTTTATTGGAATATTCAGAAATATATCGAAATTGAAATTCAAGAATTTTTGTTGAGAGAATTCGTATGTCATAATCTGAATTACAACAAAGGGAAAATAAGGACGGGAAAACATTTGCTGTATTATGCGTAATATCAATTGTTGGATAAAACCGTTTTGCTTGATTTAAAATTAAAAGACTACTAAACCAATGTTGTTCATAGCCTTCTTCTTGAACCCATTGAAATGCAATTTGTACCGGAGTTTTAAATAATGAGGCTCCTTCTGAATTTTCTTGTGCAATCCATCTTAAAACTTGCGTTGTAGCTTTTAATATTATGGCTTCCCCTGATTGAAGATCAATCATTGGATCCCAAAGTGACTTTATTTGATCAATGTCTCTTTGAAAAAAATGCAAAAGTGAAATCATCATAAGCATATTCATTCGACTTTTTATTGAAGAAGATGCTTGGTATGTTTTGATTTGTAGCTCCCATGATTCAAATGTAGTTTGAAGTTCTTGTTCTGTTTGAAGAAATAATTTGGGTCCCAATGCTGAAATTAATGGATTACGATTTTTTTTCCAAGTTGAGTAACCAAGGTTTATATCGTAATCAATTGAAGAAACAATGGTTCTAACTTGTTGCATTTTAAAATTTTATATTTTTGGTGACTTGACGAAACAAACTTTATAAAACGGTCGCTTAGAAATTTAATCAACATTCAAAAGTGTCAAAAATAACCGGTTGAATTTGTTTTTATAAGACGCTATAAAAAGGTTTATAGATAGTGTACAGTTTCTTATATGAACTTTTATTAAAACTCTTTCATGAAATATATAATTGCTCATTTGGAACCGTTTTAATAATTAAGCAAATAAATTCATCAAATCATAAAAAATAAACAAGGTGTGCTTCATCCAAACTTAGGAATATCTTCAACACCACTAACAAAACATTTATACATGGTTTATCATGTGGTAATTTGTTTCTGAATGAAAAATGCATATTCGAGAAGCTATTTAGGAGGTTCAAGCTTAGAGGCTTTTATACTTATTTACCATTTATCTATTTAAAATGATATTACTATTTAAACTAAAAACTTCAAGGATATCATTTTCCTTCCAATAACAATTTTTGAATTTTTCTTAATAGGAAACGCTCAGAAAGTGGCATATTAACGTACTTCCAATAAGTGACAAGTTTTGTAAGCTTTACATAATACTAGAAACGATAACAGCCCAAAGAACGTTTATATGATAATTTTTATAAACAAATCAATTATAGGACCTTGGCAGGGTTCTTTATCGGTTTGTGAAACAAAAATATGAAACATTTTTCATTACAAGCAAAATAGGCAATTAATAAATTTATTTTTGTTTAAAAATTACTTTCAGTGAAATGATATTAATTTTTTTGGTATATATATATAGATAACAATATGTTCACTTATAGATGCTTAGAGCATTTCCAAGCTGTGTAATTGATTTATAATTAATACATGTGTATATTTTCATTTTTGCATAAAAAACTATTTGTGTTAATTTTGCTCCAAAATTATTTATGATTTTTATATTTGAATTTATATACAATAAAAGAATATTATATGTAAAAGCATTTTCTTGAGCGTGCTTCACGACAAAACATTCAAATTTGTGTTATAGTTGCTGAATTCTTCATATTGGATATTGAGCTGGATCCTATCAGAACATTATCGAATATAAATTAACGTAGGCGTAAATTTTTGTTTTTATTGTTTCCATTTTTCAGCTTTAAAGCGCTTTCCTGAATATGTAAATCAAACAGGAGGATCATGGATGCCAGATGGGAATCGTTTTATTAGTAACTCGCGTGTTCTAGCAGTGATTCTTCATTTAAAAGCAAATTCAATCAACACAAATTTTCGAGATCAAGGATTTGGTATTCATCCAAACACTATTGAAGAAATGCTATAATCCTTTCCTGATATTCCCGATGTTAGTCATTGGAAGATCCGTTATCATTTAACAGTAGACTTTTCTGATCAAACTACTTTTGCAGAAGCAAAAAAGTTTAAATTATCAATTTTTTCTGCGCCAAGCCCTCAAGTATCGTTTTTATTTTACATCTCACACATCCTTTACAGGTCATTCTTTCGTACTGGCAACAGTGGATATGAAACAATATCAAACAATCAAACTCGATTCACATATTAATGACAAGTCAGAATGGTTCACAAGTTTAATCACATCATTAGCGATCACATGGAAAAATGATATATCACAACAACCTAAAGTTTCATTAGATGTATTTATCAAATATTTATTTGATGGTCAAACGATGTTAACAGATGAAGAGAAAATGCAAATCAAAATGAATCTTTTATACATCTTTAAATCGAACAAAAACATATATCAAAACAACGATCGCTTTATGTTTTCATCGTTTGTATATTTCTTTTTATGCTATGGATGTGTTGAAGATTTATTACAAATGTTAAAAGAAGTCACATCATTTATTACAAAATGATACGACGAAAATCAAATTTGTTCATTGGTTTTCACCCTGTCAAAACATTGATTCAAGAATTAAAAATGCCGACAATTGTCATTGATATCATTGGATGATATGTGTTACTGATATCCCAAACATATATTCATTACATTATAAAACTGATAACATATACATATATATATATCATAACCCAATGACATCAAATCAACTCGAGTTTAAAGAAGGCTTTAAATACCCACCAACTTTGCATTACTTGTTGAAAAACATTTTGCTTTTGGATTTGGAACAGAAGAAATCAATGGAAGCGCAAAAAAGACCAGTCATGTTGAAATTCGCAGATGATAAAGCAATGCGTAACATGAAATGCTCAGGTGATATAAGAGTGGACGGTATCTTTCGTGAAAGTAGTAAATATAATACAAAGTGGTTCAAGTTTTTCGATAATTCATTTGTATTTTGATCTAAAAGTTTTCTCTTTTTTGTATGACTTTATTAAAAATATAAATAAAAATGAGTTCAACAATATGAATACTAAAAATATTTAATTATTTTATTTGAGATTTATTTTATTAGTTCGATGTTTCAAAATAACTTTTGAAAATTATTTTGGGCAACACTAATAATAGCATCTAAATATATTTATACAGAAATAGTTAAATTACTTCTTGAACAAAAAGAAATTGATGTTAATGCTAAAAATAAAATTTATTTTGATAATTTTATATTTCAAGATAATGTTTGGAAATTATTCAAATAATTTGAAACAGCCCTTATGCATGCATCCGAAAATGGTTATACATAAATAGTTAAATTACTTCTTGAACATGAAAGAATAGATATTTATGCTAAAGATATTTATTAGCTCTATATTTTATTTATTTTGAAAATTTTGTACTTCATAAAAAAATTGGAAATTATTTAAATTATTATTTTTCAGAACTTGTTTGGGCATCCGAAGAATCAGCTAATTTGATTATACAGAAAAGTAAACAGTGTGATGTTGAATGAAAAAGCATGTATTGTATCATAAAGAATTAGTTTGTTTATTAAATTTTTGTCGTTTTCTTTTTATAAAACATTAAAAATAAAGTAAAAATTTGATGTAAAACCAAATTGGTTATTGGTTAGTATTTATAACTTAATTATTATCAAAAATAAAGTTGAATTTACCTTGAAGAATACAAACGAAAAAAGAACGATAGTAAATTTAGTAAATGTTTTAGTAAATTAATAGAACGATATAAACCGCTCACGACCGTTTAATTCATGAAAAAAATTCGTTAATTAGAAAAAATGGATGCAGGACAAAAAGTTCTCTTTGATCAAGAAAATAATTATAGGCTAAAAGTAATTGAACCTGAACAATTCAAAGAAACACTTAAGCTTAAAGATGTCTGCGATAAGTTTCCAGGAGAAGTAAATGAATTTATGAATTCAGTTAAAGAATTTTTGGCTTTTATGGAAACGCAAAGCAAAAGAGTAGAAGATCAAAAGCTCTTGTCTATTGCATTACGAAACCTTGTGAACGAAGAAATTGAATCTCGAAAGCAAAAGAAGATCGATCTTCAAAGTGAGATCGAATCAAAACAAAAATATCTTGAACGGCTCAATTCAGAAATACATAGCTTTGAAGAGTACGATCGACAATTGGCTGAAAATACAGAAAAATTATCAATGATTTAATAAACATTTAAATAAAAAGTTAACCATTTGTTCCGCAATTTATATTGTTTTTCTCTTATGTTTTTTCATGAAAAAAGTTATGTATATATACAATAGTCAAATAAATTTAATTAAAGGAAACCCATCTTAAAAACAAAATTGAGTTCAGTGGCTAAAATAAGGGATAATGTGAGTAACAAATCAAGTATTTGAGCAAAAGACAGACAAGGTGAGACGTTCCGGATGACGCTGGGTTTCACTTACCAAAATTCTTTTCATACACAATTTTCCGATTGTTTCAACCTACTTTTGATTCAAAAAGTTTTTTTCAATAGTGTTGTGTTCATTAACGTTTTTTAACATCTGCACTTTATTGAAAAATTTGAACAATGAAATCTTTATTTCAACGTTTTTTTTTGGAATAAAATTTGTTTCTGAATTGCCTTGTCCTTTGAATGAATGTTGTTCAGAAAGTTTCATGGATATGTTCATAGCGATGCCTCCCAAAAAAAAATTCTGTGAAGAGCATTGAAACAGTTTGGAAGGTATTCACTGAAGGGTATTGAAAAAATATCTTTACCTAACACAATAATCTGACTTTTTCAGAAGGAGCCGGTTCCCACTTTCTTCTTATCCGATTGTTTCCTAAAATCTCACTTATGCTCCAGATCAAAAAAACGCATGAGCCACAAAAAGTAAGGTGGACTGAGGAAGAGGATGAAATGTTAAGAAGGAGTGTACAAAAACATGGTCCAACAAATTGGAAACGAATAGCTGAAGAACTTCCCAATCGAAATGGAAAGCAATGCAGAGAAAGGTGGGTTAACCAAATCACACCTGGTATCAACAAAAATGATTGGAATTACCAAGAAGATTTGTTGCTTGTCAAAATGTCAAATATTTATGGACATAAATGGTCCACCATCTCAAAGTATTTTTCAGGAAGGTCAGTTAACGCAATAAAAAATAGATGGACTTGGATTAATAGACATTCTGGATACGTCATCAGTTTGTATCATGCTATTAATACTGGCACTGCTATTCAAGCAGGTAACCAGATCGTTTTAAATTCGTTTAACCCTGAACAAGAATTAATTTTCAGAGAAATCCAAAATGAGAATGAACAAACTCTTTCATTAAAACCAGGAAGAATAATATTTCCACAACTTGCAGACAAAATAGATTTCAAGCCAGATCAATTCCAAAAATTATTAGAAAATGTCAACTAGAGTTTCACCCCTAACATTTCTAGATAATAAAAAATGATAAAGCATACAATAGCTGTTTCTTCTTTAGCTGTGGATTTGATTATTTTCCGTCGTGTTGGAAGTCGGACTTTCGTTCGACCAAAATTTGAGCTTTCATACAAAAGTGCCACTTTTTGACAAATGGAAGAAAAGAAAAACAAGAAAGAATTCCCAGCATTTCTTGCTGCTATAGGGATTCCTTTGTTATGGGTAATTTTGTATGCTTTTTCAAGAAGGAAAAGATCTATTTGTATCCAACAATACGGAATCGATGAATGCAAACCTTCAAGAATATCATACATCTTCCTTTGTTTCGCAATTTGCATTGCACTTTACGGAATCATCAAAATCCGCAATGGAAAAGAAAAGGAAGAGGAAAAGAAAGAAGAAAAGCCAAAGGAAGAGGAAAAGGAAAAAGCAGAATAAATTCAAAGAGCCTTTTAAAGAAGAAGGAAACCACATCTTAGCAGTAAGGAACTAAACAGTCTATGTATATCTTTATTTTGGTTTTCAGAATTCATTAAATTGACTTCCAAAATTGGAAAAAATATTTCAAGAATTTTTCTAATTTATTAGTTTTTCACAATTACATTATAAAACTCTTTTTTACATATAGAGGAAAATATTCAATTTAATGTGAATCATGGAATTGTAAAATACCAAAAGTTGTACTGGCTATAACCAATCCAAACAAAATAAGTTAGCCTTTCATCAATGATAATTTGACTTAGTTCTTCTTTCATTTGCTGAATTTTTTGATTATACAAAAATCATGATCAAAATATTTTAACCGATTTTTACACTGAAAATTCGTTATCGTTCATTGAAATCAAAAGTCACTTCATTTTCCTCTATTATACAATGTTTTATTGAATTTTTTCTTTGCATTTAGGACACTCTTCATTTTGGGAAAGATATCGTGTTATACAATTTGAGTGGAAAAGATGTTGGCACTTTAACTTAACGATTTTTTGGTTAGGTCGCATTGGCAATTTGCAAATACAGCAGATGTGCTTTTTAGCAAGTTCTGGCATAGAAAATGTGTAAAGCGATAAGTAGATGATATCTGGACTGTGCGTACTTGGAATTTGTTCAGGTTTTGCACATATAATTCTCTTCTTACGATTCTTTGGAGATGGTGGAGTTGTTATTTTGGTTGTGTGTCCTGCTTTTTCAAGTTGCTCTTCAAGCATTTTATCAAGTTTCTGATCAATTAATCCTGTTCGTGGATCAACGCCTTCATCTATCATCTTCATAGCTTCTATCCAAGGATCCATTAGATCTTTTGTTGGACGAGCTGGCATGAGATATGTATGACATTTTGGACATTGACCTGGATAATCTGCTAACCAAAATTCTGCACAATAAGGACACTGCCAAACAGTGCGGTGATCATTTGGGTCATTGGGGTTCCTTCTTGGGCCCTTATATTCTGGGTCATCTTCTGGATGTACATATTGAGATAATTTTGGCCTTGGTTTTGCATTAGGCATTCGAACAATTTCTTGTGCCCATACTGGAGACTCAAATTCTGGTTCTGGTTTTTCATCTAACCCTTGCCATTCAGGGCGATTTTGGATTCTTTTGTTTTTTCTCATGTGACATGTGATATGAATTCCCAAATGGAGAAGCAACTTAAAAAACATTTAAAAAAATTTTTTTACAAGTGATCATCCCCAAAAATTTTCTTATCTCTATTGATTTGAATGTAAGTAAGTGTTAACACTTAATTTTTATAAAAATGAGATGATTATTTTTTGATCTTTTTTTAAAATCTAAAGGGAAATAAGTATAGAATAGATCATGTGATATAGCAACGAATTGCTGCTTGATATGAGACATTTAAATTAAACTGAATGAAAGTATGTATGATACATTTAAAAATACATCTATTTAGCGTCTTCATTAAATTTTTGAACAGTGAGTAATATTCGACATTTTGTTTTGGAAATTGATTTAATTTTTTTAAAAAAAAAATATTATTATTTTGAGTTTTATATATTTTTTTTTAAAAAAATAAATAAAATTGTAATAACTACAATTTTTTGTATTATATAATTTTTAAATTTCTTCAACTCGAGAAGATATTTCCATTTTAAACTTGATCGTTATAAAATTCATAAACTTAATGACAGACACTCAATTTTACCTTTTCCACAGAAATTTCAAATGCATGGTCAATCTTTTTCAATTGTCCGACCAAAAGGTAATCACATCTTTTCATGCAAGAAGGAGAAGCCGTCTACAAACTTGATCTTTATGTTCCCACAACACACATCAAACAAGTCAAAGATGCTCTTGCTGCTGCTGGAGCTGGTAAAATCGGTAAATATGATTCATGCATGTGGACTACAAATGGACTTGGTCAATTCCGCGCTCAAGTTGGCTCCCAACCATTCATCGGTGGAATTGGTGCTATTCACCATGTCGAAGAAGCTAAAATCGAATGCATTATCTACGAGTCAAACCTTAAGGATGCTATTAACGCAATGATCAAGGCTCATCCATATGAATGTCCATCCTTCCAATACTGGAAAATCAATGTTCAACCACCACAATAAATTTTAATAAAAATTTTGGAAACGAACAATCTCAAAAAAATTCTTTATTTATCCATTTTTGCTATAATAGGATAAATTTTTTTTTTTTTTAGATTCCAAAGTTGGGTAAATAAATCGACAATTCCGCACAGGTCTTATTTTTGACGGTTAGAGCCTGAACCAGTTTATGCCGATAAAAATACTTTCATCAGGAACTGTCCTTTGGTAAAGTAGCATAAAAACAATTATTGATGGAACGTTTTATGATGTGTCTGAGTATCATTTTGTTGATACTTATTCTTTAAAAGTTAAAATCAATAATAAAGAAATACCATTCGAAATTTCTGTAATTCCAGGTCAAGATGAATACTCAGCATTAATCCCAGGGCATGCAAAAAAAGCAAATGGATTCATAATATGTACTCTATAATTGATTATTTATCTTTTCAATTTGTAGAAGACTTTATAATACAATAAAAAGAATAAAAGGAACAACCAATATACCACTTTTAATTTGTGGCAATAAGCGTGACCTTTCAGATCAAAGACGAGCAAGTAAATCCGAAGGAGAAGAACTTGCAAAAAGACTTGGCGCGGAATTTTTAGAAACATCAGCTAAAGATAACATAAATATTAAAGAAATGTTCGAAACAATTGTTAATCTTGTACTTCAAAATCCAGAAGCAATTGACAAATAAGAGGATTCAAATACTCAAAGAAAACACAAGAATAAAGAAGTGTGTTTTATTAGTTAATATCGTACAAAAAATAAATTCTCTAAATTTTATCTTTTAAACAATAAACTTTGTAAACATCAAAATATATAATTTTAAGATATGAATGTATATATATAGATATATATATCTATTTGAAAATAAGTTATTTTATGTTTATAAAATTATGCAGTGAAAAACTGAAATCTTCTGCCTACATTCAAGATGATATGAGGTATAGAAATCTTGTTAATGCTTTTATTAGCTAGGTCAAAAGAAACCAAGTTCTATTTTAGACTTATGATAATTTAAAAAAAGATTATTAACAAGATTATAATTATCCAAAAGAAAAATCTTAGGTGATAGAGCTACATGAAATAATGAAAAATTGTAGGTCTTACATTGTTGGATTTATAAATTTATTTAATACTTTTTCAAAAAATAACTCAAAAAAGCCACCGGCGGGACTCGAACCCGCAACCCCAAGATTAAGAGTCTTATGCTCTAGCCGATTGAGCTACGATGGCACACATTTTCATAAAAATATCAAGTTTTTTTTCCTAATATGAATTAATACTTTTTTATTCATTCAATTGAATAAAACTTTCGAAAGTTATATCCATTGATCATATTCATTTTTTTCATAATTTTTAAGTTCTTTACCAAAAACTTCGATATGTCCTGAGTTTGATTCACCTACCGAAGAATTTTGAGATGATTCTGATAATTTCATATTAATTCTTTTCATTAAAAAAATTATGGTTCCTATTACTACAAGAACAATTGCAATTGAACAACATATAATACTGACAATAACTTTTCTTGAAATTTTATTTGGGTTGTTATTTATGTTAATATTTAATAATGTAAAGAAATTACTATAAATTTGAAAATATGTTGAATAAATAATATTTGTGTATTCATAATGAACAAATATAGTAATAGAATAAGTATATGATGAACTGATATTCGAAATAATAAATAAATTTGATGTAAATGAGTTATATATTGAAAGGGAATTTGTGAAAGTCAAAATATTTGTTAAAGTAAAAGTAATAGTTAAAAGTGGATTATATGAAATCGTATTTGATTTTAATAAAGTAAATGTATTTGATTTTGTAAACTTGTTTGATTGTTCAAATGTTTGGGTTGAAATTGGTTCACATGCAGCAATGGTCCCTTTAGTTACATTTAATTCTCCGAATTTTTCATCTTTATATGATTGATTTACCATAACACATGTTATAAAAGTAGCAAAAAAACAATTGTCACCTATCACTGGAGAAGTATCACCATAAAAATATACACATTTTAATGAAGCACAAAACCAAAATGTGTTATCTCCAATATATTTCACGTTTTTTCCTATGACAATTGTATCTAATTGTCTACATATGTAAAAAACTGCAGATTGAATAACAGTAACAGATTCTGGAATTATTATATTTGTAAATGCACATCTGTAGAATGCAAAATATTTAATAATATTTAATTTCGAACCAAATAAAATTGATGCTAAATTGGCGCATGAATTAAATGCATTATTCTCAATTGAAGTTATTGTGTCTGGAATTTTAAATGTTTCAGTTTTATTTCCTGGTGGATAACATAGTAGTATTGTAATTTCTTTATCATATAGAACTCCATCGTTTTCATTATTAGAATAATTAGTGTTTTTGTTTGATATTTTTATGAATGGAAGACTGAAACATTGAAGAAATGGGTTGCCTATCGATATTGATGAAATTGAACTCGGAATTGTTACATTTTTAAGATTATAGCATTTTCGAAACATAAGACACCCAATTGAGCAAACACCCTCATAGAAAAATACAGTTTCAAGATTAGTACATACACAGAATACATTTTGTCCGACTGTTGTAAGAGGACATTTAAATGTTAAATTTTTTAATGCTGTGCAATATCCAAATGCATAATCTCCAATAGTTAATATGCCTTCTCCGAATGAAATATTTTCTAAACGATAGCAATATTCAAACGCTTTATCTCCAATTGAAGTGACAGTTTTATTAATCACAACAGTACTTAATAAAGGCCATTCATAGAATGCTTCTTTGGGAATTTGAGTTATTTCACTTGTAATTACAACATGTTTTGTAACATCATGATATTCAAATGAAAATTCTTGTTGATTGTTAATAGTTAGTGTTGATGTTGTATTGTCAAAAGTTTGTATCGAAAGTGAAAAAAATAATGTAAATATTATTGTATTAATTATAATATTTGTCTTACCTTTTATTTCATAAATAATTTAAGTTATGCTTATAAAAGAATAATTTATTTTCTTTAGAAATTAACAGTATTAAATGGGATGTCTTCTACATCATGTCTCTAAAAACTATTTTGATGGAATATATTTAAATAAATATTATAGAAAAATAATATTTTGAAATACCTATAAAGAAAAAACAATTAAAACCAATTTTTTTTTTGATTATCAAATATGAAAAATATTATATTGAAAGATAAGTAATCATTCTCTTATATAAATGAATATGAAATTTATTTTTAAATTTTCAAAAAGATTAATAATCATTTCGATAATAAAATGTTAATTCCAATGATATTAAATTTTTTTTTCCAGATATATTTGAATTTATTGACAATATATCAATTTTGGAATCCGACAACGCATTTCCCGATTACCGCCAACAATTCCTGGTATTCGTTTGCGTACTGTCCGACTGCGCTTACGTTGAGCATCATTTTGCACGCCTCCATGTTCCCCTCCGTGAATCTTCCCTCGAAAATCACGTACAGTCCTAAGTCGACTCTTCTCGTTATCATTTGTATTTGGTTCGGATACAATATTTCGTATCCTCTTTGTCGCACAATATTTTGCAACACGAAAAACAAATCTTCCGGCGTTTGGAAGTCAGTTTCGAATTGCACCGAATCATTACTATTAAATTCGGGTATTGTGACGTTGCCCCAATCGGCCTTTTGCGCTAACGAGAACATTTCAGGTGACGACATCGAGTCTAATGGACTTCGACGTGCCCAACTATCGAATCCCTGCGTCGTTTGCGGTGATTGATAGAACGCTTCGTTCGGCATAGTGATGAACTCGTTAATGCACTGCTCGGATGGCCACGGCAATGCTTCGGGATTCATTCCCCGCTTATGCATCAAGAAGAAGACCTTAGCCATCGAATGTTGCGGTGACGAAAGTTCGCTGGCAATTTCTTCCCGACTTTTATAACCAATGTTTAGTAAAATGTTAATGATCTCTTCATCGACTTCATTAAGTTCAATCGGATCGGGCAGATATGGGATTGCTAAGGGAGTGGGAATGATGTACCCTTCTTTTAGACCAATGTGGAACGCTGGATGTTGCTTGATCTCGCTAATCGTGATCCGCGAATTGACATCGACAACTAACATGCGACGTATTAGGTCTTGGAATATGGCTGGAATGGTGTCCGGCATTATGTATTTGCCGCTTTTGACCTTGTTTAATAAGACTCGAATTGATTGATCATCAAATGGTAATCTTCCCTGGGGTTAGATGTTTAGAATATATTAATTATATTCTTTGAATTAATCACTTTTTTATGTAAAAAAATGATTAACTCAAAAAAATATAATTAAAAAAAATACATACTGCTAAAAGTGCATATAAAATAACACCGCAGCTCCATACATCAGCACAGCGGCCATCATATTGAACACCACGAATGACTTCAGGTGCAGCATAATGCGGTGAGCCACATGATGTATCAGCAATGTTGCTTTTCATCCATCGAGCAAAACCAAAATCGGCTATCTTGATGTTGTAATAACGATCAAGAAGGATGTTTTCGGGTTTAAGATCTCGATGACAAATGGCATGAGAATGAAGATATTCAAGACCGTAGATAATTTGGCGAAAGAAATTAATGGCAACTTGAGGTTCAAGACGACGCCTTGATATGAGGAAATCAAATAGTTCTCCATTTTCTGCATACTCAAGAACCATATATAAATGTCGCTTACTTTCACATACTTCCATGAGGTTTAATAAACTGGGATGAACAAGTAATCGCATTAATGCAATTTCACGATGGATTTTTTGCTCTAAACTTGGTTTTGAATCAAATGAACTTTTCTTAATTATTTTTATGGCAACTTGAGTTCCATTTGTTTTCTTTACTGCAAGTTTCACTTTCCCAGTTGTTCCACTGCCTAGAACTTTCGTAATTACGAAATCTCCAATCTCCTGCTGTTTGTACATTTGGCTATCGTAGTATTGAAAAAGTTGTAATAATCGAAATAAATTAGGGAAAATTATTTATTGCTGTATTTTTAGCTGTACCTATTCAATATAATAAAATGAAATATAATAGAACGAGGCCGATACATGTTGCGATTTGTTTCATAATATATACTTCGTCAAATGAAAAAAATTTTTAGAATTTTTCGTTTCTAATGTCGCTATTTTAATTCAATATGCTTTTATCTGGAGGATTTCGTGCTCTGAAACTCATAGAAAAATTGATAAAGTCAAAATTCTATTTGAATTATATGTAAAATGTTCTGCAACATTTTGGCATAAGAATCTCAAACACAGATTTTGAGATTTTGATTATATCATAATTACTTTTCTTATGGTAATATATTTTAGATGTTAATAGGTAACTTATCATTTTAATCTTCTCGAACTATCTCTGTCAGAATGAATTAATAACATGTTCCAAAATTATCCAAACGATAATTTTCCTGAACAGTTTCATGAAACATTCCTGAACAGTTTAATGATTAAACTCTAATTAAATATATTTTTTTAAACAAAAAATTCACTATTTCTTTAATCACACAAACATTTATTCAAGAGTATTTTCATCATCATCATTATATGAGATTCTTAAATCATCGCCGAATGCAGGCGTTGGTATTGCCCAAGCAAACCTTGGTCCATCACCACAAATTTCTTTTAAGTTTTCACAACATCCTTTGTTCGTAAGGTTTTGGTTTTTCCATCTCTGTAATTGTGTTTTACCCATTCGCAAATTATAGAGATTGCTTGCAAGCATTATGAGCATTCCTGAGCCAAACGATAGCTCAAACATCATCGCGACAAGGGTGAATAGGAAAAGTGTCGTTTGGGTTTTGATTGATGGAAACAAATAAACTCCCCACAAAATCAGAGCAAGACAATACAAAACACCATATATTAACATAAGCGTGAATTGCTTGTGGTTCCTTTTACCGATCCAATTGGAAACCCAAACACAAATATGATCAGCACGAATCACATAACGACCTGATCGATGTGAAAAAGATGCAAACGGAGGCTTGTGAGTCTCAGCAAATCGGAATTGATCTTCTCGGATAGCAAGACCAGAAAGTTGTTCTTCATACGAATATTTGAACTTTTTGGTCTTGACCCAGTCATACGGAAGAAAACCTGGATCCATAAACATTGCTGCACCAAGGGACCATAAAAAAAGAGCAAAGAAAAATAAAATTATGATAACAGCAATTATTTTTACACCAATTGGTGCTTTCTGAATAAATACGTTGACAAAAAACATCGCTGTACACACGAGAATAAAGAATATTTCTAGTAAGGGAAAAACAATAGAAACTTCCCAATGCTCTATAAAAACTCGATCTTGAGGCATTACTAATAAAACAGGTAAACCGCAAATGCTAGTACATTTTTTCCACCTTGTTTCTTCAGGAACTTCAATTTCGGTGTTATTTTCCAAAGAATGATTGCAGAGTGGTTCCTCTAGTTCTTCTGTGTTCTCCATTGAATCAGGGCATCCCGAAGCCGTTTAAATCCGTTATGGCCCACCCCAAACGTTGTGTGTATCGTTCGAACGAAGCATTAGAAAAAAAGTTCTTTTTCTTGACGAGCCGATATTTAAATTATTTTAGAAGTTAATTCAGGAAATAGAAAGACTTTTAATTTAAATTTTTAACGAAATATCAACAACAATGAAAATCTCAAAAACATCGGTTCGTTAAAATATTCTTCAATTTCTCGAGCTGATTCAGATGACATTAGCTTTTGGTAACAAATTAAAATGATGTCCAAGTGTTTCATATTTTGGTAGTAACATTTTTTCATTTTTTTTAACTATTTAAACTTTGTGATTAAGACACCACATAAATTATACAATGGTAAATATTTTATTATAACAAATTAACATTTTATTTATTAATAATTATCAAAGTACATAGTTTTGGATGTTTTTTCTCTGAACAATTCTTTCCAAAGCAAGAATTTCTTTTATTTTTGTTTGGTTTCCATATGTAAGCGTAGTTATTTGTCCTTTCAATTCCATAATTTCTTTCTTTGCTTTATTCAAAGCTGCTTGCAAATGTTTATTATTTGTTTCTTTATCTTCTAACTCTATATTTGTTTTCTTAATTTTATGATTTAATGCTTTAATTTCATCTTCTTTTAATTCTATTTGTTCTTGAGCTTCAACAAGTTTGGTTTTTACTTCATGATTTTTTTGCTTTAAATTCTTCTGTATTTCTTTTGGAACAGATTTTTCAAGTTTCTGATTTAATTCATTTATTGCATATTCCAAATTTGAAATTTTATTATCTTTTTCTTTATTTTGTTCTTCTGCATTTTCAAAATTCTTTTTTGATATTTTTAGTTCATTTTCATTTTCTATTATTTTCTCTTGAAGAAGTTTATTTGATTCTATAACTTTTTCTAAATTATTTGATAATTTAGTAAAAACTTTTTTAACATTTTCTTCAACATTATTAAAACTATTTGTAACCCACCACCAATTTCTACAGTCATTTTCGTATTCAACATTTGTACCACTAAGTTTTTTCCATCTATTTATAATGATTACCATAGTAATTATAGGTTTAATCATATGTGAATCAACATTAATTGCAACAGAAGAAATTGATTTGATTTTATTATGGAGAAAAGATATAACATTTTCATAAATGGGAATTATTTTCATCCGCATTTCATTCTTTTCAATTTGCTCTTTTTGTTTTTCGATTTCTTGTTTTAACTTAGAATTATATGAATTTGATTCTAATATCTTTTCTTTTAATTGTTTCATAAATGATTTGTAATGTTTGGTTTTCTCAAAGTATTCTCTAAATGCATAATTTATTTGATTATAATTATTTTTAAGTTGATTATTTTTTACTTTTAATTGTTGAAAGTAATCAACTACCTTTGGAATTGTATCAAGTCCTTTGTTAATCGAAAGAATTGTTTTGATTTCTTCATTTGCTTCAAATAATTTTTGATTTTTTTCATCAATTATTTTCTTTAGTCTCATTTCATTATCTTTATAAATTTCAATTTTATCTTCAGATTGGATATTTAATAGCTCTAATTTATGATTCTCTTCAATTTGTGTTTTAAGATCTTTTTGTATTGCTTGTATAATATTTTTAAATTTTGCATTATTTGCCTTGCATTGCTCAATGTATTTTAAATTTTTTTGATTTTGCTGAACAAGATCATTTTTTTCTTGTATGTGTGCTTTTATTTCTTTGTTGGATTTCAATAATTCTTCCTTTAAAGTATTGTTTTGTTCTTGGATTGTATCAATTGATTTTTGGAAATAGATTTTTTGCTTTTCAAATTTTTCATTGAAAGTGTTTAAATTTGATTCGTTGGCTTGTTTTAAGCTTTCTTCCATCTCCTTCATTTCACTTACTAATTTTTCATTAGCATCATGAGCTTCTTGAAGATTTTTATTTAGTGTTTTTATGTTTTCTTCGTATTTTTGGATTTGATATTCATAATCTTTAATTTGTTTTTCCATCTTTTGTTTCTCATTATCAAAATGCTCAGCTTGTTCAGCTAATTTTTCGTTTAGTTGTTCAACTTGGTTTTTTGTAGTATAAAGTTCTTGATTAATTTTTAATAATTCACCGATTTTGCTTTGTAATTCATCAATTATTGAATCCTTTTCACTAACATCAGATAATTCACTTATTGTAGAAAAAAGAGATTTCTGAATATTGGATTTTGTTTGCAAATTCTTCTCCATTATTTGGAGAATTTTTAAACGTACAAAAATTTTACCAATTCAAAATCAAAAAAAAAAAAATAATAATAATTGCAATAAACATATTCACCTTAATATTTCGTGTTGAAGAATCATTTATTCTTGTCTTCATAAGAATTTATAAATTGATAATCATTTAGATTTTATAATTGAAATGATTTGCCTCATTCAATTATAAAAACAACTCTTCATATTTATATATCATTATAAAATTCATCAAGACAAATTATTATTAGTTAAACATGAAAAAATTATCCTAGGAATTATTGGGGCACTCCACAGTTCGTTTACAATTCCATAAATGGCCGGACACCTTATTTCAGAGGGTTAAAGTGGCCGAGTAAACCGTTTTCACTTTATTTCATGAGTGAACAAGTTGAAAGCTTTGAGTTTCAAGCTGAAATCAACCAATTGATGAGCCTTATCATCAATGCATTCTACACAAACAAAGAAATCTTTTTACGTGAATTGATTTCTAACGCATCCGATGCTTGCGACAAGATCCGTTATGAATCCCTCAAGAACCCAGAACGCCTTGGTAACCAAAAGGAACTTTTCATCAAGATTCTCCCAGACAAAGAAAACCGTGTTCTTTCAATCATTGATTCTGGTGTTGGTATGACCAAATCACACTTAATCAACAACCTTGGTACAATCGCACGCTCTGGTACACGTCAATTCATGCAAGCCATTGAAGAAGGTGCTGATCTTTCCCTCATCGGTCAATTCGGTGTCGGTTTCTTCTCCGCCTTCCTTGTTGCAGATCGTGTTGTTGTTACATCACACCACACAGATGATGACCAATACATTTGGGAATCAGAAGCAGGCCAAAACTTCACAATCAGACGTGATACAACTGGTGAAGATCTTATCCGTGGTACACGTATTGATCTTTATCTTAAGGAAGATATGACCGAATTCCTTGAAGAAAAGCGTCTTAAGGACCTTATCAAGAAGCATTCCGAATTTATCGGATATCCAATTTATCTCTATGTTGAGAAGACAAAGGAAGAAGAAGTCACTGACGATGATGACGAAGGCGAAAAGAAGGTTGAAGAAGAAGGTGAAAAGAAAGATGAAGATAAGATCGAAGAAGTTGAAGATGAAAGCAAGAAATCCGAGAAAAAGAAGAAGAAGATCACCACAGTCGAACACGAATGGGAAGTTGTCAACAAGAACAAACCACTTTGGCTTCGTAACCCATCTGAAATCACCGATGATGAGTATGCCGAATTCTACAAATCCATTTCCAATGACTGGGAGAAGCATCTTGCAGTCAAACACTTCAAGACAGAAGGTGACGTTAACTTCACAGTTCTCTTATTTGTTCCACGTCGTGCACCATATGACTTATTTGAGCCAAAGAAGAAGCTCAACAACATCAAATTATATGTCCGTCGTGTCTTTGTTATGGACAACTGCGAAGACCTCATTCCAGAGTACCTTAACTTCCTCAAAGGTATTGTTGATTCTGATGACTTACCACTTAACATTTCACGTGAAACACTCCAACAGAACCGTATCATCAAGCTCATCAAGAAGAACATTGTAAAGCGTGCAATCGAATTATTCAACCAAATCGCAGAGAACAAAGAAGACTTCAAGATCTTCTACGAGCAATTCTCCAAGAACATCAAACTCGGCATTCACGAAGACTCACAAAACCGCGCCAAGCTTGCCAAGTTATTACGCTTCAACTCAACACAATCACCAGAAGAACTCACATCATTCGACGAATACATCGAAAGAATGAAAGAGAACCAAAAGGGCATCTATTGGATCTCCGGCGAATCCAAAGAAGCAGTCATGAACTCGCCAATGCTTGAGTACTTCAGACATAAGGGAATTGAAGTGTTATTCTTAACTGACCCAATCGATGAGTATTGCTTCCAACAATTACGTGAATACTCCGACCATAAGTTGATTTGCATCACAAAGGAAAACTGCGAAATCGATGAAACAGAAGAAGAAAAGGCCGAATTCGAAGAGTTGAAGAAGAAGTTCGAGCCAACATGCACAAAGATTAAGGAGATCATCGGCTCCGACTGCGAGAAAGTCGTCGTGTCAAAGCGCCTCGTCGTCACACCATGCGTAATCGTTACCGGCGAGTTCGGATGGACAGCAAACTTCCAAAGGCTTATGAACGCACAAGCGCTCAGAGATAACACAATGTCGTCGTACATGACACCGAAGAAGACATTGGAAATCAACGCAAAGCACCCAGTCATTGTGAAGTTGGCAAACCAATTGGAGAACGAATCAGAAGAAAAGGTCAAGGACATGCTGTCAATGCTTTGGGACACAGCGCTCTTGTCGTCTGGCTTCACGCTCGCTAACCCAGCAGGATTCAGCGCAAGAATCAATAGAATGGTCGCAGTCGCACTCGACGTAGCTGACCAACTCGAAGAATTACCACCAATTGTTGAACCAGAAGCCGAAAAGAAGGACGATGGCGAATCAGCCGATGCTGCTGATGTTGATAAGTTTAATGATGTCGACTAAACAAAACACAACTGAATAATTATTATGTTTTTACATTTTACGGTTGGCTGCTCGATTGTGAGCTTTACTCATACGATGTGTAATTTGATCGGCATATGAATTGTTTGTGAATTCAGCGCTTTTTGGTCATTTCAGAGCTGTGTGGATGTGGAATTAATAATAGTTCATGTTTTAAATGATTATCAATACAATAAGTTATATAAAAATATTATAATATTATAATTATAGAATTATACAAATTTATTAAAAAAAAATCTTTCATCTAATTTCATATAAAAATTATCAATGTCTTCATTTTGCTTGATCGTTAAATTCTTCAAAACAACTTTAAGTACTGTTGTACTTCGTGGATACTTGTTTTTGATGCAATCGATTGCATTTTATGTTGTGTTTAACTCAATAAATCTGTTTGTGCTGATGATGCAATACAAAAAGAATTTCTAAGTAAAAATTTATTTGTTTCATTTGAGCCATTGTTCGAATCTTTTTGCCTCATCTTCATTCAAAGAGGCGTGGACTTTATCCAGTGTGCTCTTCACATCAGAAATTCCAACTTTGGGCATTACAATGGACTCAAGACTTAGCTTGTCAAATGTCATTTCGACTGATCCTTCTTCATCTTGATTGCAAATTTCCACTTATTTCCGACAACTTTTTTGAAATACTTCGCTTCTTGAACACGAGAAACAGGTATCATTTAAATAGATTTGATTAAAAACAATAAATCTGAAAATGAAAATAAATTCGGTATTTTTCGAGATTTCTTCAAGTTCGTGATTCGAAAGTATTATGTTGTCCTTGCTAAGGTATTTTTGAAGAATTTGGAGATGAATATTTTCATTTGGCAAAGAAAAGAATATTTTCTTGGAAAATGGCTTGATTAGATTCGCATCTAAATTCCATGGTGCGTTGGTGGTTCCAATATTGCAATATTACAGAAAATTAATTTTTTTAGACTTTTTTATGATTTTGTGAATATTAATTCCTTATGAATCCATCTTTTAGAAGAGATTTAAATTTATTAAAATATTTTATATACAGGTATGCATATAATAAATAAATATTTGCGAAATTACTTCTGAAAAATAAATCACAATATAATATCTGATATCTAAATAAGATCTACGTGGTAAAAAAATTTGAGAAATCCGAAAAATTTCCTTAAATTTATAAATTATTATCTGTGTTAGAAGAAATTTATTATTCCAAAAGGATTTGAATTCATATGAAAAACATATTTCATAATAAATGTTTATTATAATTTACAATATTTTTGTTAATATTTATTGTGAAATTTGGTTCTTAAACAGCATAATAACTTCTGCTAGATCGTCATCAATCTTTGAAAGGTCTAATTCATCAATATATTTAATGAAATAGCTTGAAAACAATTTTTCATCTAACATTTCTTTTTTATTATTTTTTTGGCTTATTTCGTTCAACATAACTATTATATTCATATATTCGCAAGCCATTTCTTTATCACTTTCCAAATATTCGATTCCGAATTTGAACAAATCATAATCAAAAATGTATTTATTCAATTCGTCGTCATTCATTTCGAGCAATTTTTTTAACAACTCTAAAGAAGCCTTTTTCATATGGAAGTCGCCATTTTCCATTCCCTCATAAAGAACAACACAAATAATATCAAGATCGAATAAATCTCTAATCAAATCTAAATATTTCGGAATTAAAACACATAAAAATTCCATCGAAAATGTCGATTCCAAAATATTTTCGGAATTAAAATATTCCATTAAAATTCTTAATGTATTATCAATGTCAATTTCAAAATCAGGAAAATGTTTTACTAAAGCAAATTCAAAGCGTAAAACTGAATCATTTATATATTTAGAATGGAAATTAAATGAGCTGAAAATATTTCGAATTAAATCCCTTTCAATGATTTTTTGGATAAGTTCGGAATTATTTTCAATTATTATAGTAAATAATTTAATTAATTTAAGAATAGAATGAAGATCAAGATTATCAAAATTTAATATGTCGAGCATTTGTTCATAATAAATATTGGCTGATTCTGAATAAGAAGAAAGTGCAAAATAAAGTGAAATTAAGTCTTGATTGGTAAATAATTGTTTTGAAGATTCAAATAGATTATGATAGCCAGGATCAAATTTTTCTTGGAACGGAATAAGTGATGTTATGGTGTCAATGACCATTTCCATTGAAATTGAATTGTGATAACATTGAACAAGAAATGGAATGACAGAAAAATTTGATAAAATACTGGGGCTAATTTGTGTTACATGATAAAGAAAAGGCACAAAGCTGCGAATAAGGTTTTCATCAAATTCATTCTTTATAATTATGGATATAATTAAATCAATTTGATGTTGACTGAAAGTTTGTAACAGCGTGTCTGTTTCAACTTTATAATATTGAATGAAAGTCGCATTATTGTGGATTACTTCTGATGACTTAGAAAATAAAATTGAACATTCTTCGTACAAATTATTCAAAAAACAATAACGTAATCTATCAAATATATCATTTAATTCACCAAGAATAGAAGTACATAAATCACTATCATCTGCTTTATCCTCAGAACCGATTTGAGTTTGTTTTTTTTTCTTTTCTTGCTTTTTGTAGTGCAATTTTCTAAGATGAAATATTAAATGGTTTACAAACAAGGACACCCCTAAAAGGATGTAATTAAAAGTGGCAATTGTGTGTAACAACCTCCGATGATCGTTTTCGAAATTACAACGATGTAATTCTCATTCAAATCAGAACGATGTACATCGTCATTCAAATCAATCATGTGACGTTTTCAAGGTGTATTTGGGATTCTTAAAGTATTTAACCAATATATTCAAAATATTTAAATAATATATGAATAATATTATTAATATCTTTGGTAAAATAATCATAATATTATGTTTTTAAAAAGATATTATTATTTTTTTACAAAAATTTTGGGCTTAAATATATTTCAAATTCAATATAAATTTAAATTTATTTAAAAAGTTTTTAATTTCAATGTTCCCTGAACCGCAAAATGTTGTTTTCTTTCCTGCTTTGCTCTGCAGTCTCGAAGCTTTCATGTAAGAACATTAAAAATCAAAATGTTAACTGGTTTGCAGCATTTAAGGTACCAAAAGTATCCGATGGAGTTTCCGCACACGAATCAGGTCTTGGGTACTTTTATAGAGACTCCTCAACAACATTACAAGAAGGACCATCCGACCTTTCATCCAAAACATCCAACCCAATATATTATTCAATAGCTTCATTGTACAGTGGGTCATCTGACATTGGTTACGTACTCATTAGCGACCAACCACCAAGCGGAAAATCCGTTTCTGGTTCTCGTGCACACATGAAAGGTGTTTTCTTGTTTGATTCCTCTAACGGTATTTATCTTCTTCATAGTGTTCCAAAGTTCCCACCAGAACCATCATCAGGTTATAGTTTCCCAGCTAGCGGTACAACATATGGACAATCTTTCCTTTGCTTAACCTTATCCCATTCCGATATGGATAAGATAATGGAAATTTTGTTAGTTGATTTTCCATATCCATATGCTTCTAGCATACCAAGCTATGCATATTCTTCAATGCCAACACTTCAGAAATTCATGAATGAAAAATGGAACAATAATGATATGACATTAGTAAGAACCGTCAAAGCCGGAACAACACAGTTTACATTATATGGCAAGCATAGAAAGTGGGGCAAAGATCTTTACCATGATTTACTTGCTACCTCTTATCAAGATAATATCTATGCAAACACATGGTCAAATGGAGTTGGTACAAATCCAAGCGATTGCAGTGGTCTCTTTGCAGCATACAATGTTCTTAATTTGAACTGGGGGTCAATCTCATGGAAGCGATCCAAAGATCATTCAAAGTGGGGTGTTATTGGATCAAATGTTTGCATTGGAGATATCAACCGTCAAGAATCCCAAAAGTCACGTGGCGGTGGTGCATTTTGCATTAATGATATTCAATTTTCCAATGAAATCCATCTCCTTATTGATGATTACGAAACATGCTAAAGCATTTTTCTCGAATTAAAGTTCGTTTAGCTGAGTTATTTTAGTTTTCTTTCCGTAAATTTCATGTTTCGCTTTTAAACGGTTTCTATGTTTATAATAAAACCGCCAATTTCCAGTCAAATAAAATCTGGATTTGGCGGTTTTTGTGAAAGAACTGTCAATGAATAACAACGAAATTCTTTCTTACGTCGATTCGCTAATAAATGAAGAAGAAAGCAAAAGTAAAAAGCTTCAAGTGCAATTAGATGCATTATCGCCATCTCAGAAAACTGGTCACAATGATGTTGTTTTTAGACAAGATGTAAAATTTAATATTGGCGTTTCAAGATATGAACGTCATATTTCATGTAACTGTTGTTATGAAGAACTGTTCAAGCAGGTTGCTGAAAAAGAAGGTAAAACAGCAGTTTTTGGATACGAAGATAAATCACGGTTCAAAATTTGGATTAGAAATGATCGAGATGTCATGTGTTGCTTCAGAGAGTATTTTGGCAGTAACCTTGGGTCAATCAATTTTCTCATTCTTAAAAATGCAGAACTTAGTGGATTTACAAAACTCAATTTGATTGAAGAAATCCAAAAATCAGATGATACATTCCAATTCAAACTTGCACCATACACACGAGACTATGCAATGTTCACATCTCTCCCAAAAGGCATTACATATGAAGCAGCACTTGATTATTTCAACAAATTTGCTCCAAATCATAAACGCCTTAGTGTTATTGATCTCGAGAATGACACTATACAGATCACTTCTGATTTAGAATGGGGATATTTTCTAAATGAGTGTGAAATGTTATATCCGAAAGGTAAATATCCAATTTTATTAGTTGAATAAACAATTTTTAAGTAAAAATAGTTTCGTTAAAATCCTTAAAGTATGGGTGATGTAATGCTTCCGCTGCAGTTATCCGTTTGCTTGGATCTAGATTTAGCATCTTTTGAACCAAGTCAAGAATTAACGGATTTATTAAACGTTCGTTTCCGGGAACGATGAACTCAAAAATGTCACCAGTGGTATCAGACGCAACAACAAATTCGTCATTATAAACAGAAGCAAAATTGTTCCAGCTTTTGCTGCCAAATGTACGAATAATAAGTTGCATGATTTTGTCTTTGGAATTCCCTTCCCAATATGAGCCTAAACCAAACATAATATCAAGGCAGGCAATCCCTGCGGCCCAAACATCAGAAGAACAGTCAAAGTATGGATAACCAACAGTGATTTCTGGTGATTTAAGACGAATGCAACCAGGTTTGGGATTGCGGGGCTCAGAATGACGGTTGAATTCTGCAAGACCAAAGTCAATAAGGGTAAGTTGGTGTCTTTCAAAGTCAACAAGAATATTACCAAGCTTGACATCTCGATGTAAAACTCCACGCTCATGAATACCAGCAAGTGTAACAAGGAGCTCATGAAGCCACCACTTGAAGTTTGCTTCTGTGATATTTTCATATGCATTTTTTGTGGATGTATGATAACTATATATAACTGAGGGAAGTTTTTCATCTCCTGTAAGCCCTACGAGCTTGAGTGTATTTGGAACGTTTTCTATGGCTTTAAGAACTTGAAGTTCACGAATGAGATTTTTCTTGTTAAATATTTTGAACTCTTTAATGGCGACTTGGCGTCCATCCTTAAGCTTGCATTTTCTGACAAATGAAAAATGTCCCTTTCCGGCATAGCCATCATCTTCTAATTCAAATTTGCGAAAAGGTTCTGGATATTTATTGTAGTCAAATTGGTGTTTTGGGTATAAAAGATCTGCATCCTTACACATCGAAGTTTCTTTTAAGGGAACCTCGAATTTCTTTGAGAGGGATAAAAAAAGGAAAAGACTAATCAACATTGTCAGATGATTAACGGTCGTGAATAAACGGTTTTCAACCATCTTCTCTATCTTCTTAATTTACCTTAGGTAACAAGAACTTGAGATTTGAAGAAGGTGCTTACCAAAGGCCTTCAAGCCTCGAAACTAAAAATTATTTAATAGAAATAGATTTAATTTTTTTTATACAATAACAAATTGTTGATACAATTTCACACAATGTAGTAAAAACAAAATTCTCATTCACACAAATTTACTCTAAATCGTACAAGTTTCCATCAAACTCGTCTGAGAAATGTTCCTCTGACGCATCGAAACTGAATATGTTTTTCTGTAGCATCTGCGAGATGTATGCTTCTGTTTCCCTCGAATGTGCCAACTCGTTTAGTGGAACTTTTCCCATGCAAATTGGACACATCGGATTTTTTGTTAGATTTGTTTTTATCAAATACTGTTTTAAATCAAAGCATTGCTTATGCATACATCGGATACCTCTTCCTGGATGTTGCATAACTTGTCCTGAGAGTGGATCAAATATGCAAATTTCATCTTTGTTCAAGTTTTCATTTGGTATTGCCGATGTTTGGATAATGCGGTCAACAATCTGGTCGTATGATTCATATTTTGATTTTTTTATGTATAAGTAAAGACCTGCAGCTCGAACTTCACAGACGATACGGACGGTTTTTGCATTGAATTGTGTAATGTCGATGAAATCACTGCGAACGTTTATGTTTGACAGCAAAATCGTTCCATTAATGATTATCTTTATGCTTTGGGGCCAGGCTAATGGCTGGATTTGGTTCGGAATGCATTGGATAATGATTCTTCCAAAGGGCTCAAGATCATTAGGAATTGTGATTGTGTTGTCAATTGCACCTTTGACAACAATTGCACTGAGAATTTCAATAGAATTATACCGAAAATCACTTTCAAAATATGGTTGGATAGGCGAAGTAGTGGGCGTCTGAGGAGATGAGTTTGCTCGTTGAATCTGAAGGCGAACTTGTTCAACTGATGGGAAGCTATTGGCGTCGTGACAGTTGTCTATTATTTTCATGGCTTGATGAACGGAATTGGCAAGTTCATGATCTGTTGCTTTAATTGACAAAAGAAAATTTTGGAAATTTGCATGATCTTGTGGGAAAACATTGAACAACTGGCATAGAAATTGGATTTGTAATATATCCATAGACATAGCGCGTTGGAGATGATGAGCCTCAATTGATTCAACAGTAGCTTCTTTGAACCACTTTGAATGAGTTTTCCTACTATCGCTTTTTGGTGTGAAAAACGCAGTCCCTTTCTTTTTTTGGTTTGATTTTCTTTTGGACGATATATTTATCACAGTAAATCTTGAATTTGGGTGATTCCATTGTGTTGGAACTTGGCAATTAGGTTCAAGCCCTTCCTTATTGGGCGGTAACGCAGATGAGGTAGAAATTTGGGGCTCGTTTGGGTTCATCTGTGCCCAAGATGTTTGAGAGGAAAGCCTTAGTCAAATATCGAACTTTTTAAATGCTTTATGAATTTTATTGCCAACAAAATAACAAATCTTAATCATTTTTGAAATATCTTTAAATATATATATTCCTTACTTTAGAATGCAAGTTTTTGTTCAGAATAAATAAGCAAGTCAAGCAAATACTTTAATTTTCAATAAATTCAGTATTTAAATATAAAAAGCCTAAAATTTTAACAAATAAAATTATCATTCATGTATAGTTTCTTAGGTTAATTTGTTTCAAAAACGTAGGGCTGTTATGTTTAACCAAGTTCTTTTTCAATTATTGAAATTCTACTTCTTCAATTTGCAGTTGTTCATTCATTATTTTTATTGCTTCTTTGACATCAATCTCGCCAACTTTATTTGCGTGCCTGTTTTTTGCATTGGTAACTGCAATATCTTTACATAAACTTAATTCTCTCATCGTAGCAACGCCCAAAGTAAGAGCTCTTACTTCTTTGTACCACTCTATAAGCATTTTCTTTGCTTCTTCTGTTATTATAGGTTCTGAGTCTTCTTTTTCACACATTTTCCCCTATTTGACCAAATAACAATTCAAATGTTTAGATGGTGAAATGATGTAAAACATTGAAAAACGTTTTTTTGCCAATTACTTTAATTAATTTTTTGTTGCACATTGTTTCATTTTTGTAAAATAAGAAATGGATATTTATTTCTATTTACATAAAATTTTTTATTTACATTTCCAAAATGGAGTTGATTGCTGACACATCTTCAGTATTTGCCTTTATCATCAAAATTATATCGGACAAATAAGTCATTAAATAAGGCGTCATATCATCGCCAATACATTCCAACAGTTGCGCATCATTCGAAGTCTGTGCCAATACAATCTTTAACAAAGCATTATCCTTTACAATGAAGTTTGGTGCTTCGTCTTCAATTTCTGCCACTGAATTTCTCCATTTTATTAATTCGAACAAAATTTTCATTTGTTTCTCATCTAAATTTTCTGATTTCGAAGCAACATATTGTAATAAAGCATTTGCTTCATCATCAGTAAATGTATATGGTACTAAAGGCATTTCAAAATAATTATTTAAAGTTATTTCTAATGAACCTTCTAACGCATCTTTATATAGTAATGGAAGATACCAAATTGAATTAGATGCAATTTGAATAAGTTCTGTTGTTAGTGGACGAATTCGCCAATCAACAACACATTTAGAAAGTGAATATTTGGAAAGAACTTCTTCAATTGGAACATCGTTTGATCCAATAGTTGTTAAATTAGATAGATAAAAACCATGAGTTTCTGCAAGGATCTGAAGATCAAATCGATTATTATACATAATTTTGGGAATCTCCGAGTATAATAATGTTCGAAGGTCAGAAAGATCATTGATTTTGATAAGATCAATGATAAATAATTCGTAGTTAATGGTGAGAAGAAGTGCAACGCATGGAAATGGTCGATATGTGCGAACTCGATGTGATAGAAATGAAACAAAAAGAGGTCCACCATAATTTTGGGAAAGAAATACACACATTTCGGTAAGACTGTTTGGGTCTGCGATTATTTTGAATGAAGATGATGAAAAAGGTGGAGGGTTTTGAATTGGAAATTCTGGAGCACTGGTTAACTGTGGAACAGCTGGTGGTGGTTCAATCGTGCAAACTCGTTTGGATGGTTTCGGAATTTGTTTGGAATAAATGAATTGAATGCCATTAATAACTTTGCTTTCAACAGGAATTTCAACTTGCCTAGGCTTAGGCGGCTTGTCAAGGTAAAGCATTTCTCTTGAGTTTAATAAGTTAACAACCGCTCTATCAAGATCAAAAAGAATTGTATCTTCGTTTTCTGGAATATCTTCTCCAAGAACAAAAGACGAAAGTTTGGAACAAAGTGAAACTGTTTTTTGTACGTTAATGTCTGCTTTTTCTTGAAATGCTGGATTTAGCATATTAAATCGAAATTCAAATGATTCTGGGATTTCTTTTGCAATTATTGTTAAATCTATTAGTGCAGAAAGAGCTTCGTCCATCCCAGTTTCGTCAATCATGCTGTTGGTCAAGCAAATTGAACTGCCCCAAAAAATAAAGCTAACAATTCTTGAAGGAAAACAAAAATGAGCACATTATTCCATAAGTATCAATTTCAAAGAAACGAAACAATGTGAATGATCGCTTGCAACATTTTATATCAAATTTTATTTTTTACTAAAGAACAAAATAATTTCTTATCGCGATTAATTTCATAATCTTATTATTTAAAGTTATTGTTTATTTTTTAATCCTTTCGTAGCCACTTATTAAATACATAAAATACAAAACATGTTTACATACAAAAAATAATGAAATTATTGCATCAATTCTTCAATTTTCTTTTTCAAATTTTTGATTATCGGATCGTTCTCATTATAATTTCCTGTAGACAGTAGTGTTTGAATGTTTTCTTCTAGCATTTGAATTTTTCTATTTTTTCCTCCAATTTCGTTTCGTCCATAAAACACAACTTCATTTGTATTATTACTGACATTCACCGGTCCGATGTCATCTGATGAATCGATGTGTTCTTCGTTTTCTTTTGCAGTTTTAATATTTTGTACATCTTCTCTCATTTTACGCAAAGTTTCGATGTCTTTATCGAGGTTCTTTTGTTCGTCATTAATACAGCAAAGAAAATCAGCAAAGTAACGTTTGAAATCAGTTCTCACCTCGTTGAGACGATTTAGATCCTTTTTGCGTTCACGGATATTACGCTGTTTTCCTACTGCTGCAAGATAAAGCTGCTTATAACGGTTTGACTTTTCTGTGTTAAGACGAATTTCTTTTTGTGAATTATCAATCTTTTGTTTGAGAACTTCTAATTGGTGCTTAAGTGTGATTTCAGTTTCTTTTTCGGAGTTTTCGTCGTTGGCTTGTTGCTCTTGCACTGATTGAGCTCGTAAAATTGACCTATGAATTGAATCTATTTCTGTTTTATGATTGTTGATTAATTGTTTGGAAATCAATATTTTTGGTTCAATGGAACTGATGATATTATCAAGGCGTGCAAGCAAAGAATCATATTGAACATTTACTATTTCTTTTGATCTATTGAAAACTGCTAAATGTTCTTTCCAGCTTTTTCTCAACTCATCCATTTGTTGTTTATGTTTTTCTTCAAGAATCTGAGAAAAACGATTTTCTTCATCCATTTATTATATCTAAAAATAGCGCTTTAGATATACAAAAAGTGCTGTTTTAACGTATTTTTTACCTAAAAATTGATTTACTTCGATTAGTCTTTTTACACCCCAAAATGTATTTTAAATTATAATGATGAATTTTTTCTAATACATAATATCTAACATATTATTTTAATAGCAAAACAAAACATTCCAAACATTTTACAAATATAATTCACATTCAGCGTTTTAAATAATATTTTATTTTAAATTTAAATTTTATTAATTTATATAACAAAGATAAATATTATTTATTTAATAAACTTTTTGAAGAACGCGTCTATGTCAGAAGATTTCATATCAACATTCATAGATAATAACTTCTTTGCGAAATCGGCATATTCCTTCGGGATAATATTCTTTAGTTCCGCTTTGTCTTTATCATTGTCTGTCCGCAGCATTCCATTGATGTCCATCATCATCAAACTTGTGCACGAATGAATCGCTTCAATTTCTTCATTTAATTCTTTGATTTGGAACAATTCGAAAACATTTTTATATTCATTCGTATCGATATTTAATATCAATATACCAAATGAATTATATTTAAACTGCAAAAGATGTTCTCGAATTACATTAATTAAACGACGTCCGACTGCTGTGTAGAAACTAATTTTGTTTTCGCCTGCAATGTTCGAGCGCGTTTCATTAATTAAATTACGAAGGAATTCGACAAATGATTGGCATGCATTCGTGCGAAGTGGTTCGATCTCTTTCGCTGGTAAAAAGTCGATTTTCTTTTGTAAGTTCAGTAATATATTTTTTCGCATTAATCGCTATGACTTCGACGCAATTACTTAATCCTTCGCTAATTTCCATTTCAAGTTTACGAATAAATTCTTTACGTGAAACATTAAATTTAGAATGCGCTATCGAATGATGAAACAAAATACCTTTAAGTGATTTAGTGTATTTGTCATCAAGTGTTAATATCGATGAATTAACCATCAAAAGCATTTTAAGAAACATTCCAACGTAATTACAATCTTCTGAAATACTTAAATATTGCGAACAACATTTAATAAATCGAATGTTATATACATAAAATGTGTTATTTAAGAAACACTCCATAATGTTTTGTAAGTCTTCTTCAATGTTCTCAGGTAATGATAATAATGCGCATCGTTCCCATGTGCTGCTCGCGATGGATAATATTTGCGAACAAATCGTTTCATCAAATATTTTAAATGGATCAATGCTTTCTTCATTCTTCTGTAAGATTCGCGTAAGTAAATTTTGACTTTCGAATTTATCTAATAATGAAATCGGCCCGCGAATTAATTGTTTCATGGAATCATTTAATACAAATCGTTCTTGAATACTGTACTCTGATTGATATTCACGAAAAACTCGATCCATTAAATTTAATGTCGCATATTGTTGACTGTCTAAGCGAAATATACTTTCTAACATAACTGTGGTGCGTCGATAAAATTTCTCAAGCATTAAACAAAAGTCTAATGGCTTATTATGTGCATAAAATGATAATACTTCTGATACAAATGTACTTAAAAGCCGATCGAAAATAGATTGAAGTAACTTAAGTTTAACTTGTTGCGTCGGGTCAAAGATAATATCAATTTTGTTCCATACTTTAGTGCATTCATCTGAAATTGATCCACAAAATTTATCATAATGGTCATAAATTTCATTAAATGAATGTTTTAATATTTCTTCATTAAAATGTAAATTAATACATCGCTCTTCTGTAAAAACTGGTGACATATCAATGTACGCACGAATGGTTTCATGCCCAAGTTGAAGATACGAAAGTGAGCGCGCATAGTTATGCAATTCTTCTGGCGTGCTGTGCGCACTCGTAAGTTTGTCTTTGAATGTTCGCAATAATTCTTGTGATAAACGCGTGCGATATGACTCTAAATTTATGCGCGCGCACTCAATGTTCGCCTTCTTCTCTGAAATATCAATGATTTTAATAAGTTTGGATAAATATTCGGCAGTCTTAAATTGATCATTTAATGGAAATGTGGTGTTCTTTAATTTGGTTAAAACTGAATCTAAATCACTGTCTGACCCAAAAATTTGTATGTTTTGTATATACGTTGAAATAGTGTCTGCTTTACGAACTAATGATGTGGCTACATCTAAACGATCTGTAATTTGTGTAAAATCGACTGAAAGTTTGGAACAACTTTCTGATAAATCTTTTGACTGTGAATGAACTTCACTAAGTTCTTCGTCAATTAAACGTAAATCTGTGCAAAATTTAATTTTAAGTGATTTAACTTCTTTGGTAGATTGTTTAAGTTGCGCAATACTTCTTTCACGTTGTTCTAATAACTCTTTTTGTGAGTCAATTAAAGTAGAATAAACATGACGAAATTGAAAAAATAAATTACTACTACTCTTCATCTTGTCATCTTCTTGATGAGGTCGTGATAATAATTTATCAATCTCTCGTACTACAAAATCTGTTGAAGAAGACATTTAGATGGGGTACTCCAATGGCACTTTTATTTCAATGATTCAAATTTTTGAACGTGGAACGTTAATCTTATTTTTTTTGTTTTTATTAAGAATGGCAACATATAATGATATTTAAAATTAGAATTCTTTAACAATGATGAATTAATAATTTCATTTAGTTAAATTTCTTATTTGTCTTTTATATTTAGATAGATTAATGATAACAACAAAATGAATGTTAACATAATGAAATAGATTAAAATTATAAAAAAAGAACGTTAAAAAATGCTTATAGAGAACGTTAATAATTTATATCACATTTTTTTTTCCTTAAATTTTGGAATGGATGAAATCGAAAACAGAATTATTACATGTTTTATGAATTTGAATAATCCATTCCAAATTGATCCTATGCAAAGTACACGAGAACTTCAAATTTTATATGAAAACCCAAGTTCAATTCCAGTTTTATTTAATATTTATTCGAAGAATGAATCCATTTTTTTAAAGAAGAGTACAGCGATTGGACTTAAACGATGTATTTCACATTGTTCAGAAAAAATTTGTCAAGAAGATTTAACCATAATTTTTTTACGAATTTTAAATATTATTTATTTAGAAGGTAATTCAGAGATTATTAATACACTTCTTTTACCATTAGAAAAGATGTATGAAATTTGTGGAGGTAAATATGAATTTATCGAAAATTTTATAAATTTATTAATCCAAAACAATCAAATTGATAAATGTATTACTATATTAATTACTATTATACCTATTACAAAAGATATTGAAGGTAATATTGAAAAAATTAATCAATATTTTAATTTTTTGTTTAGGGACACCTTTAAATGTTAATATTATTTATAAATATTTTCAAGTTTATTTATCATTAATTAATTATTTAAATTTTTTACATATTGAACTTCCAGGGAACATTTTAAATAATTTATTAATAATATTTTCTAATTTATATTTAGAAACATTAAAACAAGGATCGACAGAAGAAATAGAAAAAGTTTGTAATATTATAATTAAAACATATGAAAATGATATTGAACCAATTTTATTTGACCGAATATTTGAAATGAGTATTTTATATTTACAATCACAATATAATATTATACAAAACAAAATTAATGTTATTGAAGTATTAGGTTATTCATTATTTAATACTAATATTGAACTTAATAATGAAATTCTTATTAATTTATTAGATTTAATTCTAAATTTAACTATTATATCATTTAATGAATTTATTATTAAAGAAATTGAATATATTCCGACTAAATTCATTTTGATAGCTATTTTACAACGAATTCCTAATATAATATTTCATGATGTTATTGAAGAACGAATTGAAAAAATTAATTCAACCTACGAATCCATCTACATATTTTACTGGGATATTATTAATCCAAATTTCATTACGAACACATTCTAATTTAATCATTGATTTAAAAGAACGACTTTTATTTTATTGTATTTCATCTTTTAATATTAATAATGAATTAATACGAAGTCTTTCATGTCATACTATTAAAACATGTTATTTTTCATTAAGTGAACAAATTAATTCTAAATTAGAAGATATTATTATTAAAATTATTGACATGATTCAACGAGAACATTTTGTAGAAGGTTTAATCTTAATTCCGAATATTCTTTATGATATTGAAGATATTGATCCAATATTTGAAATCTTAATAAATATTTGTAATTTATATATTAATGATCTTGAAATTTGTACTAATAGTTGGTTAATTTTAACTATTCTTACTATTCGATCAAGAAATAAAATTTGTGAATATTTTGAAGAAATTTATCGAATTTCATATGAATTTTTACAAAAAGATAATGAAATTCAACGTGGTAATGCATTACGAGTTATTTGTTCATTAAGTCGAAATTGTCACGAATTATTTCAAGATAAAATACATGAAATTAAGAATATATTAATTAAATGGTATTTAAGTGAAGATATTATTTTAGAACAAGATTCAATTTTTGGTTTTATTAAATTAATAAAATATTATCCTACAGAAATAGAAGAATTATTACCAAATATTTTACCCAAAATATTTCATAATTGTTCACAAGATTATACCGAAGAATTAATTCTAAAACTTCAAAATGAAGAAAATATTAATGAAATTTGTAATTATATTGATTATATTATTAAAAATGATCTTAAATTATTAAGTATAATCATTAAAAAATATCCACCATATTTTTTAAAACAAGAAAACATAATAATTGTTTTTTCATGTTTATTTAAAAGTTATAAAAGTATTTTTAATAATATTTTTATTGAATCTAATAAATTATTTTGTTCAATTATTCGATTAAATATTCCAAATTTTACACATATTTATGTTAATATGTTATTAAGTAATTTAAAATTTTTAGAAGAATCAGAAGATATTTTATTAGAAACGTCAAGTATTAAAACATTTAATGTTTCATATCAATATTTAGGGAAAATTATATTTAATAATAAAGAGAAATATTTTTTAGAATTAATATTTCTTTTATTAGAACAACAACGAAATAATATTATTGATGAATATTTAATTATTAAATTTCATCAAGAAATTAATGAAATTCTTAATAATATTCTTCGAAGTATTGAAATTAATGAAACATTTTTTGAACATTTCATCCCAAAACTTTATGAATTAATTCATAGTAAATATGAAACAGAACAAATTATTTGTTTTAATATTAGTATGAATATTATTAAATATTTACCAACCCCTTTTCTTGACGAACTTTATCATATTTCAATACGAAATATTTCGAGTGATGAAATTAAATATTGTCAAACATATGTAACATTTTTTAATGAAATTAATTGAAACATTTCCGAATGGATTTCAACATAATAATGAAATCCTTCAAATTATTGTTCAACGTATTAATAATTTAAAAGGAATGAATAAAACAGAAATTATCATTCGTGAATATCTTTTAGCATTATTTTCACGTATTGATGAAATTGTAAATATTACTAATGAACAAATCATTTTATGGTATTCGAACTTTTTGCCTATTACGATCACATTTGAAGTCAGTCATATTATTTATGGTTATATTATCCGACATTTTCCAGAATATAAAACGCAACTTTTCCATACGATTGTAGAACCTTTTTATCCGAATAATATTCAACTTTTGAAACATTTAATGGAATCACCACAATTAATGAAAGAAATGTATCAATACGTCTGCAACTTTATCACAGAAATATCTTCAACGGAACTTTTAAATTTGTTTAATGGTTCAATAGAAACTATTTCGAAACTTCAGAACATATTAAATGAAATTGGTCAAATTCTGACTCAACAATTAACGCAAAATATACCAATATAAACAAATAAACAAATTTGTTATTAATAAATAAAAATATTTTTTTATTTATTTATTTATTTTTATTCTTCTGTTAAAAGTCTCGTTGCTGTCTCATCAAACGTTTTCAACATTTCTTGAATCTTTTCGTTATAATTATTTCGATAATTCTTAATAAGCGATAATTGCGTATTTAATTGTTCGATGAATGATGAATGACTCAACGACACTGCGTAATTGATGCCGACGCTTTCGTCATTTGGAAATTGTTCACTCGCTGTCAAAATGCAATTTCGACCGTTCTCCCATTCTCCAATATAAAAATGACAAACACTAATTAAATTCATTAAAATTGGTGACGTTTCAAATCGTTCTGATAAATCAAGAAGTGAAAATAATGAATTTTTAACTTCGTCTTCACCCTTAAAAAATGAAATAAGTGCGCAATTAATACTATATAATATAGAATCTTTGATTTGTATAAGTTCTGTTTCTGCTAAATCAATGCGATGAATATTTAAATACATTTGAACTCTTAAAGATGAAACTTCAATATCTTCAAAATTTTGTAAAATTTCTAACCCTATTAAATATTCTTCAATCATATTATAAATAATACTGACACAAATTACATAATGTTTCGATTTTTGTATCAATGTTTGATCAAGACTTTTTAAAAGTTGTAAAATATCGTCTTTATTGTTTTGTTTAAGACTTTGTGATAAAAGATAAAGACCTTTATACATTCCTGTGTTTTGTGTTTTAGTTAAATTTAAAACAAAGTCAACTTGATTTAAAAAAAGACGTGAACGTAAAACTAAGAATTCAACTTCTTCATCCCCTTTATCGAATGTTGTCGACATTTCGATGACTTTATTGTAATATCCAAGATAGAAATATTCTTTAAGTTCAGAAAGACTCATTCCTTAATTTAAATATTTTTCAATAGAAAATAATCGTCAAATAAATTATTCATTTATTCAAACAATAATTTCTTGAAGTTGTTTCCGAAAATGTTCTTTTTCTCGTTCAATAGTTCGCTTAATTTGTGATAACGTTTCTTGATGTTCTGAAATAAGTTCAATAGTTTCATTAAAAAATAAATTTAATTTGTTTTCATCTTTCATTTCATTAATTTTGTCTTCGCACTCTTCGTAAAGTTCGCCGCACTTCTTGGTGAGCTCCTTCCATCGACTGAACATAGAAGGTTTACTTTGTCGCTTCTCTTCTTCTTCAAGTTCATGCAATTTATGTTTTAATGTCGTTATTTCATTTCGTCGCAAATTAGATTTCGTGTTATTGCGAATTCGTTCTTGTTCAATTCGTTGTTCTGTTTCAAAAATATTTTTCTTTCGTTCGTTCGTATTGATATTTAATGTCATACGTTTTACTTTGATATTCTTCAATAATTCCTTTCATCGTTTCAATGTTATTTCGATGTGTTTGAATTTCTTCTTCAAGTGAATGATATAAAATTTGAAGGCGACGTTTCTCTGAATTAATTTCTTCAAGTTCGCGCGAAATGTCTTTCTTCGCATTTTCTTGTGCTTCGTGCTGTTCTTCAAGTTCTTTGTATTCCGTTGTAAGACGTTCAAGAACTGACATTTCAATACTTTCATTCGTAGCATAAACACTTTTAAATGATTCAATTTGCGTTTGCAATGGTTCAATTAATTGTGGAATTGAACTTTTAATATTATTATAACGAAGTAAAAGTTCCCGATGCTCTGTCTTACTCGAACTGATCATAAGTTGAATATTATGATGCTCTCGTTCAAATGCGTTTTGATTAAATGTCTTCTTTTCATTTAATTTATCACGTTCATGAATAAGTTCATTTCGTTCTTTTTCTTTACTTTGAAGAATCCCATTCGCAAGTTGTCGAATTGATTCACTTCGCATTTTACGTCGCTTTTCTTTGTAATTCTGTTGATGTTGATCAATGTTATAAAGTTCTGTTTTACTTCGTTCAATGTCTTTATGAAGTTTTTCTTCTTCTTGATGAACGTTTTCATATATTTTCCGTTGTTCTTCATATTCTTGATAATATTTATCATTTTGAATAGAGAGTTCAATGATTTCTTTCTTGTTTTGTTCAAATTGCCTTTTAGAAATTTGATATTTCCGTTCTTCTTCTTGAATGTTTTGATTCGTGTCTTTAATGTCATTCTTAACATTTTGAAGTTCTTTTTCTGTAGTTAAAAGTTCTTCATCAAGTCGTTTTTCTTCTTTTTGAAGCGTTTCTTCTTGAATTTGAATGTTTTTGTATTCTTCTTGAATAAGTCCCGACTTTTCTCGTGCACTTGAAAGTTCTTCTTCAACTTTTCGTAATATTTCATTGTTGTTCGAGAATTGTTCAATTTCTTCTTTGATTTGTTCAATGTTTCGTTGTAATTTTTCTTTTTGTTCTGTAATTTTTCTGTTTCGTTCTTGATATTCTTGAATTAATAATGTCCAATTTGGATCAACTGTATTAAGAATGTTTTGATAATTTTCAATGGTTTTGGTGTTTTCTTCAACTTCAAGTTCAAAATCTGCAACTTTGTTTTGTAACTCTTGAATTCGTGTTGAATAATCAATATCTTCTTCTTCTCTTCCTTTTATTATATCTTTTGCTTTGTCATTTTTCGTGTCTTCTTCTTGAACATTTTTGTTTCCTTCTGAAATTTGTCGTTCTTCTTTTCCTTGTTGATTCTCTTCTTTACGTTCAACATTGTTTCGCTCTGCAAAATCTTTATCAATGGATTTCTCGAAATCTGAAACAAATCCCCAAAAAGACTTGAAGAGACTCATTTAATTTTCAATAACTTTGTTTATTGATCCCATTTTTTTTATTGTTTATTTAAAAATTGACATCAAAAAAAAAGTAAGAAAAAAATATTTGCCTTCTATATTAATATTCATATAAAATCCTAATTTGATGTCTGATAAATCAAACAATAAAAAAAATACTAAGATCAAATATATAAATAATCATCAATAGGAAGTTTTACTTAAAATTTGTCTTTTATTGATCCAAGTAACAAGGGTGGATAGGGGTTTTTCTGACTGATAGGGATGGGTGAATATAATATAAAATGTGATGTCGGCATTAAATTTTTTGACAAAGCAATAATCCCAGGTTTTCTGGACGACTCTTGATTCTGGTTTAATATGATCTATATTATTAAATTTACGATGGAATGATCCATTCAAGGATCCCTTGCAGCGAACGAGCGTGTTTTGGAATAGAAAAATGTGACACTTGAAACCACTTTTTATATAAATATTACAAAACACTTTTTTTGGTGGATGATAAATTCTGTACGTTAAAGCACAACATGAGCAGCGATCATGATTTACAAGACTATAAAATAAAAAAATTAATATCAAAAGGAACTTACCTCAAAACTTTTGAGGCAGAACATCAGTTTTTATCTCGAACAGTCGCAATCAAATTCATAGAAAAAGATGAAGCTAATCCATCATTTAAACATTTTAAAAATGAAATTCAAATTCTACCAAACATTCATCATCCTTTCATAGCAGAATGTTTTCAAATCATTGAACGGGGAAATAAGTATTTTTTAGTAATAGAATATGCCGAAAATGGAAGTCTTTTGGAATATATCCAAAAGAAAGGAAAACTTTCTGAGCACGAAGCAAAGCGATTGTTTATGCAATTGGTAACAGTTCTCCAATATCTTCATCATGATGCAATGGTTGCGCATCGTGATCTTAAACTAGAAAACATTCTCCTTGACAAATACAACAACATTAAACTCATTGATTTTGGATTTTCTAAGTCTTTTGCAGAGTCACATCAATTCACTTCTCTGATTGGTTCTCCAGCATATGTATCTCCAGAAATTATAACAAGAAAAACATATTCAGAAAAAACTGATATTTGGAGTTTAGGGATTATTCTTTATGTTATGACAACAGGAACATTTCCTTTTAATGGTACCACAACGCAAATGCAAATGCAACGAATTGCTTTTGTTGATCCGTTTATTCCGCATTACCTTTCTCATGAACTCAGAGTTTTATTAAAAGGAATGCTAACAAAAGATTTTACAAATAGAATTACATTGGATGAAATTCTTGATTCTAAATGGCTTCAAGGATATAAAGAGTCATCTGAAGCAGTTACAAAATTACATAATAATCTTACAAATGGTATTGACAAGCAAATTGTAGAATATATGAAAAGCCTTTCTTTGGATTGCGAACAATTGAATGAAAATTGGATCAATGTAACAAATAGCAAAGTTGTTGCAATATATAAAATAATTTTGTGCTCAAAAATATCGAGAATTGTTGCAACAGAATTAAATAAACATAAAGAAAACAACGCACAAATACAAAAACACAATTTTAGGTCATTAACAAGCTACAACAGGGAAAACAGAGAAATTAATGATGAACAACAACAATGTGTAAAAGTTTCTAAACAAGGATTCTTAGGGAAAGCAAAAATATAATATAGAAAATAAAGAAAAATAGAATATTATATTTCATTAAACATTTAGCGTGGACATTTAACTATTTTAAAATGAATTAATAATTAAAGAGATTGATGCAATTTTTCACTCGATGTGAATTAATCTCTTCATAAAAGCAGTTATCATGCAATTAAACATGAGAGAAAAATTTAACTTTGAGATTTTTGCTTTCTTTTGATTGGGAATTGTAAAATTTTTGTAATTACTTCACATATTAAAAAGATATCTTTTTAATCATTAAACACAAATAAAAAGTTTACTCTTTAATGCCTAATGCATACTGTACATTAAATTTTATACAAATAAAATTAAAACAATGCAAAACATTTGGATATGTAATTATTATTCTCGAATTTACATTTGGCCTTTTTCCATGTGTAATATTCAAACTTTATCATCTTTAGATGTAAAAAGTCCTTTAAAATTATTACAAAATACATTTTGGAATTTGAAAGGAACTTTTCCTTGTGGTTTAATCCCTATCGTTTTTATTCGTTTGTAACCGGTAACGGAAATGAACAAACCGAAAACGAAATAGTAATTTTACCACAATTTCTGAAACCAAAAGGTGACAGTTTTCATTCAAATTTCAGATTTGACAGGAGTTGTCAGCTCAAAATTTGTTGTTGACTTTGCCCAAAGAAAATCTTTCCCAATGCTTGGATGTTTTTGGGTACTGTTAAAAAATCATTTTTTGTCACCATGCTTTTTTAGTGCAAATAGTAAAAAATTATTGATTAATTACAAATTAGAAATTTTTCCAAAAAATAAAAACAATCAATTTCCCTCCAAAGAACGTTTTGATTTTACTCAGTACCAAATGAATTTTATATGTAATAACCTAACAATTATGAATTTATTTGTTGTTAGTTCATATTTTTATGTATATTTAATGGTGCTACATATTCTTAAGAAACTGTTTTCAACAAAGCTCAATTTCAGTAATATTCATATAAAAGAAATTGTAAATAGCAATTTAATTTTGGTAATTTTTGCTTGTTTTTTTAATTATTCAATGCAAACATTTGACAATACAACAGCAACTTTAATTGTAACAAGTTCAAATGATTTTACAAATGAACATAAAGACTTTACTAATAGTGTTATCATTTCTGATGGGGTTACAGAAATTCCTATGAAAGCATTTTCTTTGTGGAAATTTTTAAAAACTGTGGAAATTGGAAATTCAGTTACAACAATTGGAGATTCAGCGTTTGAATATTGTTCTTTATTAGAATCAGTTTCATTCGGTGAAAGTATTACAAAGATTGATGAATATGCATTTTCATATTGCGTTGTATTAAAAGAAGTAAAATTAAAAAGTCCTCTTAAAACAGTTGGACAAAATATTTTTATTGGGTGTAATGCACTTTCTTCAGTAACACTTGATGAAGGCGTGGAAACAATTGGGAACTTTATGTTTCAAAATTGTTATAATCTTATAGATGTTACAATTTCAAGTACAGTATCATCAATTTTATCAAATCCATTTCTTCGTTGTAAGAGTCTTCAATTTATAAAAATTTCAAATGAAAATCAATATTTCTCTAACTATGAAAATGATGGCATTTTATATACAAGTGATAATACAGAACTTATCAGTTATTTACCGGGACTTAAATCAAATAGATTTCAAATTCCAGATTCAGTCACTTATATTAGGGACCATGCATTTGAATCATGCAGTAATTTATCATCAATTTCAATTGGAGATAATGTAAAAACAATCGGAAGCTTTGCATTCTATAATTGTATATTTACAAATGTAATATTACCAAAATATTTAACAGTTATTAATCCAAGTACTTTTAATATATGTACTAAATTATTAACAATTGTAATTGGAGAAAATGTAAAAAGTATTAAAACAAACGCATTTTCATCATGTACATCACTCAAATGCATTTATTTTTATGGCCAAACTCCTCCAACGTTTGGAAGTGGCGCATTTGAAGGTGTTTCAGCATCAGTTATGACATATAAAACATACCAAGGAGATACATTTGGAGAATTAAATGTCTCTAAAGGAATAACAATTGATGGCTGTACACCAATGCCAACTCTAACATTTACGCCAACTCAATCGAATACATTTACTCAATCAAAAACTTTTACGCAAAGTAATGCATTCACTAAATCGAATTCGTTTACTCAATCAAACTTTTTTTCAAATTCAAATTCATTTACGCGAAGTAATACATTGACTAAATCGAATATATTTACAAAAAGTAATACATTTAGTAAATCAAATGAATTTACTCAATCGAATACATTTACAAAAAGTAATGAATTCACTAAATCAAATGTTTTTACGCAGACATTATCACAAAATATAAGTATAACACATTCATTTGTTTTATCACATATTTTGACATTTTCAAAATCATTAACTTTATATAATTCATATTTAATAGATTCGTATTCATTTATAATCATAAATTCAATTCCTACATATTTACAAACATCTGTTATTTATTATGAATATTCAATTATCTATTATTCTAAATATTATAGTATTTATTCCGATTTTTATATTATATTTCAAGATGAAGAAATAAATAATAATAATGATAAAAATTATATTTATATTATTATTGGCGTTGTAATTGGAATAGTAATAATCATTGTAATAATATTAATAGTGATATTAAAACGTATTCGAAATAAAAAAGAATATATCGAAGAAGAAACAAATAATAATCAAGAAAAAGAAGCAGAAATTAATGATTTTACAATTGGATTTTCACCAGCAAATACTAAAGAAGATCCATTTGCAGAAGACTTTAAAGAAGATAATTTTAATGTTCACATATAAAAAAATTAATATCAAAATAAAGCTCATTTTTGAATAATATCTCATTAATTAGTTTTTCAAACTGTTTGATAAAAAAATTGTTTTATATTTTATGATAGATATCTATTTCTGCTACTGTAAGACAACATGTAACTTTAAAAAAAAATTTTTTATGATGCAATATGTTTATTATTATTTGACTCCATTTATTTTTCAAATAAATAAGAAGTGAATAAAAAATTATTTTTAAAACAATTTTATTCTTATTTGATATAAATTGTTTTTGTATTTCATTTTAAGTTTATCAAATTTTTCACTTGTTTTGAACCTTCATTAAAATATTGCATAAATATTTGATTATAATGGATTTTGATATTGATATTAAATAAGATTATCTGAAACTAATGTTACTCATAGTTTCAAAATGAATGTTTTGCTTAAATAAATTTATCAAATTAGACTTCCTTTTATTGTTTGATTTATCAGACATCAAATTAGGATTTTATATGAATATTAATATAGAAGGCAAATATTTTTTTCTTACTTTTTTTTTGATGTCAATTTTTAAATAAACAATAAAAAAAATGGGATCAATAAACAAAGTTATTGAAAATTAAATGAGTCTCTTCAAGTCTTTTTGGGGATTTGTTTCAGATTTCGAGAAATCCATTGATAAAGATTTTGCAGAGCGAAACAATGTTGAACGTAAAGAAGAGAATCAACAAGGAAAAGAAGAACGACAAATTTCAGAAGGAAACAAAAATGTTCAAGAAGAAGACACGAAAAATGACAAAGCAAAAGATATAATAAAAGGAAGAGAAGAAGAAGATATTGATTATTCAACACGAATTCAAGAGTTACAAAACAAAGTTGCAGATTTTGAACTTGAAGTTGAAGAAAACACCAAAACCATTGAAAATTATCAAAACATTCTTAATACAGTTGATCCAAATTGGACATTATTAATTCAAGAATATCAAGAACGAAACAGAAAAAATTACAGAACAAAAAGAAAAAATTACAACGAAACATTGAACAAATCAAAGAAGAAATTGAACAATTCTCGAACAACAATGAAATATTACGAAAAGTTGAAGAAGAACTTTCAAGTGCACGAGAAAAGTCGGGACTTATTCAAGAAGAATACAAAAACATTCAAATTCAAGAAGAAACGCTTCAAAAAGAAGAAAAACGACTTGATGAAGAACTTTTAACTACAGAAAAAGAACTTCAAAATGTTAAGAATGACATTAAAGACACGAATCAAAACATTCAAGAAGAAGAACGGAAATATCAAATTTCTAAAAGGCAATTTGAACAAAACAAGAAAGAAATCATTGAACTCTCTATTCAAAATGATAAATATTATCAAGAATATGAAGAACAACGGAAAATATATGAAAACGTTCATCAAGAAGAAGAAAAAACTTCATAAAGACATTGAACGAAGTAAAACAGAACTTTATAACATTGATCAACATCAACAGAATTACAAAGAAAAGCGACGTAAAATGCGAAGTGAATCAATTCGACAACTTGCGAATGGGATTCTTCAAAGTAAAGAAAAAGAACGAAATGAACTTATTCATGAACGTGATAAATTAAATGAAAAGAAGACATTTAATCAAAACGCATTTGAACGAGAGCATCATAATATTCAACTTATGATCAGTTCGAGTAAGACAGAGCATCGGGAACTTTTACTTCGTTATAATAATATTAAAAGTTCAATTCCACAATTAATTGAACCATTGCAAACGCAAATTGAATCATTTAAAAGTGTTTATGCTACGAATGAAAGTATTGAAATGTCAGTTCTTGAACGTCTTACAACGGAATACAAAGAACTTGAAGAACAGCACGAAGCACAAGAAAATGCGAAGAAAGACATTTCGCGCGAACTTGAAGAAATTAATTCAGAGAAACGTCGCCTTCAAATTTTATATCATTCACTTGAAGAAGAAATTCAAACACATCGAAATAACATTGAAACGATGAAAGGAATTATTGAAGAATATCAAAGTAAAACGTATGACATTAAATATCAATACGAACGAACGAAAGAAAAATATTTTGAAACAGAACAACGAATTGAACAAGAACGAATTCGCAATAACACGAAATCTAATTTGCGACGAAATGAAATAACGACATTAAAACATAAATTGCATGAACTTGAAGAAGAAGAGAAGCGACAAAGTAAACCTTCTATGTTCAGTCGATGGAAGGAGCTCACCAAGAAGTGCGGCGAACTTTACGAAGAGTGCGAAGACAAAATTAATGAAATGAAAGATGAAAACAAATTAAATTTATTTTTTTAATGAAACTATTGAACTTATTTCAGAACATCAAGAAACGTTATCACAAATTAAGCGAACTATTGAACGAGAAAAAGAACATTTTTCGGAAACAACTTCAAGAAATTATTGTTTGAATAAATGAATAATTTATTTGACGATTATTTTCTATTGAAAAATATTTAAATTAAGGAATGAGTCTTTCTGAACTTAAAGAATATTTCTATCTTGGATATTACAATAAAGTCATCGAAATGTCGACAACATTCGATAAAGGGGATGAAGAAGTTGAATTCTTAGTTTTACGTTCACGTCTTTTTTTAAATCAAGTTGACTTTGTTTTAAATTTAACTAAAACACAAAACACAGGAATGTATAAAGGTCTTTATCTTTTATCACAAAGTCTTAAACAAAACAATAAAGACGATATTTTACAACTTTTAAAAAGTCTTGATCAAACATTGATACAAAAATCGAAACATTATGTAATTTGTGTCAGTATTATTTATAATATGATTGAAGAATATTTAATAGGGTTAGAAATTTTACAAAATTTTGAAGATATTGAAGTTTCATCTTTAAGAGTTCAAATGTATTTAAATATTCATCGCATTGATTTAGCAGAAACAGAACTTATACAAATCAAAGATTCTATATTATATAGTATTAATTGCGCACTTATTTCATTTTTTAAGGGTGAAGACGAAGTTAAAAATTCATTATTTTCACTTCTTGATTTATCAGAACGATTTGAAACGTCACCAATTTTAATGAATTTAATTAGTGTTTGTCATTTTTATATTGGAGAATGGGAGAACGGTCGAAATTGCATTTTGACAGCGAGTGAACAATTTCCAAATGACGAAAGCGTCGGCATCAATTACGCAGTGTCGTTGAGTCATTCATCATTCATCGAACAATTAAATACGCAATTATCGCTTATTAAGAATTATCGAAATAATTATAACGAAAAGATTCAAGAAATGTTGAAAACGTTTGATGAGACAGCAACGAGACTTTTAACAGAAGAATAAAAATAAATAAATAAATAAAAAATATTTTTATTTATTAATAACAAATTTGTTTATTTGTTTATATTGGTATATTTTGCGTTAATTGTTGAGTCAGAATTTGACCAATTTCATTTAATATGTTCTGAAGTTTCGAAATAGTTTCTATTGAACCATTAAACAAATTTAAAAGTTCCGTTGAAGATATTTCTGTGATAAAGTTGCAGACGTATTGATACATTTCTTTCATTAATTGTGGTGATTCCATTAAATGTTTCAAAAGTTGAATATTATTCGGATAAAAAGGTTCTACAATCGTATGGGAAAAAGTTGCGTTTTATATTCTGGAAAATGTCGGATAATATAACCATAAATAATATGACTGACTTCAAATGTGATCGTAATAGGCAAAAAGTTCGAATACCATAAAATGATTTGTTCATTAGTAATATTTACAATTTCATCAATACGTGAAAATAATGCTAAAAGATATTCACGAATGATAATTTCTGTTTTATTCATTCCTTTTAAATTATTAATACGTTGAACAATAATTTGAAGGATTTCATTATTATGTTGAAATCCATTCGGAAATGTTTCAATTAATTTCATTAAAAATGTTACATATGTTTGACAATATTTAATTTCATCACTCGAAATATTTCGTATTGAAATATGATAAAGTTCGTCAAGAAAAGGGGTTGGTAAATATTTAATAATATTCATACTAATATTAAAACAAATAATTTGTTCTGTTTCATATTTACTATGAATTAATTCATAAAGTTTTGGGATGAAATGTTCAAAAAATGTTTCATTAATTTCAATACTTCGAAGAATATTATTAAGAATTTCATTAATTTCTTGATGAAATTTAATAATTAAATATTCATCAATAATATTATTTCGTTGTTGTTCTAATAAAAGAAATATTAATTCTAAAAAATATTTCTCTTTATTATTAAATATAATTTTCCCTAAATATTGATATGAAACATTAAATGTTTTAATACTTGACGTTTCTAATAAAATATCTTCTGATTCTTCTAAAAATTTTAAATTACTTAATAACATATTAACATAAATATGTGTAAAATTTGGAATATTTAATCGAATAATTGAACAAAATAATTTATTAGATTCAATAAAAATATTATTAAAAATACTTTTATAACTTTTAAATAAACATGAAAAAACAATTATTATGTTTTCTTGTTTTAAAAAATATGGTGGATATTTTTTAATGATTATACTTAATAATTTAAGATCATTTTTAATAATATAATCAATATAATTACAAATTTCATTAATATTTTCTTCATTTTGAAGTTTTAGAATTAATTCTTCGGTATAATCTTGTGAACAATTATGAAATATTTTGGGTAAAATATTTGGTAATAATTCTTCTATTTCTGTAGGATAATATTTTATTAATTTAATAAAACCAAAAATTGAATCTTGTTCTAAAATAATATCTTCACTTAAATACCATTTAATTAATATATTCTTAATTTCATGTATTTTATCTTGAAATAATTCGTGACAATTTCGACTTAATGAACAAATAACTCGTAATGCATTACCACGTTGAATTTCATTATCTTTTTTGTAAAAAATTCATATGAAATTCGATAAATTTCTTCAAAATATTCACAAATTTTATTTCTTGATCGAATAGTAAGAATAGTTAAAATTAACCAACTATTAGTACAAATTTCAAGATCATTAATATATAAATTACAAATATTTATTAAGATTTCAAATATTGGATCAATATCTTCAATATCATAAAGAATATTCGGAATTAAGATTAAACCTTCTACAAAAATGTTCTCGTTGAATCATGTCAATAATTTTAATAATAATATCTTCTAATTTAGAATTAATTTGTTCACTTAATGAAAAATAACATGTTTTAATAGTATGACATGAAAGACTTCGTATTAATTCATTATTAATATTAAAAGATGAAATACAATAAAATAAAAGTCGTTCTTTTAAATCAATGATTAAATTAGAATGTGTTCGTAATGAAATTTGGATTAATAATATCCCAGTAAAATATGTAGATGGATTCGTAGGTTGAATTAATTTTTCAATTCGTTCTTCAATAACATCATGAAATATTATATTAGGAATTCGTTGTAAAATAGCTATCAAAATGAATTTAGTCGGAATATATTCAATTTCTTTAATAATAAATTCATTAAATGATATAATAGTTAAATTTAGAATTAAATCTAATAAATTAATAAGAATTTCATTATTAAGTTCAATATTAGTATTAAATAATGAATAACCTAATACTTCAATAACATTAATTTTGTTTTGTATAATATTATATTGTGATTGTAAATATAAAATACTCATTTCAAATATTCGGTCAAATAAAATTGGTTCAATATCATTTTCATATGTTTTAATTATAATATTACAAACTTTTTCTATTTCTTCTGTCGATCCTTGTTTTAATGTTTCTAAATATAAATTAGAAAATATTATTAATAAATTATTTAAAATGTTCCCTGGAAGTTCAATATGTAAAAAATTTAAATAATTAATTAATGATAAATAAACTTGAAAATATTTATAAATAATATTAACATTTAAAGGTGTCCCTAAACAAAAAATTAAAATATTGATTAATTTTTCAATATTACCTTCAATATCTTTTGTAATAGGTATAATAGTAATTAATATAGTAATACATTTATCAATTTGATTGTTTTGGATTAATAAATTTATAAAATTTTCGATAAATTCATATTTACCTCCACAAATTTCATACATCTTTTCTAATGGTAAAAGAAGTGTATTAATAATCTCTGAATTACCTTCTAAATAAATAATATTTAAAATTCGTAAAAAAAATTATGGTTAAATCTTCTTGACAAAATTTTTTTCTGAACAATGTGAAATACATCGTTTAAGTCCAATCGCTGTACTCTTCTTTTAAAAAAATGGATTCATTCTTCGAATAAATATTAAATAAAACTGAGATTGAACTTGGGTTTTCATATAAAATTTGAAGTTCTCGTGTACTTTGCATAGGATCAATTTGGAATGGATTATTCAAATTCATAAAACATGTAATAATTCTGTTTTCGATTTCATCCATTCCAAAATTTAAGGAAAAAAAAATGTGATATAAATTATTAACGTTCTCTATAAGCATTTTTTAACGTTCTTTTTTTTATAATTTTAATCTATTTCATTATGTTAACATTCATTTTGTTGTTATCATTAATCTATCTAAATATAAAAGACAAATAAGAAATTTAACTAAATGAAATTATTAATTCATCATTGTTAAAGAATTCTAATTTTAAATATCATTATATGTTGCCATTCTTAATAAAAACAAAAAAAATAAGATTAACGTTCCACGTTCAAAAATTTGAATCATTGAAATAAAAGTGCCATTGGAGTACCCCATCTAAATGTCTTCTTCAACAGATTTTGTAGTACGAGAGATTGATAAATTATTATCACGACCTCATCAAGAAGATGACAAGATGAAGAGTAGTAGTAATTTATTTTTTCAATTTCGTCATGTTTATTCTACTTTAATTGACTCACAAAAAGAGTTATTAGAACAACGTGAAAGAAGTATTGCGCAACTTAAACAATCTACCAAAGAAGTTAAATCACTTAAAATTAAATTTTGCACAGATTTACGTTTAATTGACGAAGAACTTAGTGAAGTTCATTCACAGTCAAAAGATTTATCAGAAAGTTGTTCCAAACTTTCAGTCGATTTTACACAAATTACAGATCGTTTAGATGTAGCCACATCATTAGTTCGTAAAGCAGACACTATTTCAACGTATATACAAAACATACAAATTTTTGGGTCAGACAGTGATTTAGATTCAGTTTTAACCAAATTAAAGAACACCACATTTCCATTAAATGATCAATTTAAGACTGCCGAATATTTATCCAAACTTATTAAAATCATTGATATTTCAGAGAAGAAGGCGAACATTGAGTGCGCGCGCATAAATTTAGAGTCATATCGCACGCGTTTATCACAAGAATTATTGCGAACATTCAAAGACAAACTTACGAGTGCGCACAGCACGCCAGAAGAATTGCATAACTATGCGCGCTCACTTTCGTATCTTCAACTTGGGCATGAAACCATTCGTGCGTACATTGATATGTCACCAGTTTTTTCTTTTTAGCGATGTATTAATTTACATTTTAATGAAGAAATATTAAAACATTCATTTAATGAAATTTATGACCATTATGATAAATTTTGTGGATCAATTTCAGATGAACGCACTAAAGTATGGAACAAAAATTGATATTATCTTTGACCCGACGCAACAAGTTAAACTTAAGTTACTTCAATCTATTTTCGATCGGCTTTTTAAGTACATTTGTATCAGAAGTATTATCATTTTATGCACATAATAAGCCATTAGACTTTTGTTTAATGCTTGAGAAATTTTATCGACGCACCACAGTTATGTTAGAAAGTATATTTCGCTTAGACAGTCAACAATATGCGACATTAAATTTAATGGATCGAGTTTTTTCGTGAATATCAATCAGAGTACAGTATTCAAGAACGATTTGTATTAAATGATTCCATGAAACAATTAATTCGCGGGCCGATTTCATTATTAGATAAATTCGAAAGTCAAAATTTACTTACGCGAATCTTACAGAAGAATGAAGAAAGCATTGATCCATTTAAAATATTTGATGAAACGATTTGTTCGCAAATATTATCCATCGCGAGCAGCACATGGGAACGATGCGCATTATTATCATTACCTGAGAACATTGAAGAAGACTTACAAAACATTATGGAGTGTTTCTTAAATAACACATTTTATGTATATAACATTCGATTTATTAAATGTTGTTCGCAATATTTAAGTATTTCAGAAGATTGTAATTACGTTGGAATGTTTCTTAAAATGCTTTTGATGGTTAATTCATCGATATTAACACTTGATGACAAATACACTAAATCACTTAAAGGTATTTTGTTTCATCATTCGATAGCGCATTCTAAATTTAATGTTTCACGTAAAGAATTTATTCGTAAACTTGAAATGGAAATTAGCGAAGGATTAAGTAATTGCGTCGAAGTCATAGCGATTAATGCGAAAAATATATTACTGAACTTACAAAAGAAAATCGACTTTTTACCAGCGAAAGAGATCGAACCACTTCGCACGAATGCATGCCAATCATTTGTCGAATTCCTTCGTAATTTAATTAATGAAACGCGCTCGAACATTGCAGGCGAAAACAAAATTAGTTTCTATACAGCAGTCGGACGTCGTTTAATTAATGTAATTCGAGAACATCTTTGCAGTTTAAATATAATTCATTTGGTATATTGATATTAAATATCGATACGAATGAATATAAAAATGTTTTCGAATTGTTCCAAATCGAAGAATTAAATGAAGAAATTGAAGCGATTCATTCGTGCACAAGTTTGATGATGATGGACATCAATGGAATGCTGCGGACAGACAATGATAAAGACAAAGCGGAACTAAAGAATATTATCCCGAAGGAATATGCCGATTTCGCAAAGAAGTTATTATCTATGAATGTTGATATGAAATCTTCTGACATAGACGCGTTCTTCAAAAAGTTTATTAAATAAATAATATTTATCTTTGTTATATAAATTAATAAAATTTAAATTTAAAATAAAATATTATTTAAAACGCTGAATGTGAATTATATTTGTAAAATATTTGGAATGATCTGTTTTGCTATTAAAATAATATGTTAGATATTATGTATTAGAAAAAATTCATCATTATAATTTAAAATACATTTTGGGGTGTAAAAAGACTAATCGAAGTAAATCAATTTTTAGGTAAAAAATACGTTAAAACAGCACTTTTTATATGTTTGTTTTTTGATATGCTGAAAACAAATTTTTTCTACCAGCTCATAGTTCAAAACAAAATTCATCCACTCTTCATTTAGAATCTCAAACAATAGCAAAAGAGAATTTAAATAATCAAATTGAAAAATCGTTGCGTTACTCCAATGGAATGAAATAGATTGGAAAATTAACTCAAGCATTGCATTACAATTTTGTAATAAACAAAATAGACCATTTATTAAATTTTAATTTTAACATAATAATGAAGATATAATATTTATACATATGCATTATGTAATTTAAAAAAATTTCATAAAGTTGAGAAAAAATTTCGATTTTTTATAAGGGATCATTTTTTCTAGACACTATTTTGTTTCTTCAATGTAATACATTTTTTGTGTGTATTTTATAAATATGGACGAAAATTACACATTTAGGATAAAGATAAATTCGTTTTAAAAATGGGGAACGTTAAGTTAATTCACGTTCATCAAGTCTTAATAACCAAAAAAAGTTTTATTTTTAAGGATTAAGGAAATCTGTTCACCATTGTTTTGAATGAAAACAAAAGTTGGAGCTTCGAGATCCTTTTCGCCATACCCAGCTCTGTATATTGACACTATGTCGGCTATTTTAGTTGATTTTACATTATCACTTCGCAAATAGAGAAGAATATCAATTATATTAAAAATTACGTAAATACTTTCATATGAAACCATTTTGACAACAACTTAATAACAAAAAGAACATCATTGCCAGCAATCATAGGCTCCAATTCGCATTCTTATCAAGGTAGACAATTTTCGTGAGGTAGACAGGTTTTCACTAAGTCTATATAATCATTGAATGTAAAATTTTTTTGTCTAACAAATAAATACCTTTCATATAGTGATAATTCAATAATTTAAATAAAAACAAAATCTTATTGATATTTCTTGATGCTTTTTAATTCATCGTTTCGAATTATTTGTCCAACTTCATGTGGGGAACTTGTTCCTCTTTCACATATTCTTTATAAAATCCAAAATCAAACAGCGAAAACTTCTGTAAGCTGCCATAAAACCATGATTAAGGCAAATGCAAAAAAACTATTTGCCAATTTGGTGGTTCATACGAAGAAAATAAAAACAAAAAAATTTTCTTTCTTTGTGCCTAAACATTTTCCATCAAATTATTTCGTTTATGAAATGAATGATGTAAAAATAAATTTACTTGCAGCTACTCTATATGCACATAAACATCGAAAACCATAAAACCATTAGAAAATTTGCCAAATTTTATTCATTTGACTTCGTTTGGAATTCTAATTTCAAGAACAAGTGCTAAAATAACATTATGGCTCATACCTGCCTCATTCTCTTCAGCAGCACATTGATGTTGTATGCAGCGTCGATTGCTTTCACCTGTTCATTTATGTCTGGAACAGGGATTTCTGGCAATGTGAATTTCCATTGATCCTGATTTGTCTCAGAACCCTCAGAAATCTGAAGAGGATCAAACGAGGAAGAAGACTTATCCGATGCCAATGGTCTATCTTCGTTAACCAGTGAACTTGTTCTGGATCTATGTTTTGATCTGTGGTGTTTATGTCCTATGGAAGGAGACCTTGAACGAGACCCGCTGTGTCTCATCTTTGGCCCTTCATTAAACAAATTTGAAGCATCATCAGTTGCATCATCAGTAACTTTGGCTTTAAGGTTTCCGTTGATAATGATAGCATAACAATCCATCATATGGTTAACTGATTTGCCCTTAAGAAGCTTAGCCTTATGCATATCAGTAATTTCTTTGTCAGGCCATTCCATTACAAGCTTAGGACCACGGTTCATTACTGTATCAAAGAACGTTTCATAAGCTTCTCCTGTTTCGATGTTATTGTTAGCAAAGACAATTTCGCGGAGTTTCTTATTCGCAACAAGAAATTCTCCAAGTGATAAAAGACCTTGTGAGCCAAAGTCATTATTACTAACGTCAAGGTACTTTAGGTTTTGATTCTTCTTTAATCTAGAGAATAGAATTGGAGCAGAATCGCCAAGTTGCGCTCTTTTTGTACCCTTTATAGTAACCGATTCGATAGACGGTTTTGCATTCAAAAACTCGGTTAAAACGCCGATGATTGAACTGGAGTTTGATGAGAAGCAGCCGTTAAAGACGATTGTATTAAGTTGAGGACAACTTAACAAGTACTGGAATAAAGGCGCTTGAACCTCATTCTCAGACCATGTAAGACTTGTAAGATATTGGCAAGGGGGAGTGTTTTGTACTTCGCGATAAAATTGAGACCAATGTTCGGTTTTGATCCGCGCCGATGACAAAGAGACCGTTAACTTCTTTGATGTTGGTTGGTGAGTCATAATGGCGTTCCAAACTATAGTGAACGATTGGCCTTCCCAAGTTATGTCTTCGAACGTGAATGAACTTAATTGAGGAGGTATTTTTGAAACTTGGATGCTGTTTTGCGCATATCCACCTTTAATTTCAATACTTTCAAGTCTTAACTTGGACATTAAATGACATATCTTGCCAATGTTGATATCACATTCTATAAGAGAAATCCGTTTCAGTGATGGAAGCATTTGGAAAATGATCTCCAAATTTAATTCTCTTGTCTTTTTGAGTATAAGCGATTGCAAAGATGTTAAAGCAAGTCCCATTGATTCGCTCAATAGAAGCTGTTGGAAAATTGGTCCGTTCATTGAATTATCAAATTCAAGTTCCTCGAATGGAATTGATCTAAACAATTTCTCGAGGATTGAGAAATGTTCGATTTGGAAGTTTGCGTTACGGAAAGTAAATTTGTTGAGCTTACCTTGTTGATTTGATGCTAATGCTTCTGCTACTCGTTCAATTTCATTTGATGCAGGATCATTTGTTACTACGTGGTTTAGTGTTGTGTTTCTTCTCAAGCAGTTTGCTAAAGATGTCCAGTAAGGGTTTTTAAGCCCTCTTGGAAGTATCACTGTAATTATTGTTGGCTCGATTTGGAGGCAATCAAGTAGTACATCTGTAAAACTATCAGATCCTGGTAATGCAGTTATATCTAATGTGTGTGTTCTGCATATAATTTTTGATAATTTTTTCTCCAGTTCTGATGGAAACTTTCTAACATTCAACAAACGAAGTTGGAACCTAAAACGATTCACAAAAGCTTCATGTTGATGTTCAACATTTGTAAAGGAATCATCTAAATTGACAAATTCTGGATATTCTGATGGAATTAAAACATTCTTAATATGCTTGATTATAAGCTTAAGAAGATAATTTGCACCATGATGTGTAATTCTGTGTGAACTAAGGGTAGCTCCTCCTGTGAATATGAATGTTTCATTATCGACAAGTTCAATCTTTTTGAGACTGTTCCAGAAGAATTGCCCTACTATAGAGTAGTTCTTAGAAAATATGCCTTTTTCAAGAACATAAAAGCCAAATTCTGTAGCAAGCATGCCAGCACCAGCTTTCTTTGATTTCCTTCCTGCATGAGTCACTTTAACGCAACATATAACTTTTTCGTTTTCAAGCATGCCTACAATTGGGGCAATCGCATCTAAAAGGTCCTTTTCTATTTCCATTTCCCAATAAACTTTTTAAAAGGATTATTTGATTATGTGATGTTTGACAAACAAACTTACTCAATTTTATTTTTTTTATGTTTACAACGCAGAAGATATCTCCAGGCTAATATCAAATTTAAATTCATCAGTATCTTTCTTTTGACATTTCATTGTAAAAATATTTTTATTTTCAATAAATAATATTCATTTTATGAAGATCTTCAGAAATTTAATTTGATTCTTGACTATTAATTACGAATACAAAGTAATCAATAAAATGCTTTATTGTGTTGTCTTATGTTAGTTTAATCGATTGTTCCCTTGCGTATTTTGCATACGCGAAGTTCAAGAATTGTGGCCGTTTAATTGTATGTTTGATTCAAATTTCACAGTTTCAAATTAACAGTATTGTGAATTTTTGCAAACACGAAAACATCTAAAGACAAAATGCATCACAAAAAATCAAATAATAACGTCCAGCAACCTGCCTCAAAGCAAGCAAAAAATTTTTCAAAAGCTTCACAAAAGTCCCAAGCAATTGCACAGAAAACAATAAATAATCATCTCGAAAAGATGTCAAACGTACAATCGACTTCGAATCCCCAACAGAATTTTAACCAAATCAACGAAATTAAAAGATATGTTTTTACATTTAAACCAGAAGAAATTGCTCGTCTTCCTCAAGAAACCCAATTAGCTGTTGCAAATGCTTGGATATCTTATCAACTTGGGGCAAACAAAGAAAGAGAAAATCAATTCAATATTTCATACGGAAAAGCAATGCGTTCAATTAACATGAAAATTATACGTGATCAGGGGAAAATTAATGCCACAAAGAACTCTTCAAATGTAAAACAAACAATATAAAATAAATGTGTTTCTTTCTTATTGTTTTAATTTATTTGTTATTTTTCTTTTGTTTAATTTGTCAACATTAATCAATATTCTGTTATGTTAATGACAATAAAATTGACAATAAAATTAATGTAAAGAAGAGAACAAATAAATTTAGAAATCATTAGTAGTCTATGTATTGGTTGATTATTGAAGTAGCATGAGATTTCAGATAAAGTTAAAAATGATATCGGATAACTTTTAACCAAGCACTTAAATAACAATAATATTATTGGAAACTAATATATAATTGAATTAGGGAAAATTGAACAATTAAAAAAAATAATATTTTAAAATTTTTAAATGCTAAAAGTTGGTCTTTATTACAAATAAGAAATGTTTTTCGATTAATCTAAGTCTAATTTTTTGTTTAAACAAAATTTTTTCTTTTGCACCAAAGCATCGCTGTCACTTTTCGGCTATCCGGTTTAAAATGTCTTGGCTTTCTGATCTTGATCAACTGATTGAGAAACTTCGTCGTTGTGAATATCCATCTGAGGGCGAAGTTCAAATCCTTTGTCAAAAAGCAATTGAGGTTCTTGCTGATGAACCTACAGTGAAAATGGTCCCTGCGCCAGTTACAATTTGCGGAGATATTCATGGACAGTTTTACGATTTACGCGAACTATTCTTTGTTGGCGGAAATCCTCCAGAAACAAATTATCTATTTATGGGCGATTATGTTGATAGAGGATTTTATTCATTAGAAACTTTTCTTCTTCTTCTCGCATTAAAGGTAAGATATCCATCAAGGATGACAATGTTAAGAGGAAACCATGAATCACGTCAAACAACTCAAGCATATGGTTTTTATGATGAATGTCTTAGAAAATATGGTAATCCAAATGTTTGGAAGATGTGCACAGATGTATTTGATTGTCTCACATTATCAGCCGTTGTTGAAGGTCGTATATTTTGTGTTCATGGAGGATTATCACCATCCATAACCTCATTAGATCAACTTAAAGCTCTTGAAAGAAGGCAAGAAATCCCACATACTGGAGCCATTAGTGATCTTCTATGGAGTGATCCTGAGGATATTGAAGGATTCTCAATTTCACCAAGAGGAGCAGGATATATATTCGGGCCTGATGTAGTCATGCATTTTAACCAACAAAACAACCTTGAACTTGTCGCCCGTTCCCACCAGCTTGTGATGGAAGGGTTCAAGTTGATGTTCAACGATCAACTTGTGACGGTTTGGAGTGCCCCAAATTATTGCTATCGTTCTGGGAACGTTGCTTCAATTTTAGAAGTTGATGATACAATGGCAAAGAGCTTTAAAATATTCGAGGCAGCTCCTCAAAGCGAACGAGGCGGAGTCCCAGAAAGAACTCTTCCAGATTACTTCTTATAAATGTTCATCTTTTATGAAATATACATATTTAAATAGTTCTTGCATCCATAATTCTGAAGTTTTTGTTTTACTTATATAGATAATACGTGATATGAGTTATAATTTCATAATTTTTTTTGTAGTCAACTGAATTTGACAATGTTTGTTTGCCATTAAAACTTTGTGACGTCACTTTTCTATTTTTATTTGGAATACGTTTATTCTTCTTCACTAAATTTATGGCGTCATGGAACTTGAGTCATCAATGCTTTAGAAAAATATCCATGACCCAAATAAGTTTTACTACAGCAGAGACAGATGAAAGTAATACCAAAGAACTCAGGCTTTTAGTCTTATCTCATCAGATTGCTAACTTTGGAATTCCTGCTTTTTATCTCGACTCATCTCCAGATTACTTACCAAAACGGCTAGGCCCTGTTGTTCTAGTTTTTGATATTTTTGATAAGATAAATAATTTTGAGTTCCCATTCTGGGGCGAAGTAGACAATTGGGAATGGGATGCTTCAAACTATTTTTCTTATGAAATTGCAGAAGCATTTTCAAGAGCATATACATTATACTTTTATTACCAAAATCTCCATTTAAGGCCTTTATACTTTACTTCTTACTTACTATTTCCACAAGGCGTTTCAGTTATTGAATCATTTCTTTTTCAACCAGTTGTTATCCGGAAAGATAATACCATATATTTTCGAACTATTCTTCAAGGAGGGCTTGAATGCTCGATTATTAGGAAACCGAATACTGTTGGAGCATACGTTTTAGTTCCTCCATATGAGCATCCTTTTAAAGTTACACAGATTTCAAATGATTCATTTACTGTTTTGTCAATTGAGAAAAAATTTCAAACATTTACCACTAACATACCAATAGTTAATCTCACTAATCCATCCACATTCTTACCAAGTCTTTTTGCTAGTCCACAAACGCAACCCTGTACAAATGCAAAATTCCATATTCAAAACATTGGAATTGATGAATATGATCTCTTCTCTTTTACATATGATGACATATACAATTTCTTTCGTAACAGAGAAAATGAGAAGAACAAACCCAAAGTTTTTAATGAGAATCAATCAATTGTCATTATTGAGGAGAAAGAACCAACAGTAACTCAAATACTTTCAGAACAGATTCTTGACAAAGATGTTCGCCTAATAATCTCTAAAACGCTTGGGAAAGAAGCATATTTCCCATCAAAAAGACTTGACACCCGCTGTATCGTTGCCAATTTTCTGTCGTTTTTCCGGTTTGATTTCGGTTTTTCTATCGTAGAACCGCCGCGATCGGCCTATCGTTTTCTTAATAACACTCCGATTACATATGAGCGCCTCGGGATCCCAGACATCCTTGTAAGTTGTAATGGAATCACCTGCAAAGTTAAGGCAGATGTAGTCATTGATAATTGGCTTGCAGAAAGATACCTTCCAATTTCTGGTGAGAAATCATGTCATTTTGTAGTTTTTTCATCCGATAAAATGCCAGATGTATGCGTGAAAGCCTTTATGTCACACATCTCACACATGTATCGGATGTATGGTTTTGGAGTTCTTAAACCATTTCAAGCAGGTGCATTTCATTTTGTTCCTCAAAGTAAGATGGGGAGTACCATTACAAGCTTTTTCAAGAAATATTCGCTTACCGAATTCCAACAATACCCAGTTATTTCCTTTATTATAGGTCCACCCATACATTCTCCAGATTTCTATCCTCATTCAATTCTAACGTACATTAGATCTGATTCAATTCTAAGTGCTGGTGAAGAAGAGATGAAAACCCTAACGTTTGTTATTTATTCGAGGATTCGCTTGTTTTCACCATCAGCAACAGGAATGATTAACGTTCACCCAAACAATTCGTCACCGTTTGTTTTCGGTTTCCGATACCAACCGCCGATTTTACTTCCTCGTCCATTTGAGAACTCTACACGGATATCGTTCCATTATGCGTGGGATCTTGAAACGAAGAAATTTGCCATTGTTGACGATATTGGCTCCATCCTACACGTCATAAAGATATTCACAGTTGATGAGCTTTCGGCCTTTATTCGAGATTGTTATAATTTGGTTGAAAATAATGTATCCAAGACAACTTTATCCATCTTAGCCGAAGGCATTTCGAAACAATTCCTTGATGAATGTCAGGAAAAGCTTGATCCAAGCATTTTGATCTTATCAGTATATCCATCACCATCAACACAAGCTGTCCTTAATGAAAGTATTGATGATGATGTCGTTGTCTTTGATAGCGCAGAACAAACATTTTCTTGCGATGAAGATTTTATTCAGCCAATATCAACATGTTATGTAATGTCAAGAATTCAACCATCATATAAAGCATCAATCTACAGAGGAGACAAAGGAGACCTTCTTGATTATGTTCGACTGATGTCTCACCTTTCTTGGCTATCTGTAAAGCCCGGCCAAGAAAAAAGAACAAATTCATATCCGCCACATATTTGTGTTTTACTTCGAAAGAACGAATGTAAAACAATTGTTGTGTCAAGGTTTGAGTTCCTTCCATCAACGGAACCAATCTAATCAATGAATAAACAATAGATTATTAGCGATTTTTCATAACAAAATGTTTCGAATCAATATTAATCAAAAAAAAAAAAAAATGAAGTTACGAAACTTCTTATGTAAATGTGTTAAAAGAAATTTATTTATAACGACGTTTCTTGTTTTTCGATTATATCTAACTTTAATATTTTCGAATTTTTGTCAACCTTTTCTATTCTTTCGAAATTAACCTCTGTTTTACTGAAAGCAAATTTGAAATTGTTGAAAATTCGAATGAAGCTGTTTTACAAAGGATATCATCTCACGACACGAGTGATAAATCATAGATCGCATATATTGCCATAGGAATTGGCACACAACAAATTAAGACCGCCTCTACAACACATGGAGAACCTTTTGAAAAGATCACACATCTTCTTCAAATTTACGAATATCTTAAGGAACACGACATGCTCGAGGAATAAAGATAAACATTTTGATTAAGTAAAAATTTTATGTATATATAAAACTTTGAGCTGGCAGATGAAAGCATTTATTAGACACACCATGCTTTAATAATTTCTTTATGCGAAATGTCTCATTGGAATATATATACATTTAAAATCGAACACTTGGTTTTTATCACATAAGATGGCATTGTAATACCAATTAATGAAATACATAATCGAAAAGCACTACTTCCGATTATTATTTATATTAAATTCTTAGATAATAATGAATCTGAAATTAATCACATATTTCATGTGTTTAAATCACTGTGTTGATGTTTTCTCATTTATTTTAATTCCTTCTTGCTTAAGAAGTATTTGAAATATATCTTTATGATTGTTTTGAATTGCTGAATCAAGTGCTGTATCAAATAATTTGAATAATTTCTAAATATTATTTTAAAATATCAAATTGCTAAATTAAATATCAAATAAAACAAATAAATATCTCAAGCATTAATATCAATTACTTTTTGCTCTAAAATATATTCGACAAGTTCAATATTTCCCGAATATGAAGAATATGATAAAATATTTTTTGGGATTTTATAATTTAGAAGAAAATATTCGACTAAAAATATGTTACCGATCCTTGCTGATTCATTTATAATATCATAATCAATTTTCATTCCATTTTCAAGTAAAAACAAAAAGATATCATAGTTATGATTTAAAATACAAAATTTTCCTAATTTTTCTAAATTTTACTCATATAAATTATACGCATTAAAACCCAAATCTTTACTATCTTCACTATAACCATTATCACTGTTAGAACTTTGAAGCTGATCATTTTCTTCTAATTTCTTTTCAAAAAGATATTTAAAAACAACATTTTGATGAAATATTATCGATAATATTTGCTGCTTCATTAATAATATCATCATTTACCTTCATTCCCTCTTTGAGTAAAAATGAAAATATTTCATTATTATAATATAAAATACAAAGCTTTCCTAATTCTTCTAAATTATTAATTTCTTTTAATTTATTATCATAAAAATATTTAAAGATAACATTTCGTTGAAACTCAATTGCTGCTTCATATGCATCTTTAAATGATGCATGATTTCTTCATTTCCACCTCTATTGCATATTTACCGTATTTTCTATATTAGAATCATTTAATAACAAATATTTAAAATATTTAACTGCTGTAAAAAATGCTGCATAATCAATTAATGAAACATACCAGTGATTAATAAATGAACATCTTTCATAAAATCTACCTATACGAAACAAATGGTACAAACTAAGCGGATCTCTAAGTGATGAAGATACACAAAGTAAAACTTGATTAAAATAATTAAAAACAAAATATTTTAGTCAGAATCTGATTGATTCATTTCGTCAAGTTGATTTTCAAGTCGCTTTAACAAAAGTGACAGATCGTGCATTCTTTCCTGTAGTGCCTTTTCCTCGATTCGCTCTCCAGATGACTGTGTTGTACTGATACGTGTACTTGATTTATGAGGTTTTGGTGTAGTAATGTTTATTGAATCTGAAAATTGTTGGTTTGAATTTCGTTTTGGCTTTTTATCTGTTTTCTTTGCAATGGTCATTGAGTCAGATGAATCGTTAATTGATATCTCTGTAGATTCTGACGAACTAAAATATGTTTGCTTTGGTGATGATTTTTCTACTTCTGTTTGTGTTTGCGCATTTTTTAGTTTCGCTGTATTTGACTTCTTTGATGCTTCGATTTTATCTATAATTGATATCGCATGTAATAAAGTATTTTTTAATTCATTAAGATCTGAGTCTGTTTGAGCAAATTCTTGTTTTTCTTCAGGAGAATCTATGATATCATGATCAGCACTTGAGTGGCTTTTATTTAAAACAGGTGTTGCCAAATCTCCTAATTTAAGTAAGTGGAATGGAGTATCTGCTGGCCTTGCAGTTTTGTGGGTCATAGGCGTGAATGGTTGATTTGCTGTAGCTAAAGGAGGCTTTGGTTTATTGTTTCTCATTTTTAGAAATTCGTTTACTATTGAAATATGATATGAAATTGTATCGAAGAGAATTGAAAAAAATTATTCAACACTATTTCTTTCTTCTCATTGGATTAAATATATATCTGTTATATTTAATCTCTAGAACAAATTTGTCTAATTTGTGCATTTTTCATACAATGATTTAATTGCACTTCCCGATCATTTTCCAAAACCTTTCATTTCTTTTCAACATTTTAAAATTTGAATATTCAATATATATATATATATATATATATATATATATATATACACGAAAAAAAAGAAACCCAAATCACAATTTGACATAACAAAAGTGTAAAACAACTAAACATGACACTTTTCCCAAGAGTGGACACATTGTAAAAGGTGCTTCTAATATTAATTTTAGGGTTGAATGCTCCCAACAACAGAACCCAATGAAAAATTACAGGAACACCACTTTCAGAATGAATGGAAGATGTTAATATTGATCAAGAAGTTAATTTTCAGTTTGAATGAAGAAAATATTACACAAACAGCACAAGCAATAATTGACAAATTTGATAACAATCACCCTATTTCTTTTAATTTAATAATTATCCAAATGATAAACATTATGTTAATACTTAAGAACAACAATTTTGATATATATTCGAAGTTTTTAAAAGAAATTAAAATGTTTGAAGATAAAACGAAAATATATGATCTTATTAATTGTTTAATTCTTGATAATTTTGTACGAGTAAAATATCTTATTTATAAATTACTCGAATATAATTTTATTGAATTAGATACCATAAAAAAATTTTGTGATATTTCATGTGATCCATATTTTATTCAGTATTTGTCAGAAAAAGAAACTGAAAACTTGGATCTTTCTGATCTCATTAATCAAACAAAATATTCATATTTTAAAGAAAACTTTGGACAACTTCCAAAGAATTATTGGGAACTTCATAAGAAATATGTTAAAGAAGGACATAATTAAAATGAAATTGCAAAAGTAATTCGAAATGATGAAATAGAAAAACTTCAAGAAATATCATCACAAACAAATTTTGATTTTAATCAAACAATTGAACCATCACTTTATGAAAGATGTTCATTTATTAATCAAAACAATGTTTCATTAATTGATTATGCAGCATTTTTTTCTTCAGTTAAATGTTTTAAATTTTTACTTATGAATGATGCAAATACAGAAAACACAGGTAAATATGCAGTTGCAGGCGGAAACTTAGAGATAATTCATTTATGTGAACAAAATCATTCAAAATTTGAATGTGCTTATGAAACAGCAATTAAATTTCATCAAAATGAAATCTTTCATTATCTTTATGATAAAAAATTAGAAAAAATGGATGAAAATATAATTATTAATTTAGGAAAGTTTTGCATTTTATGTCATAATTATGAAATATTTGCCTTTTTACTCAAAGAAGGAATGGAAATCAATGATTTTATTATAAATGAATCAGTAATGTGTGGTAATATTTTTCTTACAAAATATTTTCGAGGAAAAAATCCAATTCCAAAAAATATTTTAGTTAGTGCGGTAATGTCAAGAAGTATTGAACTTGTTAAATATATTTTAGATCAAGAAGGAATTGATATTAATGCTAAAAATATTTATTTGTTTTATCTAATATTTATTTCAATAATTTTATATTTCAAAATAATATTTGGGAAATATTTAAAATATTTTGGACAGCACTTTTTTTAGCATCTTCAAAAGGTTATATAGAAATAGTTAAATTACTTCTTGAACAAGAAGGAATTGATATTAATGCTAAAGATATTTATTTGTTTTATTTGATATTTCAAAATAATATTTGGAAATTATTTAAATTATTTGAAACAGCACTTATTTCAGCATCTAGAAATGGTTATACAGAAATAGTTAAATTATTTCTTAAACAAGAAGGAATTGATATTAATGCTAAAGATATTTATTTGTTTTATTTGAAATTTATTTTAATAATTTTATATTTCAAAATAATATTTGGAAGTGATTAAAAATATTTAATACAGCACTTATTTGGGCATCTTGGAATGGTCATATAGAAATAGTTAAATTACTTCTTAAACAAGAAGGAATTGATATTAATGATAAAAATATTTATTTGTTTTATTTTATATTTACATTAATAATTTGATATTTATTAATAATATTTGGAAATTATTTTGATTAGTTGAGACAGCACTTATAGAAGCATCTAAAAATGGTTATACAGAAATAGTTAAATTACTTCTTGAACAAAAAGGAATTGATACTAATGCTAAAGATATTTATTTGTTTTATTTGATATTTATTTTTGTAATTTAATATTTCAAAATAATATTTGAAAATTATTTAAATTATTTGATACAGCACTTATGTATGCATCTGATAAAGGTCATACAGAAATAGTTAAATTACTTCTAGAACAAGAAGGAATTGATATTAATGCTAAAGATATTTATTTGTTTTATATATTATTTATTTTAATATTTTTATATTTTAAAATAATATTTGGAAATTTTTTAAATTATTTTATACAGCACTTATGTGGGCATCTGAAAATGGTCATACAGAAATAGTTAAATTACTTCTTAAACAAAAAGAAATTGATTTTTATTAAAACTGTTTTATTCAATTCAAATATTGACTATACTTGTTAAACTTTTCAAGGGCACCCTGAAGCCATGAACAATATTTTTTTTAATAAAACCCGATGAGTTTGTTCAAAACACCATAAATTCAGAACGTTAATCACATCAAAATCTACTAATTTTTTTGGTTTTTATTTAAAAAAATTTAATTACAAACAGATTATATGACAAATCAGTTCGTGAACACTTTGGCAAATTTATGACGAAACTTTGCAGGACATGGAAAAGATAAAATTGTTTTGTTCTCTTCTTTTAAAGGAGTCTGCTCTTTATGAGAATTAAACTCTGATTGAATATTTGGTAGAATTGGAACAGGCAAATCTTTTCTATATTCACGGTAGCACCAAAACTTTAACTCTTCAGGGCTGTTCCGGTATACTGGTATTTTTTGGTAGAACTGATTTAATACATTTTCTGACCAAGGTTGAATGAAATATTTTAAATGTTGGAAAGAAGAATTGATAAATGAGCGAGATTCACCAATTACGTAACTTAGTGTTTGCATTTTGTAAGCAATTCCTTTTGGTAAAAAAACGATTCCACAAAATATTGAACGAATTGCTTCATTTTTTAAATGAACAAAATCTTTAATGGTTTGTAGCTTGTTTGAAAAACTAATTATAATTTCTTTTGGGTTAGCATTATCATAAGATTTATTTTTTGCTGAGATCAATCCCTTTAACTTTAAAAATTCTTCCAGTTCATCTGGCGCTATACCCCATAATGTTGGGGTTTGAAATGGAGGAACCATCACCTGACTACGATATTGAAACATTGATTATGAAGTGACTTCTTGACCGAAATAAAATCTCCTCTGAATTTTATCCGTTTATTTTTCTCAAAAAGAAAATTTACGGTTGATTTTTCAGTTTTTGAATACATCACATCACCATGATTTTGCGAAAACTTTCGCCCAATTAAAAACTTCAAATGTTTTTTAATCCTTTTGAGTGAGCCAAAACAATGAGAGGAACATGAGACTTTATGTCTAATATCATGAACCAGTCATTTTTTCTTATGTGTGTTGTGGTAGGTATTAAATTATTTGAGTTGGAACTTGTAAAATTTGTAAATTTTTGTGGACATTGTTCGCTTTAAAATTTGCCATATAGGTGTGATCAAAAGATAAAATTTGAAGCAGTTATTCCTTCTGGACAATTTTGTCATAAAACATCACAAAAAGTTGATTTTCAATACAACAAAATCAGTTTTGATTAAAAATAAGTATCGTCTTCACTTTTTGAACATGATCTACGATAAAAATCAAATCACATTTATTTTATTTTTGGAATTTATCAATGAGATGTTAGAAGAAACCAAACTTTAGAACTTTGCTACAAACACTAACAAATAGATTATAAAAATTGAATAAAAATATAATTTTATTGCAATTTAAAACCGGGAGAGAATGATAAAATAAATATATATTGAGCATATAATAAGTATTTCAAGTAATAAACAGAATATGTTGCAATTATCATGTAATCTTTGATATGAGTTGATACATATAATGAATAAAAGATGAAGTATAATAAAAACACTGTATTCAAATATTTATAATGACGCCTGAAAAGCATTGTTATAAGCAACACAATGAATAAACCCAGGAATAAAACTTTTGAAAAAAGAAAAGATGAATTTTTGTAGGAATCGTCATTGGTGAGTTCAACTTCTTTTACCTTTAAAATTTGATCTAAGTCAAGTTTCTCTCCATTTGCTGTAATTGAAAATTTGTAACCAATACTTTTATGATCAAATAAATCTGAATAAAAAATCATATCTCGAAGTTCCCGAACAGTAATTTCTTCCGAAACTCCTGTCAATACATATTTGGTATCATTTTGTGTTTTAATTACAAGCTCATCTGCTTCAGCCATTTACTGACAAATTATAAAATCTTTCAAAAAAAAATGACAGAATGAATCTCCGAATTCCAGATGAAAGAAAAAATAATCCTTTTAAGATATCAACGCAAGTGAGTCATCAAAACAAAGATGCGAAATTACTTTATGAGTTAGACAAGCTTTTAAAAAATCAATTTTCAAATATTTTTGAAATTCGAAATTCTTTATTAAATTTGGTTAGTTCCATTAGCTATTTCCCTGAAATATATCTACGTAGTTCGTTTGTGATCAAAAATATTTATTCTTTAATTAATCCAAATGTTGATGAATCTGACTTATTTCTTTTTTTAAGTGCTTTAAAAATAATTATAGAAAAATCTGCTATTGCCAAAATCCAATTAATTTATCTCAATCCATTACAGCTTTTTATTAATTTAATTAATTTCCAATCTGTTCGCGTCCAATTAATTAACTATGAAATCATAAAATGCGTGTGTCAATCAGAGGAAGGCTCTAGACTAATATTTACATCTCCACTTTTCGATCAAATTGGTGAAATGATCATTAATCTCATAAAATTTATAGAGCAATCAACAGAACCTCCAAACCATGAGATTAATGTCCTTTGTTTATTATTTTCTATTCTTAAATCTATTGTATATTTTCAAAAAACAGAACAATATGTCGATCAAATTCTTTCTTTTGTATCTCACATTTTCTCTTCAAAAGTCCGTCAGTTTTTATTATTTGACAGTATTGAAATTCTTTATTTTTTGACTACACACGAAAGAAAAGAATTCAGAACAACAATCGAACAAAAAGTTTACCAATCGCCTGCGTTCAATTATACCGTTGCACTTTTTGGCTCAAAAGAAAATAAACCGTTTTTTGCTACAATCCTCAATATTATCTCTGAAATTGTTACTTCTTATGATGATAATATTGTACTAAATTGTTTAGATAATCTTAATATTGAGAATTATATAGGTTTGTTTATTGAGAATAAAGATGATAATGAAATTTGCATTGCTATTTTGCTATTACTTTCAAATATAGTAATAACATCCAGCGACTTGGTACAACCATTTCTGTGTGATGCGTTCTTTAATGCATTAAAATTTGTATTGGAAAATTGTAATATAGAAGCTCGAAAAAACGCACAATTACTCTTATGGAATATGTTGTACATAGGGATTAGAGAGCAAAAAGAAGCGATTTTGAGTCAAACTTTCATATTGGATGAATTTGCTGATAGTTTTCAAAACGATGATGAAGATTTTTTGGAAAAATCACTTAAAGCTTCATTCAGAGTGTTAGAGACAATACGAAAATATGGGTTAAATGATGTATTCCCATATTGTAAATTCATTGAAATGATTGTTCCTGTAATTCATGAGTTTAAGAATTATCCTATCAAGAAAGTTGCCGAAGAAGCATTCATTTGTATGAGAATCTTTGAAACACAATAAAATGTTCATAAAAAGATTTTTTACATTATTCTTAAAGAAAATCATGAAAACCGTTTTTTTATACTCTGTTTCATACAAATATTGTTAATAAATAAACGTTTGTTTCAATTTTTCAATGAAATTCGGCTAGGTCAGAAATGGAAGTCGACTACGGAATCCAATTCGATGAATGCTTTGCTGGTTGGCTAACTGATCCATTCAACCAACCAATCTTCGATGCAATTAGAAAGGCAGCTGATGATCTTGATAAAGGAATCGAAGTTAATTTCGATTTTTCTGTTTTCGAACAAACAGCTAAGAATGCGAATCTTCAAAAGCGTAGAGTTCCTGCTCTTCGTCAATCTTCCCCAAGTCGTGGACTTCTTGAGCCAAATACCAAAAAAGAATCCACAGCTTCAACAGAATTTCTTGCTTCATTGGTCGGAGAGAAAATTGCTACTTTCTATGGTCCTAAGGAATCTAATGAAGAAAAGACAGCTGCAGAATCCCTTAAATCGCCAAATGAAAAAGAACTTGGACTCTTTTTACAAAGACATTGCAGACTTCCAAAGTGCTTTGCTCCTTTACTCCTTAAAACTCATGACTTTTCAGGAGACAAATTCCAAAAGTTCTGGAAAGATAATCTTTATGGCAGAGATCCTAATGAACGATTTTTCCGACTTGTCCGCAAGAAGAATCGAAACTATGTTGTTCCCAATGATCTTGCACCATTTGTTCGTACGATTGTTGAAACCCATAAATCATTAGAATTTCTATTGGACGAAGAATTATTCCTTGAGAAGTTCATTGACTTTATTGTCACCCGCTGCTTCTATATTATGGATACTGAGCTTCGAGGAACTGTCAGTCTCCAACAATTCCGAAAGATGGACATTGCAGGTGTCTTTTATAATGCCGAAAGGATGCAAGATGTCAACGACTCCCATCATATCTTCAATTACCAACACTTCTATGTTGCCTTTTGCAAATTCTGGGATCTTGATGCCGATAGTGATTCATACATCTCGAAAAGTGACTTGATGAAGTTCAACGACTCCTCCATCTCACCCATCATCATTGAGCGCTTTGTTGACGCCAAATTCTTCCCACTTACAGCAAATCCTAAGAAAGGATATGTTGACTTCACATCCTTTGTTTACTTCCTTATGAGCACTGAAGACAAGAGCAACCTCACCTCTATCAACTTTTGGTACAAGATTTGTGATCTTGATGATGATGGATTATTATCTATCAAAGAGGTCGAACAGCTTTATTCGGTCCAATATGAGCGAATGCGTATCACTGGTAATGAAACGATCCCATTTTCTGACATTTTGCGTCAACTAATTGATGTCGTAAATGCAGGTGTCAAAGAAAACACATCATACGTGGCCGTCCATGACTTGGAGAAGTCGAAGATGGCGGACGTGTTCTTTAACACACTATTTGACCTACAAAAATTCCTTGTCAGAGAATACCAATTCCCTGTCATCAACTCTAATGACGAAGTAACAAAGAATTTGACTCCTTGGGAATTGTACGTATTAATAGAATACGACCAGCTCGTGAACGATGATGAGTAAAGCATCAAATTGAATCTTTTGTACTTGTTCCGTTTGATTTAATTTCGGTTTTATCGACGTGTCCACACTTTAAATATATCAAATTGTAAATAGTTTTGTGGCTGTGTAGAAAGTGATTATCAATTGATTCATGTTGTCTTTAGGCGGCAGAAGAACATAATTTCTATAAATGTGAACTCAGCGTGCAGCGTCAAGTCCCTGCGTCAGACGGAAAAAGACATTGCTCAACACATCGTTCATGGAGCGAATCGCTCATATCTGCGGCACTTAAGTCGTACACATTAACCAACATAAAAAGTCTAAAATTCAGATTATTTTATTCAGTATAAAAACAGCAAAACATTTCCCATTTATCGTTTATTGACATCTAATTGTAATTTTTCTATAAACTTTAACCCATTCAAATATAATTCTTTTAAAACAAAAAAGTAAAAATGCTAAAAACAGCAAAACATTTCCCATTCATCGTTTATTGACATCTAATTGTAATTTTTCTATAAACTTTAACCCATTCAAATATAATTCTTTTAAAACAAAAAAGTAAAAATGCTAAAAACAGCAAAACATTTCCCATTCATCGTTTATTGACATCTAATTGTAATTTTTCTATAAACTTTAACCCATTCAAATTTAATTCTTTTAAAACATAAAAAGTTTAAAACATTTTTAAGTTAATTATCCGATATTATTTCATGGCATTGTAACACATATACACTTATGCAAAAATTGTTTTCGGCACTATCTTCGCTGGCCTCAGCATTGAGATATCATTCTCTGATATCGAAGACCGTATTGTGCCGGATGCCCTCTCTTGGTGCGACTCGTGTAAGCTTAGCTCGGGCAGCTGTGCCTCGTTGGCAAACATCTCAATAAAGGGATGCCCCAGTGCACGTTTAGCTTTGATACGTTTTGATGGGTTAAACGAAATAAGTTTCATAATTAAATCAATAGCAGCATCACACTCTGCCTGCGTGGACCCAGGTATTGTGCCGGGATTGATCGTGGATGTAAGAAATGGATGCATAGTATTGGGCGCAGAATATTTAGAAATCTGGAGAATTTTGGAATGTGGCAGCTTTAAATCTTCTGCTGTTGGGAAACCAATACGTTGACGAATACATAGAAGAGCTGAACTGATGTCACTACTAGAAACCAATGGCTTGTGCGTGATCATCTCATATAATGTGACCCCGGCACTCCAGAGATCATTGGCTTGTGACATTGGTAAACAGTTCAAAAGAGCTTCAGGTGGCATATATATAACAGTACCACCTTTGTTAGGTTGATTTGGTTCGTCTTCGCGTTGAGATATACCAAAATCAATAATTTTAACTTGATTTTGGGGTGTAACCAATATGTTACCAGGTTTGATATCAAGGTGAATGACGTGGCTTTCGTGGATGTCTCTTAATCCCATTAAGATCTGTGAAAATAAATATGAAATATGTGCCATTGATAAAAAGCCTGGTGCTGTACTTCGTATAATTCCTTGTAAATCAAATTCTAAATAAGGGTAAACAAAGTAAAGCTTTTTCCCTAATTTTGTGTAAAAAACATCATTTAAATGAGCTACGTAATCAGAATTAATGCTGTTTGCGATATCTATTTCTCTTTGACATTCTTCTGTGTTATTGCGTTGAGATGAATATTTATAATAATTTTTAATTGCTACAATAGATTTTGTAGGGATGTGAATAGCTTTGTACACATGACAACATGCGCCAACTCCAACCTGTGACAACAAAATGTATTCCTTTTCAAGATTTATCTGTCTTGAGGAATTCATTCTGCTAATTGCTTGATGCGCTATTCAATCTATCAAATGGTCAATCAAATTCCACCGTTTATTGTTTACGACCATTTGACGGAGAACGTTAACGAAAGCTTTGCCTCCCAAGAAAAGGTGATGAAATCATGCGTAATATGATGCATGTTCTCATAACTATCGTTCTGACTTCAGATTAAATACAATTGTATTTAACAGTTGATTTTCATCAAGGAATTCGTTATTTTAGTTTCAGCAATTATTGTATTTAATTTTATCTAAAATTTTAAATTTTTTCTGTGGACAAAAATAAAAAATATGTTCGCTGCTATTTTAAAATTACATATTAAATTTATGATCGGTAGGGGCCCTTACTAGTTAATACTTCAAAATTTCAAATGGGAAATAATCAAACACAAATCATGAGAAAACAAATGAATTATTAGAAACATTGTACCAAATAGAATCCCATATCTTTCAAATGAATGAAAATAATATCTCAGAAACAGTTGAAACAACAAAAAAATTTATCAACCAACAAAATCAGTTTTCATTCCAACTTATTGGTCAAATAATTTATTCATATTTTAAAACACAAAAACAAATATAGAAATAATTTTTGAATTTTTTTAACAGTTTCAAAACGCAGAAGGAAATGAAGATACACAAAATAATATCATTAATATTTTTGCAAATTTTCTTATCATTAAACCAAAAGATCTAGAGAAACTTTCTTCATTCAAACTAAAAATTGCTTGATTTATTGATAGAAGTGTTTCCCAGTCGCAATGTTCCTTCGGTCTCATGTGGAAAATGGACAGTTTGAATGCCTAAAAAACGATCAGATTTTGTGTTAAAAAGTGACAATTTTTAGCTTAATTAATCTCGACAAGGGTAAAAAAGGCTAAAATGCGGCGGTTTATTATAATTATTTGAAAAAAAAATTGCTTATAACCGTCTTTTATATAAAAATGCCACCTCATTCTGTAATCTAAATAACTCTATGCTCCCACATCACAAGACAACAATATGCGATGGCAAAGGAGAAAACAGGAAATTCAAGCATGTTCTCAAAGAATTCAAAGATGCAATGATGGAAGCACAAGGAAAGCCAATTATTTTTGTAACAATTTTTGGTTCATACCAAATTGGTAAGTCCAGTACATTAAAATTACTTACCGGCGATAAGAGTATTGCTGTTGGTAATGGGAGGGATGAAGAAACTACTGGCGCTTTTATTTATGGGCCTCTTCCTTATAATGATTTTAGGAAAAAGTTTGGAATGGAAATAATTCCAAACAACGAAACTCAAATATTTTTTATTGATACAGAAGGGTCTGATGGTTTTAATGCTGGCGATGGTCAAATTCAGGCCGGTCACTATCTTATGAGCCAACTTATTTATCCATATGCTGCATTATCCAGTGTTATTATATCTATGTTAGAAACAAACTTTTCAAATGGCGTAGCAGATACAATTAAAGAAATTCTCAAAACAATTGATCTTATAATTCGCGGAACGTTAAAAAGTGATTTAAGCAAAAATTTAATTGCACTTGTAAGAAATGTCCCTAAATATCAACCAAGTAAAGGCAAATTTGATAAATATCAGAAAAAAATCAAAAAAAAGTATCTATAGAAAGATACAAAATACGATTCAATATAATGATTTTATTCCACTTTATCCAATTGATATAAATGCGGATATAATGGCACAAGGGTTTGAATTTAATCTTGGGTTCAAAATCTTTGCGCAAAGACTTATAAATCATATTGAAGAAGCTACGAAAAGAATTCACATTTGATTGGGAAAGCGCATGTGAAATGTTTGAAAATTTAATTAATTTACCTGAACAACAAGACATCATTCAGGTTATTATTCAAATTTTTCAAGATACGCAAAATAAAAATTATGAGAACAAATATAAACCAATTGTTGAAGAAATCATTAAAAAGAAAATTCAAGAACTTGATAATAAAATTAATGAAATCGAATCATCAATTAAAGAAGGAACAATTATTGAATTACCAATTATAGATTCCGTAAAAATTATTAAAGAATTAACAGAAGAATTCGATAGTAAAATCGAAGAAGGGAAAGTTAAAGATTCAAATGTATATAAAGAATTAAAACGAAAAATTTCTGATGAAATATCAACAAAATGTAAAGTATTTAATGAACTTAGAGATCAAATGAAACAATTACAACATAAACATTTACAAGATGAAATTAATTCGTATATCGAAACAAAGAAAAAACAATCAGAACAAACTATGACTAATAGTAAATCATCAGATTTAGGTGAACTTTTAAGGTCATGTTCATTAGATTCTGATGATTGTATTAATGAATTAAATCGAATTGGATCCGAAGAAAAAATTGATTTTTCAATCATTATGGAAATACAAGAAAACATTAATACTGAAATACATCAAATAAATGATGAAATTAAACAAGAAGCGAAAAAAGTTGTTGAGAATAATAAGAAAGAATTAATTATAGAACTTAAGAAACAAGCCGATGTTATTATAGAAGAAGAAATTGAACAACAAAAAGCTGATATCCAAAACAGTGATATTTCGAAATATACACAAATATCAATTAGTTTATTAAGTAGTATTAAGCGCAAAATCTTAACAACACTTAAGAATGAATCCAAAGAAAAAATACCGAAAGAAATACGCAATAAAATTGACAATTATATATATAATAAGTTAATAGGTAAAATGGATGAATTAAACACAGTAATTAAACAAGAAAAAGAAACGCGAATTAAGAAAACTACAAAAGATTTAGAAGACAAAATGTTATCTTTTATATCCGAAAGAATGGCAATAGCACAAGAGAAAATTAATAACATATTATCGACTGATGAATCCGCAATATTAAATGAAAGTCGTATTCGTAACTTAGAAAATGAATGTCAACTTGAACTCGATCGAATATGTCTTCAATCTAATATCAATCAAACTGCACGACAACAAGTTGAAGATTTCATACTTTCACAAGCTAAAAGTATATTAATCGAAATGGGACAAAACGCGCATAAAATAGCTGGAGAAAACACAGAGAAAGTAATCGAAAGCTTGAAACAAATTGCGGAATCTATAATGAAGAATGAAGTCACAGCACAAGAATATAATATCAAACGAAGTGACTTCGAAAAGTTAAATCGAATCTCACGAAATTTAAATGATATGATAACTAATAATTGCATTAATGAATTTAAATCACGTTATTCAGGTAGTGTTAATGAAAGTATTAATAAGAAACTTGAAGATTATATCACAAGTCAAATTCAAACACATATGAAAAGTTTAAATCAACTTTCTGAAGAAGAAAGGAACAAAAGATTAATTCAACTCAAAAGCGACTTCAAGGAAAAGATTCGAATGGAATTAGAAAGAGAAAAAATGTCAATAAGAACTGAAATGCAAAATAGGTCAGGAAGTCCTTCGGATGTATTACCATGTAATGTTGTAAGTAGACTTAATCGGAAATGTGATTACGTTATATCAGATGCAAATGAAAGCATTAGAAGTGAGTTAAAGGCATACAGCGCTTCATTGTTAAGTGAATGCGTGGAAGAATTAAAAAATGAGGCAAAAGTAATCTCAAAGAAGAGCCAAAAATTTAAGAAGGGCGTAGGAAAGTTCTTCAAGACATTAGGAAAAGTTGCATCATATACTTTACCAAACATAGGTAAGATCATTTTGAAATAAGTAAAAACGAAATCAAATTGAACTTTTGTTGAAAAATTATCTGACCAAATAAGCACAGAAATACGCAAAATAGAAATGTCAAATAAGCAAAAGACAAAGAGAATAATAGAAATATAACAAAAAAAAAAATGATATTCATAATTTTTTTCAGAAAGAAAAATATAAACTAGAAATTGTGCTTCGTTTTCTATAGCATTAAATGAATTATTGATACTATATATTAAACTCAATCTGATAAACATGACTTCTCAATACATCAAAAATATTGGATCTGACCACCAAGTATATATAATATATGTACATAATTGATGATTTAATTTAATATAAATAGTATGTTATATTATAGTGAAGATGAAATAAATTTATTTCAAAATCCGAGAAGGTGGCAAAAATAGACTTTTGTGTTGTTTACTTTTTGCTATTGTTCTATATCGTTGTAACGATAGGTAGACGAACATAAAAATATTCGTACATTTCTTTATTAATCCAATTTCTCTAAAATCTTTTCGAAATTTCAACTGTTTCAAGGAATAAAGAACTTTATAATTATTTAATTACTGAAAATATTATTAAAATCAATAAGAAAAAAATTTGTTGCTATTATTTTCTATTTATTTTGATAATTAATAATTTCAAAATAACATTTGGAATTTATTCAAAATATGTAAAACAACGCTCATGGATTCTTCTGAAGGAAATAAAAGAGATATAACTAAAATACTTCTTGAACTAAGAGAGGTTGATGTTAATGATAAAGGTATTTATTTATTTTATTTGATATTTATCTTAATAATTTGAAATTTTAAAATAATATTTGGAAATTATTTTAATTATTTTGGACACTTATGTATGCATCTATCAATGGTTGTATAGAAAATGTTAAATTACTTCTTGAACAAGAAAAAATAGATGTTAATGCTAAAGATATTTATTTGTTTTATTTGATATTTATTTTAATTGTTTAGCATTTTGAAATAATATTTGGAAATTTTTAAATTATTTGAAACAGCACATATGAAAGCATCTCAAAATGGCCACTTCGAAATAGTTAAATTATTTACTAAACAAAAAGGAATTAATATTAATGAAAAAGGTATTTATTTACCTTGTTTAAAATTTAATATAATTATTTTATTTTTCAAAATAATATTTTGAAATTATTTAAATAATTTAGAACAGCACTTAATATTGCTTCTCAAAAAGGTTATACAGAAATAGCTAAATTACTTCGAGGTCATATTTTAATAAAAATTTCTATTTATATATTTAATGTTACTTCATTGGTGTTATCGTGCAAACTCATCCAAAACAATTTGTAACATATGAATTGCATGTTTCATATAAAAAATCGAAAGTAATTTACATATAATAAATTAGCATTCACATTATTTAACAAACTAAAGAAAAAAGTTTAAATTTTATTTAATAATTTGTTGAAAAAAGATCTTTTTTTGCAACCTATAATAATTAACCTAAAACAAATTTAAAATAAATTTGTTAAACACCTTTTTGATTAGACCAAGCTGACAATTCCGTGACATAAGTTGATGTTTTTTATTTTTTATGATGAAACACTCTCAAAAATTGATTTTATTTTTGTACACATAATGTCACAAAAACCCCCTTCAAAGACGTTGAGGAATGCTATGTGTTTGTCTTTGTGAGACTATTTGAATCATACACTTTTTGTAAACCTTGCAAAGAAGACACTTTTTTGGTGATGTGATATGGGCTCAAACGGAGAATATTGAGCTGGCACTTTTTCAGATGGGAGTAAAAAAGAAAGAGCTTAAATACCCAGAGGTAGGTTATCATATATTTACAACAATGCTTGCATTGGGTGCAATAATTTTATCGAAATTTGCAGAAGGTAAGCTTCCGATGTTGCTATGTGATGCATTTCTAATCTTGCTTTTTTTTAGAAGATTGAATAGCATCACAAAGCAAGTTGAAACTGTTAGTAAAGGGGAAATAGAGTATCCTTCACTTGTAAGCATTCTCGATTCTTTAATGATACCAGAAATTAGTTGTTCAATATGGGGCCTTTGGCTTTTATTTTCTTATGCAGTTTTTCAAAAGCAAAAAATGGACTTTTCTGAAGCAATTATTATTACCATTCTTATTTCACAAATAATGTTTATGATAATGATAATTGTTCAACAGATTTTTCTCTCATTTTTCTTTACTACTTGTGTTGGTCATGGGTTCTTTTTGTTTTCATTACTTCCTCGGATTATTGCTGGCATAAGATCATTTTTAACATCTTTCATTTGGTTTCAAGCCATATCAAATTTCACCATCTGTACGAAGGAGATACAAATTTCTTATTTACTTACCAAAACTATAATCTCTTTAGTATGGGTTTATGATTTTATACGCTTACTCCATTCGAAGGATTTTCCACCAGAGTTTGGTACTAAACACGAAAGTGAAGGATTTCAGTGTCCTGTTTGCTTAGAAACTGTTTTCTTCTACGTGACACTTCCATGTTCTCATCACTTTTGTTTATCTTGCTTTTGCAAATGGGGATCAATACAAAATACGTGCCCTGTTTGCAGAAAGAAATTTTTGTCATGGATACACCAAGCAAAATTCAAGAAACTTTTTCCAATATCTTTGGTGATTATGTAATTGTTAGTAAATATGTTTGTTAATTTAATCTTTCTTTAAATGATAAAGTAAAAAGAGCTTTTTGCATTTTCTAAAATGATTCGAATTATGATAATTTGATGAAACTAATTTTGTTCAACAAAAAAACGATTTTTTGCCGGGGAAATGAGTAAACAATTCAAAAGAAATCTTGATTTTGGTCATATCACAGCGCGCCTGACAAAAAATGACACACAGCGGTTATTTTTCGTTTTTGGAACGCATTAATTCGAATTAACAAAGTTTGTTTGATGATGAAATCTTGAAACTAAAGATAACATCAAGTTCAAAGCAAGTTGAATCTTGTTATCAATCGAAGATGATTTTTACAAAAAATTTCTATTTAGTTCAATATGAAAGACTGTAGAGATGAATTTTTGATCGTAATCTAACCGCTGTTCAAAGTTAAATTATTTTACTTTTTGGTGTAAAAAAACAACATCCTGATTTGAATATAAAAAAACGACACACGACTCAAAAAGTTACCATTACACGAACGATAGATTGGAAGTTTGCACAGAAATTTCTAAAAAGTAAAATGAAATCATTGCGTGCAAAATTTATTGTATTTGGCAGCTACACCCAGGTTCTGCATCCTTTTTAGTTGTTTTCTTTTCTTTGTTCTTAGAAAGTAAAAGTTTGAGAATTCCTTCATATAGTTCCTGAATATTTATATTTTCTTTTGCAGATGTTTCATAAATTTGGCAGCCGATTTCTTTTGCAAGATTTTCACCATCAGCAACAGGAACCGAATCTGGACCACGTAAGTCACATTTGTTTGCAGCAATGATGCAAGGGATAGAATCAGTACCTTTAGCAAGTAAAGCCTCACCGTGGATTTCTTTTAATGAACTAACAGAAACCGGATCCAAAATTGAATATACTAATATAAAACCTTCAACCGAGCTCATATTACGGAAACGCATTGACTGGAAGTCATCTTGACCAGCAGTATCTATAATTTCAATTGACAATGTTTCACCTTCAAAATCTATGGTTTTAATGAATTCATCTTCAATTGTTGGAATATAACCATCAGTGAACTCTCCTTTTACGAACTGAAGTGTGATAGATGTCTTCCCAACGCCGCCTCCGCCAAACATGCCGATTTTGATGGTTTTCATTGTAGGATATAAAAGCTTTTTTCAAATATTCTGTTGAATAGGAAGTTTTTGTCAAAAAGTTAAGTTTCCATTGATATTCGTTACGGTTTTATTCCAACCGTTGTGGTTATCATACTTTTATTCCATACAAATTTGAGATAAAACTCCCAAGAAACTATTGGGCGTAAACCTATGAAACTCAATCTTGTTCGGCTGAATTATTTATTCAATGACACCGAAAGTTTTTTACAAAACATCAGCACGGAACTCAAAAACACCATGCCCACTTTGATTCCACTATCACATTAATATTATCTTCTTATGTGGCAGATTATTTCTAGAATTTTTTTAAATTTGTTTTGGAAATTATTGTAAGTAATCTCTTTGTTAACGAAATTTTTATGTATATATATTGAACGAATCTCCAAAAAAGTTTTTTCTTATGAAATAGTTTTGAACATCAAAAATAAACCAAAAGATTTATGTCTTTTTTTTGGCAAAAATTTTTCTTTCAAAGGCGCTATTAAAACTTTAAAAGAGTAACGTAAATTATTTTAAACTGTTTGTAAAAACAATAAAAATAACAAAAGTCTTTATACATTTAAAAACAATTTACTTTCTAAAATTTTTTGGGTGAAAAAAATGCTTTTTCATAAACAAAGGATTGAGCAAGAATGATTTCAATAATGTCGTTTGTCCAATAATCAGGTGGTATATTTTTAAGTTTGTCAAGTAAATCACATTGCTTCAACTTCATTAGTTCTGGTGATATGTATGTCATCATTGAAGCACAAATATATACCTGTGTCATTGCAATTTTTGAGGGTTCACTCACATACAAATCCCAAATACGAAGTAACACAGAAATTGAAAATTCACGTACAAGCATACAGTTCATCCATCGAATAGCAAAGGAAGTGTATTGAACGTTCTCTTGCTCTAGATAATTATATAATTCTGGATCAACTTTCCCAATAACACGATGTAACTGATCAATCATCTTATACATCCCAGGCTGATCTTTCGTATAAAAGTCTTGAACTCCATCTAAAAACTTGTTGAAGCACCAAAAAGAATCTGCTTCAACTTCATTTAATTCTGTTGCCGATAGGCTATCGACGTCGGTTTTCAACACAATATCTTCTATCGTCATCGTTTTGAAGTGTTGTGATAAGAAAACAATAAAAAATGGAAATAAAACATCATTCATTCCTTGAACATAACCTGATGCTGGATGCCTTACTGCATACGTGAATAAAACATGTTGAAATATTGTGCTAACTTTTTCATTTCGTAATAAAGGTGATTGCATACGTGGTAAATCACGTAATATTTGTGATAATATGTCTCGCTGTGATGAGGTCCATAAAATTTGTTGTTGAGGATCAAAAAATCTATTTAAACAATCAAAATAGTCTTTACGCTTATGCTGTAATGTTGAAAATGATTGATCTGATATTATAGGTTCATAATCTAAAAAAATCCGCCACGCGCGGGGGCGATATTGTCGTGGAATTCCTGACCAAGCAATTTTTCTCATAATTTCAACATCTACAATTTGTGATGAAAGCGCCACCATGATTTGTTTATGTTGCTTAATATGTTCACTATTAACAAGTGATTCATCTGATAATTCATTGGGAGTGAATTGATTGTTGTCTTGATTACTTGTTAAATTCGTCTTTTTTTGAATGATGTACGATAGGAACCATTCAATTGACTAAAAAGAAAAAAATAACATATTTTATTTCTGCCTTCTAAATTCATTTAAACACCAAAATTAACAAAATTGAATAGCTACATGACTTTGTCCAGTCATGACCGACATGATAATTGGATGAAGTATAAATCCTTTTGTTGGGAATGCCTGACATGTGATTTGATAAACTTTTAATATGCTAACAGACTAAGTAAATTTTGACTTCAAGTTGGATTAAATAATGATTGTGTGATAAAACGATTAAATGTCTATCATTTTGTGGTCAGGTAATATGTTCGCTATTTTCAAAATTTCATGAGATTTTTTTAGAAATTTTAGTATCAGTGCAACCCCAAAAGGAAACTAAAGAAATACAACTATGATTTATTGAATAAAAAAAAATTTAATAACAAATTCTTTTATAAAATCAATTTTCACAAAAGCTTAGACTATTTAAATAATTAAAAATTTCTGACGTATTTTGCATATAAATGTTTATTATGTATGTCACATAAATTTTATTACTGAGAAAAAGAATTTTTTCGAAAAATGTGTACGTTTATTTTTGAACTTCAATGGAAGGAAGTGATTGGAAAGTTCGTCAATCCAAATATGAAAAAATTCTTGAGCAGATGAAAGATCCAGAACCAGATTTATTAAGAAACCTTCACTCCGACCTTCCAAAGTTTTTAAGTGATGATAATCCAAATTGCCTTAAAACAGTTCTTTCAGTGTGTACTGTATATTTCGAAAAAGCATCAAATATTGATTATTTTCAAATTGCAAATGTTCTCGCTGAAAAAGCATTCTCAACAAATAAACAAGCAAATTCAGATGTTGCAGCGACACTTATGATTCAATGTCTCAACTCATGCCATGATCAAGTCTTAGAGAAAATATATGAAAAACTTTCATCTAAATCACCAAAAATTGTGAAAGCAATGATTTCCATTCTTAAAACACATTTAGAACAAAATGGAGCAAACGATGCTGAGAGCATAATTGAGAACTTGAAGCCACTCACAACAAACAGAGATCAAAGCATTCGAAAGGATGCCACAAATGTGATAACAATTGCAAAAACAAAAGCCAACATATCAACTCCACCGCCAGCTACCACAAAACCTCGGCCGAAAAAGTCACCTGTAGCTCGGTCAAAACCAACAACAACAATATCATCAAAACCTCCAGTTTCACAAACCTCGCCTAGAGAGTCACCAAAACCACGAGCTCGTACTGTTAATCTTCAAAATGCCTCTTCTGTATGGGATGAATGGGTTCCTCCTGATATATTAAGTAATTTAATGCATCATAAATGGAACTGTGTTTTTGAAGGCCTTGAACTGCTTAAGAAATATTATAATGAAGACGCAAACAAAAATCCCACAGTTTGTGCGTATGGATTATCAAAAGTATTTCTTGGTCGAACATTTACACCAAAAGTAATGAACAGTATAACATCTGATATTATGTTTTATCTTAAAGAGTCAGGTGGTAATTTAACAGAAGACACCATCTCCGCCACTTTACATTATGTTTCGGACAAAATTAACGATAAGAAACTGGAGTCACTTTTATTTGAAATTTCAGACTACATCAGTGAAGTGACGTCAATATCAAATGTATTGAATACTTTTTACAACCAATTAACGGTCAAAAGCACATCTGTGCTCACCAACACATTACATTATATTAAACATTGTTATGAGCGATGTAAAAACGATAAAAGCAAAATTGATTCTGAAGAAGCAATTGAACAGATAAACCCGTTAACAACACATGCAGATCCAACAGTACGAAGAGCTGCATCAGATTGTATTTCATTTTTACAATCTACATTTGGTGTTGAAGTACCAAAAAACACAACAAAAAACGAACCTAAAAAGGCCACTAATAACATACAGAACAAAACAATTAAAAAACGACAATCAATTTCAACAGTTCCCAAACAAAATCAAAATCATGAAAATTATAATGAACAAAACAATTTAGTATCAAAACTTCCACCAAAAGTTAATCGTAGGGAAACAATTCAACCCAAGAACACAATGCAAATTGCCAAGACATTCAATGATAATAACAATATATTAATACCTAATTCATTAATCACAACATTATTAAATGATGGATCAATTCTTGAATGTCGAAAGTCATTAAATGAAATCACGAAAATATTATTAAATCAATTAGAAGCGAATAATCAAACAATGTTATCATATACAAACTTTGAACAATTATTTAAAGCAATACAACATTTATTTCATGAAAACAATTCGACAATATTAAATACATTAATACAAGTTTTAGATTATTCATTTCAACTTATTAAAGTTAATGACATATCATTAATACCTTCGAATTTCTTAAGTGAAATGTTTTTATTATTTAATTATTCCAATACAAACATTAAAACAATTTTAACTAAAATATTAACAAATATTGGTACATTATATCCGAATTTTATAGAAAGAATATATTTACCAATATTTAATCAAATTGAAGATGATAATAAAAAATCGACTTTTTTAATACTTAAGTCATTAAATATTAAAGTCACGTTACAATACATTGATATAATTCTTTATATATTAAATGATGAAACAAATGAATTTGATGAAATTTCGGAATATTTTATAAATAAATTCTTCGAAATCCCAAATTCTATTAACATAATAAAAGAAATAATTGAAACATATCCAATATCCAAAAGAGAATTTATATTAACGAAACTTTCATTAATTACAAACACAAAGAATGTATCAATAATCCAAAAATATCCAACGAAAGAAGATCAACATAACATTGATCAACAAATTGATCCATTACTTATAGTTAAAATCATAAACACTAAAACATCAATTCTCGAAATCACAAAAATCATTGAACATTATGGACAACAATTTTTTATAATTCCAATTATACAAACTCCAAATGAAACAGATTTTGATGAAATCTTTAATGCGTTAATATATACTATTAAAGAAGAGTTTAATAATGTGAATTATATCTTAAATATTATCTTTTTATATTGGGCACGTATTACAATATGTATTAAGAACATTGAAATATTTCCGAAAATATTTAATTTCATACGTGAAATATTACAAATATTAAAATATAATAAACGAAAGTTAACACAAACAGAACTCCAAATTATATTTCCAATAATCATTGAATGTTATGGCCGTAACTTTAAAGAATGTAATGATTTACCAATACAAATATTAAATTTAAGTATCATTGACATATTAAATATTGTAATATTAAATATATTTGAAAACATTGAATCAATTGATTCTATTAAAGGTATTATAATATTTTTAACAACAAATTATAATAACTTAAAAATAGATAAATTAAAAGATAAAATTTTTGGTATATTAAATAAATATCAAAATATTAATGAACTTAAAGAATTAATACAAAATCTTAAAAACAAATTCAACAACACTTTGTCAAAATGTTCAATACATCCACTTTTGAAGTTAAGCATTCAAAATCCGGAGATAATGATATATCAATGGATATCATCAATACCGAATGAAAACATTGAGTTAAGTATTCATTCATTAAAATCAATTTCATGTCAATTACAAAGTAATCCGAAAATCATTGAGAAACATAACAAAGCGTTGTTAAACAATTTGATATTTACTATTCATAGTTCATTTAAAACGAATCAAATTCGACATTCGAAATATTTATCATTTTGTTTGTTGACTTTATTTAATGAGACTTCATTATATAAAACAATTAATGAGATAGAAGTACAACAAATTATATATGAAATGATAACATATTTAAGTAATGGAATTAATGAACAAATTCTAAATCAAATGTTAAATGCAATTGTCGTGAAACTAATCGATATAACAACACTTTTAGCATTTAAATGTTTCATTAATAGTTTTAATGAATATAATAACACAAATTATAATGGAAAATGGTTAAAGTTAATGTTGAAGTGTTTCGAGGCGTGTTGGATACAGTTATGTGATAATGGAAATAGAAACGAAATCGCTGATGCGGTCGATGTCTGTGACGAATTCGCTCAATCAGTAACAATGCAAAGTCTGAGGAACGTAGAAATAGGAAAACAAATCATTGGCGGAATTAGAAGTTATCTGACGCACGTGAAGGAGAAGTTTAAGGAAATAAAAGTGGACAAATGTCTGATGAACTACGTGCAGTAATGTTATGTGAAAAATAAAATATGAAAATGTTTTGGAATTAATAAAACAAAATGTAATATGAAATGTTATAATGTAATTGTGAATTGAATGAATGAAAATGTTTTGGAATTAATGGAACGAAATGTAATATGAAATGTTATAATGTAATTGTGAATCGAATGAATGAAAATGTTTTGGAATTAATGGAACGAAATGTAATATGAAATGTTATAATGTAATTGTGAATTGAATGAATGAAAATGTTTTGGAATTAATGGAACGAAATGTAATATGAAATGTTATAATGTAATTGTGAATCGAATGAATGAAAATGTTTTGGAATTAATGGAACGAAATGTAATATGAAATGTTATAATGTAATTGTGAATTGAATGAATGAAAATGTTTTGGAATTAATGGAACGAAATGTAATATGAAATGTTATAATGTAATTGTGAATCGAATGAATGAAAATGTTTTGGAATTAATGGAACGAAATGTAATATGAAATGTTATAATGTAATTGTTAATTGAATGAATGAAAATGTTTTGGAATTAATAAAACAAAATGTGGACATGAAATGTTATAATGTAATTGTTAATTGAATGAATGAAAATGTTTTGGAATTAATAAAACAAAATGTGGACATGAAATGTTTGCAAATCTATCATGAAATAATTAATGAGTGGGAAGGAAAGAATGAATCATTTCCAAATATTTTGCTTGTATTAACAATTAATATATAAAATTAATATATTATATATTAATGAAAACATGATGAAATTTTTAAATGAAAAAAATTGAGTCATTAATAAATACAAAATATGAAATGTCATTATGAATGCAAAATCTGGATTTGAAAAAATCAAAGGAATGACCAAAAAAGAATTCTATGATTGTCACAAGATGAAATGCCAAAAACACAATAAATCTGATATAACTATGAAAAAAAATTTATTATTTTTATTAAAATTTTATTTACTTTAATCTATAATTATATTTTATAATGAATTTCTTTAAGTAGCTTTAATTTTAAGACATTTTTATTTGATATTTTTCTTCTTTCATATAAATTCCAAACAATTTATCCATTTTTCTATTTAATTAAGAATTACTTAATATAAAAACAAACTTATTTCATTACCAATATCCAATGGTATATCAGGCGATTCATCGATAATTATCTTATCCAAATCCTTCAACTTAAATTTATAAGTTGCTTGTTCTTCAATTAACCATAATGGCAATATTACTCTTCGATTATTTTGTTCTTCTTTATCAAGTGGATAAAAATCTTCATTAAGAATTTCATCACTATTAACGATAGACAAAATCGAGCCATTATTATTACATCCACAATAATCACAATTACTAAAAACTGTATAACAAATTTTGCTTTGAAATGGAAAGTCAATTCCCTTTTCACACATTTGGTGTGACCTGATCAAAGTTTTTAATGAATTTTCCCTCAAAAACATCTGAAGAACATCTTCACCAAAAAAAGAACCTGCTCCACGTGTGTTTGGTACGAAACCATTAATTGATGAATTAGGATCACTCCAAAGTAAATCGTTTATTATTTTATCGTTTTCAATGTCTTCTATTTTTGATTTTTTTGAAAGATCTGTTAATGAATGTAAATCTTCTGATATACCTCCATGAACACAAAAAATAGTTTCGTTAACAACTGCTGCAATCGAGAGATATTGAAATGTATCAATAAATTCATGATAAAGAATTCCATTATATTTTGAACAACATTCTTTAAAAAAACCATAAAATTTTGGTAGCAATGAGGTTTCATGATTCCCTCTAAGAAGAAAAATGTCATTAGGATACTTTGCTTTGAGTGAGTATAATAATATTAAAACTTCAACTCCAAATTTTCCTCGATCAATGTAATCACCTAAAAATAAATACTTGGTATATGGTGGATACCCTGATTTCTCAAATATACGAAGAACGTCATCAATGTTCCCATGAATGTCACCAACAATTTTAAGATTGGCTTTAATGTTTAATATGATTGGTTCATCTTTTAAAATTGGTTTAACAATGTAAATTAAATCTATAATTTTATCGTAACTAATTAGCTTGCTTATAGATTTACAACATCCTGTTCTCGATTGAAGAATTTGGCAAATCAAATCATTCATTTTGTTGTTCATCACATTTCTGATCGCAGAAATTTGAAACACAATTATTTGAATTTTCTGAAGCAAAGAATTATTTTCTGAATAAACATTGTTTTCTTCGTGTTTTCACAAAACCTCAGGACGAATAACCGTCACTGTTTCTTTGACATAGAATCAAGAAAACTTGTGGTGATTGGAAATTAATTTCGTCTTTGAGTCAAAAATGCAAACATGAAATTAATGGAGGGGTTCAGTGCGTATTAAGTTCATTTCGTAAAATTTTCATCATGCAAATTTTGAATTATTCACAATTATGCTATAATACACTTTCCTCATATCTGTTACAGCTGTTTGATCTTTTCACATGAAAAAAACATTATAAATATTGAATATTTTTTTGGATTGACTGTCGAAAGGTAAAACAACGATCAATAAAGTATACAACATGGCATAATGCGGACAAATAAATTAAGAAAACATTTTCAATTGATTATGATCAAAATATGCAGTTTTATAAAACGACCAGGGTTATCCTGGCCGGCCAAACAAGATCGTGTCATATAAATAAACGGTCGTTTAAAAATAAAATTATTTTTTTCATTTTCCTCTGAGTTAAATTTCATGAAATTAAAGTGAATTATCTGCGCACGATTGAGGGGAAGAATTTGCTTTTTGTCTAAATTAACTGGTTGTATAGTAATCGTATATATATTGTTAAATTACTTCTTAAACAAGAAGAAATTGATATGAATGCCAAAAATATTTATTTGTTTTGTTTGATATTTATTTTTATTATTTTGGACTTCAAAATAATGAATCAATTACACAACTGCAGACCGATTCCATAATATTCAAATTTCATGTAAAAGGACGTAAATCATCATTTGAGATTTGACTAACACATCGAGTGATTAAAAAAGATTTTTTTTTTTTTTTTTTTTGTAATTTCATTGGTAGCCGTTAACAGTAATGCGAGAAAAGCAAATTAACATGTCACAATCTGCAAAATTGAATGTATGGTCTCTATCGTACAATCAGCCATAAACTTTCAGATGATCAAAACAACAAATCTTACAGAAAACGAAGAAAAAATTTGTAAAATGGTGCGTACGCACTTCAATGCATTACGGCAAAGACAAAAGCAAAGTCAGGACTTAATGGCGCTTACAGACGATTTAAAATTTACGTTAAATTTTATTAATGATTCTTCAACAAGACCAGTTCCAATTTTAAGATCTATGGGAATAATTATTTTAAAAAAACGAAAAATCGCTCTTAATTTAAATATGTTACAATTACAATTAATGATCCCAAGAAATAGAACTATTAGCTCACTTCACCGAGAAGGATGGAAAGATGCCCAAGAAAAATATCAAAACTTGGTTGTTCCTCTTGTTGGTGAAAATACTGCAAAAGATTGGTTAATACTTGTTTATCCAGAAGATACAGAAATTGCAATGTACATATCACAGACCCCGCGACTTATAGCAACAGAAGCCAATATACGCCGCTCAGATATTAATATCCAAGAAGCTCCAAAACAACAACAAAATCAAAACAAAGAATCATTGTTTCCGCTCGTTTCCATACAATACGAAAGGGAACTATTCAACACTGAAGTTGTTGACTTTATTCCATTGGAAGAAGCAGTTAAAACGACAAAACCAAAGATGGAAATTGTAATGTGCCAAAGCTATGATTTTCGAACTGCGAAATGATTACTTGCGATTTGTGTTAGTAGAAAAATATGTGTGTGTTCAGATCAATATTGAAAAATAAAATTTATTTTTTTGGTAATTATTACTCAAAAAATATATAAAAATTGCAAATTCTTTTTTTAATCTTTTGTGTCCGTAAAATTATTTATGGTTGAAAACAAGAAAAAAGAAAATTATGTTGAGAAAAAACATGTCATATATTTTTGTGAGAAAATATTTTTGGCATTTGGTTTTATGGAAAATTTATCTGAATCTGCTCTCACACCATCAAAGGTAATTTCCATTGCCAACGAGTTAAGTGAGCTAATGAAAAAAGCTGATCTTGAAGGGCTTTATCGGGAAAAAGTGAGCTTTATTCAATTTTATTCATTTTTAAATAAACTAGATATTCCAGAAACCGAACTTCACTCGTACGAAACCATATGTCCGTATCGAGATTCTATCAACTGGGTATGGGAATTAAGCACAGAAAAATCAAAAATCACAGTCATTTTGAAAAATGTTGAGCCATCCAATGTATCTGTTACTGAAAACACAATCAGCTCACCAAAGCTTTCGGGTGAATGGTGGGCTCCAATTGAAGACATTGATATTTCGTTCAAAGACAATTCAACAATTCTCACATTTCATCCAACAGCTCATTTTCCTTTGCTCATTAGAGGAGGAAGTAACGTAGATCCACACTCGATGTTTTTCTTAGCAATGTTTTCGATCCGTCACTCACGACTCGATTTCTTTAAACAATGGGGAACAATGTCTGCTTTTGAAGGCGAACCAAATGCGCAATACTTCATGGGGAAATATTTCTTGAACGTCCAAGATTATCCAAATGCTGTTTTTTGGCTTTCACATTCTGTTTTGGATCATGGAAATGAAGATTGCACATCAGAGTTAGCAAAATTTCTTTGGACAGTTGAATCTAACTATAGAAATCCAGTCCTTGCAGAGAATCTTCTTTGCGGTCTTTGTAGAAATGGTAATCCAAATTCTTTTTTGGAACTTGGGAAAATGTATTTGCATGGATGTAAAGGATTTAAGTCACAGCCAAAGAAAGGAAAGATCCTGCTAAAGTTTGTGGTTGATGTGTACAAGAGTCAAGAAGCAAAGAAGCTCCTTGACGAATTTGACGACACGAGTCTTGTTGACTATGCCATAGCAACGGTTGCGGTTTTGGCGGTTGCCGCTTGTGGTTATTTCGGATGGAAAAAATTCATTACAAGAAGAAAGTGATTTATCATTCGAATAATTTTTTTATGTGTTTTCAATTTTAAGTAAATATTTATTTGTTTTTAAATTTGAATTAAGGTTCAATTATATTTGTTGATCATTATGATTTAATTATTGGTAACTTTTCAATTAACAATAAAAAAAAGAGAACAAAAAAGTTTACAAAACTTTAACCTCAAAATATAATAAAATTTAAGAAAAGAGCATCGATTTAATTACCAAAAGGGAAAAGAAAACGAACTTTTTTATGATAAAAATAAACGTATAGTCATTGAAATTGGAGGTTATTCTGACCATTTAAAAAGAGCTAAACAGTTGTAAAGCACGATACATTCAAAATTGAGATGTTTTTTTCTTTTTCTGAACGAAATTGTTCTTGTTGTCAAAATCTTCTGTGGATTTGGCTTGGTTTGCCTATCGTGGCGGTTATGTCGAGTTTTAGCGGTTTTTACGAAGCAAAATATATTTTTCCCATGTCAACTGTTGGAGCCCAAGAACCAGGTTCATTTAAAGTGATTTTGGTAGGATCCAGTGGCGTAGGTAAAACATCTCTCATTAGAGTTTTTTTCGGGACTGCTTTTGAAAATCAGGAATCGTCAACTGTTGCTCCAGCTTCTTTCATAACATCAATAAATTTGGCAGGTGAAAAAATTAACCTTCATATATGGGATACTGCAGGACAAGAATGTTATCAATCACTTTCTCGAACATTTTATCGAAATTCAAACGTCGCTTTGGTTTGTTATGATACACAAAGAGAAGACACTATTGAAATGTGGATATCAAGAGTTAGAGAACAAGTTCCTGATTGTAAGATATTACTTGTTACAACAAAAGTAGATATGCTTACGCAAGATCAACAAATTGACTGTGTTGCCAGAGGAAACCAACATGTTACTGAGTTTAATTGTTCAACTCATTCCATGACCTCGGCCAGCTCCGGATATGGTGTTAGAGAAATTTTCTATGAGGCTGCGAAAGTATGCAGCAGCTTAGAAAAGCCTAAAAACGAAGAACAAACAGTAAATTTGGAAAACAAAGAAAATAATAATGAAGAAAAGAAGTCTTGTTGCTAGAAATGGTTTTTGAATAAAAGTTTACAATTGTCACTTTTTATTTAAAACGTATTTTAACGGTCAACAGACTTTTGTTTTTAATTCAAAAAGTTATTCAAACTTCAGCAAAGATGTCACCATGACTACCTTTTAAAATTATTTTATATGAGAATTGATGAAATGTTAAACCTAATCTTACGATATTTCATTTCTTTACAAAAGTTTATCATTGATTAATGTTATTCCTTTTGACGGTTTTGAAATTCTAAAACTTATTTTATATATATAATAGAACCGTTATTTTAATAACCAATGGAGCAACCTGAATGCATTGAAGTACCAACTCTTTTTAAGATGCCGATTGAGCAACTCCTTCTCAACGATGATGACTTACCTGTTTTCATTCCAGTTGTATGCGAATATTTAATGAATTTTTCGCATTGTGTCGGAATTTTTAGATTATGCGGAAATCACACAATGGTACAAGATCTTGGTATAATATTCAATCTTCCTGAATGTGCTGTACCACCTTGTGCTTCAGTTCATGATGTTTCTTCATTTCTCAAGCAATGGCTTCGCGACCTTCCTGTTCCACTTATCCCTCCAAATCTCCTGAATGACATTTACAATCCGGACGATGAAGGTTCAATTGTTACACTTTTAAAGAATCTTCCTGTAACAAATCGAAAATGTCTTGCTTCAATTTTTGCAGTTATCCAGCTTGTTTTTGACCAAGCAGCAGTTAATCAAATGGGTCCAGCAAACATTGCGACATGTTTTGTAGGATCTTTTTTGCAAAACTCAAAAGGTTTAACAAAGCACTTGCCTTTCATGACGTTTTTTAACAGTGCAATGATGTATTTGAATGATGAAGGAAATGATTTTATTCTTCCATAAATTTTTCGGGTTGAATTTTTGTATTAAACGATAGAAATTTGTTGTTTTGTATAAACTGCAATAGCCAATTGATGTAACGGTTAAACCCATCCGATACGTATTCAAAAATAACACTTTTTTGGAAAACTATTGAAACTTTATAAATTAATTTATTAATCACACGAAGCATCAAACGAAATTTTGAAAATCTCAAAAAAATTAATTACATTTCGAAAATTTTACAAAGACATATCTTTGAAATTTTGCGTATATATCGTAATTCCATTAAAAAAAATCCCTCTTATGAAATTTCATATAACTTTGTTGAAATATGCTAGAACCAATGTAGGTCATATTTATGAAAAAATAAATTGATAAAATTAATTTTTGATGGAAATATAAAGTGATCAATAAAGAGAAGGAAAAATTAAAAATTGAATATTTTCATCTAAAACTTACCTTAAACATGCACACTTAAAACATGGATTTATGTAATGTATCATTTTATTTCAAGTCTTGAAAAGGCATGGAGAAAAATTAGTTTATTTTTATGATATTAACGTACAATTTTCGACCGTTTATTTATCGGAGCATGTCCTTTTCGAAAACGAAGCACAATTTCTAGTTTAAATTTTTCTTTATGAAAAAAAAAATTATGAATATCATTTTTATTTCTTATATTTCTATTATTCTCTTTGTCTTTTGTTTCATAATTTATATATTGATTTTTAATATTTATGAATTATTCTCTTAACGAATTTTTTTATGTACGCTCTTCTTCTTTGGTGACAGGTCCATGCATTGATAAAAACATTCTTTCAGAATATATGAAATGTGGAAGATTAAAATGCTTATAATCATCATCACCTGCATACCTTCTATTTGGGTCAAAACCACCAAAGAGACCTTGAATTTTGAGAATTACGATAGAAAACGGTTGGCCAACTTGAAACGGAAAATGGCCAATATGATGTGAAATGAACATCACGAATTCAAAAAGTGAGTACGATAAATTGTGATATGAAACAATTCATTGCCACTTTTGTAATATGTTTTAATGAAAAAAACTGAGCAAAAGATAAATCAAAAATCTCAAAAATTGGAAATACTTCAATATATTAAGCAAATATTTTTTAGCTTGAACGAAGGAAATATCGTTAAATTAGCGAGTTTATTAATTAACAAGTTTGATGAAAAACATTATTTTTCTTTTGATTTAATTATTAGTCAATTGGTATACACATTGTTTGTTTTGAAAATGAATGAACCTGATACATATATAAATTTTTTGAAGCAAATTCGAATATTTGAAGAAAACAACAAAAGCAAATCAAATATATTTGATGTATTTTCACGATTTCTTGTTAGAAAAGCTTCTAGTGAAGCAAATTATATGCTATTTAATATGCTAGAAGATAAAATTATTGAGCCCGAACTTATCAGACCTATGAATAATCCATATTTTGTTCAATATATGTCTGAAAAAAAATTTGCATCCATTAAATATTCTAAATATATTAAACAAATCAAAGAAAACTATGAAGAACTTTCAAAGAATGATTGGGAACTTCATAAACAATTAATTAAAGAAGGAGTTAATCAAAATGAAATTTCAAAAATCATTCGAAATGATGAAATCGAAAAACTTCAAGAAATATCATCAGAAACAAACTTCGATTTTAATCAAACAATTGAACCATCACTTTATGAAAGATATTCATTTATTAATCAATATAATGTATCATTAATTGATTATGCAGCATTCTTTTCTTCTGTTAAATGTTTTAAATATTTACTTATGAATGGTGCAAATGTAAATAATACAGGAAAATATGCAATTATAGGTGGAAATGAAGAAATTATTCATTTATGTGAACAAAATCATTCATCATTTCAAAATGCATATGAAGCAGCAATTGAATTCCATAAAAATGATCTTTTTCATTATCTTTATGAAAATAAAATAGGAGAAATCAAAAACTTAGAACAATTAGGAAAAAAATGTATTACACATTATAACTATGAAATTTTTCTGTTTTTAATTGAAAATGGTTTAACAATAACTAAAAATGTCATTAATGAAACAGCACGAATTGGAAATTTATATCTTACAAAACATTTTCTAAAAGAATATCCAATTCGGAAAGATATTTTATTCTTTTCATCTCAATCCGGAAACATTGAATTAGTAAAATATATTTTAAATCAAGAAGGAATCGATATCACTTTTATAGATATTAATTTGTTTTGTTTTCTGTTATTTTTTATGATTTGATATTTAATAATTATATTTGGTATTTATTTAAGTTATTTAAAACAGTACTTATGTTGCCATCCATGTTTGGTTACACAGAAATAGTTAAATTGTTACTTGAACAAAATAAAATTGATATTAATGCTAGAGATATTTTTTCGTATAATTTGATTTTTGTTTTGATCATTTATTATTATAATTGAATATATGGAAATTGTTATTAATATGTGAAACAGCTCTTATGTATGCAACTTGTGGAAGACAAATAGAAACAGTCAAATTACTTCTTGAACATGAAGGAATTGATGTATTTGCACAAAATTTTTGTTTTTTATGTTTATTATTTACTTTAATAATATTTTGTTTTTATTTAATATTTGGGATTTTTTCAATTTTTTTAAATCTGCACTTCTTTCTGCATATAATAGTGGTTTCACTGAAGGTGTCAACTTACTTATTGATAAGGGAGCAACTTTATAATTTTCATAAATAATGTTTTAAATATATAAAATTATCAATTTTTTTTCGAGTTAAATATATTTCATCATCACATAAATATCATCGAAACATTTCAAAAACAAAAAAAAAGTTTTTACATAATAATATATTTTATAAAACAAAATAAATCCATTTTAAGATATCAATGTAATTACGTTATTTAAATTTGTTATATTTACAGCCTTTACATTAAAGAACACTGGCGGCTCTTGTAATGATTCGCTAATTTTGTCATAACACGAATCATAACATTCGCATTCATGAGCCGCTCTTACAGTCATATTATGGAACTGTATTCGATTCTCACCTCTCAACTGATATACCACTAAACATTGGAAAACGGAATTTTTCGGTGCATGTAAACATTCGCCGAAACCGAATTCCTGCAAAGTTTTCATATGAAAGAACAACGAATATTTCATGAACAAACTTAATCCATCGAACTCATCGAAAGTTAATCTAAAGTTACCTAAAGGCGTCACAAAGTCATAATCATCCTCAGATCTCATTATCACATTAATAAAAAACAAAGGCAACAAAAAATATTCTTTTGCAGTTGCGATTAAAAAGTATTCATCAATAACATATACATGTACATGTTCTTGATTAATGAAAGGTATAGTTCTTGGCATTTCGAAGTTATTTGAGAACGATTTTAATACATTTAAATAATTTTGAGGCGAAAATATAAATTTATAAATTCGATTAATATTTGTTATGTTACAATCGTTTTTAATTGTTATATATTTGTTCAATTTCGTTATAATTAATTTCTCGTTTTGTGATGGTAATAATTCCAAAAGTTTTTCTTGTACTAATTTAATGATCGGATCAATCATTTGAATCTTTTGTAAGAAATTCGATTGGATTCGATCGAATTGTTCGAAGTCATCGATATCATTTATTAACAAAGGGAAAATTTTCTTTAAAAACTTTCCGATATAAATATACCATTGTAAAGGTAACAAAAATATGAAATATGATTGGAAATGTGTTAATTTGATTATGTTATTATTAGCTAAGTTATCAACAGATATAAATATATATTGTTGGAATTGTTCTATATAAATATCAATATCGATAACCAAATTATTTAATATATTATGTATAGATGTCATGAAATTATATTCATTATTATTCTTCATTGATCGAAAATTAGTTGAAGCTGATTCAATAGTATTTATAGCTTTAATAAATGATTGTATAAATTGATAATATTTTTGAGTAGTGTCATTAATACGTATTAATTCTGATAAACTTAACTTAATTGTACCACTTACATGTTGTGTTATGAAACAAAACTCATTTAAATCATTAATAATAATTTGACGTTTCCAATAATGTAATAATAAATCATAAACTTTTTGTTCTGTTGATAATAAATATGGTTGTTCATTAGGTTTTTTATCAATTAAATCAATTCCTTTATTTAACAATAAACAACACATTTCATAATTATTATTTTGCGCTGCTAAATGTAATGGCGTTAAACCATTCGCTGATACTTTATTAATATCTGCACCTTTATCTAATAAAAATTTTACAATTTCTGGAGAGCCAATATTAATAGCTGTATGTAATGGTGTGAAAAGTAATTTATTTGATGAATTGACTGAATATCCTTTTTCAATAAGTTTCGTAGCAATTTGCATTTTCTTGTTTTCTATTGCTGTTATTAATTTATTTTCGACTCCTAATGAATGTAAAAATTCCATACATTCGAAAGAATTCGATTTTAATGCATAATCAATAGGTGTTAATCCTTCTTTATTCGGTAATGATAATATTGAATAATCATCGATAATCGAAATAATTAATTTTAATGCTTGAATAGAACCATTTTTACAATATATATGTATAGGTGTTTCACCTTTATTATTAACATAATCAGAATTAATATGTATATTATTCGGCAAATCTTGTATACTTTTAAAGACTATAGGATCATCAACATAATGAAACAAAGAATTACCTGAATTATCTTTACAATAGATAGATGCATTCCGATTAATTAATAATGCAACAAAATTAGCTCTTCGTAACATAGACGCAAATAATATTGGAGTCCTTCCTTCTTCATCAGGAACATCAATTAATTCATTTGCATATTTTAATAATTCCGCAAATTTCCCACTTGTTAATGTGAATAATATTGCGACATGTAATATTGTAGCGCCTTTTAATACGCCATTAGTTTTCTTTAAGAATAGTTCAACAAATTGTGATGTTAATGAATCGAGATAATTCGGTGAATATAATTGAAGTTTCTTATCAAATTCAATTTCTTTCTTTTCATTAATTTTATAATCGAAATATGTTAATTTCGATTCAATTAAATGTCGCGATTCATATAATAATTTAACATTAATATTATATCGCATTTCTTTCGATTTATCATCAATCTTTAATAAGTTACTACTCATAAATGAATATAAAATCGGCGTCATACCAAAAATATCTACACAATTCGAATCCGATTTAGTTTTAATGCTTTCAACTGATGTTTGACTATCAGCTCGAATCGCATATGATAGTGGGATTAATCCTTCATTATCTTTACCATTATAATCGAAGTCTTTCTTTAATATACTAACAATATTCGATGATGAACTTGCAGCGTAATGAAATATACTTGCGCCAATTGAATCCTTTATAGTTAATATCGGATATTCTTTTAATAACGCTGGAAATAATTCATCAGATTTACGTTTTATTAAATGGACAATGATATTATCACCATCGGAATTAATATACTCGAAATCTAACGTAAAATGAAATAAACGCTCTAAATATTTGGGTCGATAAAAATCAGAAGCTAAGAAACACGCTTTAGAAGCAGTACGTGAATCAGAATGTTTTAATAAAATCACAAATGATTTATATGAATCAAAAATTACACTATAATCTAATGGCGTATGACGATATTTGTCTTCAATGTTGGGACTAGCTCCATATTGTAATAATATATGACATAAGGAATAATTGTCTTGACATGCAGATATATGCAATACTGTACATTGATTAACTTCATCAGTAACATTGGTGTTCTGATAAAATGGGGAATTTTTGTTGTATAAATGATATGAAATTGCCCGAAAATCATTGGAAAATACAGCGGAATGAAATGATGGTAAGGCATTATATTGGAGTAATAAGTTGATAATGTCGCTATTGCCGGTGTGCTTGGCTATGTCTAACGAAGAATAAAATTGAAACGTGTCTTGATAATCTGGAATTCCAATTACGGGATCACAACTAAGAACAATGGAATTAACATATGGGAAATTTTGTTCTAAAAGAAATTTTACAGTGTCAACATGTTCATAATATATGGCAAAATGAAGATTGTTCCAATTTTTCAGAGATAAATCTTCCATCATAACATCTGATTTCATAAGAATTTCAATCATGTTGGGATCCCCTTTAATTGAGGCTATGTGGCTGGGTGTAAGAAAATCATGATTATAAAAATGAAGAGATCGAAATGCGCCAACAATGAATCTCGCTGAAAACGTAGAAGAATTTGCAGCAGCATAATGAAGTGCTGAGTTTCCATAAGTGTCAATCTCCATAAGTGAGTTTGGCCCTGAATCTGCCATACGATCCATTAACTTTTCATTTCGATCTTGAAAAGCCCATAAATGGATTAACTTGGCTCCATTATTACGCTGTTTTGTTTCTTTTTCAATTTTGTAAAATGATATTATTTTTTCTCGATTGTTCATTTTTGCGCTTTCAAATCTGTTGGAATGTCAAAAAGTTGAATGGAATTTCTGGGTGACCGTTAATTTTATATCATTTATTATTCAGTATCATATTCATATAATTAATCGATTTTAGTCAATATGTTAGGACACCAATATGATATATTCTAATATATGTTTGATTCATTTTATATAAAATATTGCAGGGTAATATCGATATCATGCAAAAAAAAATGTTTTTTTGATATGAAATTTTTTTTGTAATGAACGATAATATTTTCAATACAGCGATAAGTGTGTTTCAATATAAGACATAGAAAAATCGATTTTCGATAAAAAAAAATTTTAGTTGTAACACTGTTATTCATGTGTAAACTTCAGATTTCCAATAAGACAAACAATTATCGACCAGATTTCTATATAAAAAAATTGAAGCCGTCAATTATACATTTTCATACAAAAACATTTTATTAAAATATATCAACAATTGCAAACACTCTTCCGCTTATATTTTGTTCTTCTAAAGTTTGTTCTTTCTCAATTTTTTTAGCCGAAACAGATAACTTTACATCAAATGAATCCAAAGACAATTTCTCGTCCGGAGTATTTTCATTTATTTGCATTAATACCCATACATAAACATAAATTCCTTTTGACTTAGGATCGAATCTTCGCATTACTCTTTTACCATTCTTTAATAGAACGGCAATTGTGACGCCAATTGCTGGCTCAGGCGGAAGTGAATTTATTAATTTTTGCATTTCTTCTTCTTCGTTTGCTTTTTCTTCAGCAGTTTGCTTTTCGAGTTCAGTGCGAATTTGCGCCTCTTTAAGTGCTTCGTTGTATTCGATGTTTTGCAATTGAACAATTTCTTGTGTACTCGAAAGTTCTTTTTCGATTGCTGAAGTTTTCGCTTGGCGTTCTGTAGAATTATGTTCATTATGAGAAGGAATTGCTTTGGCTGCGTTTGTGCTATCTGTTTTTCTGTCGAATTTATTGATATTTGCGGAAATTGGATTTTCAGATTCTTTCAATTTGTTTTCTGTTTCTGTTTTCTTAACAATATTTATGTTACTTCTGATATTTGAATCATTTGTTCTTCTTTCTGATATTAGTGTATTATGTTCATTTGCTTTAGCTTCTATATCAGAAATTTTATTTTTATTATTTACATTATTGATTGCTATTTTTCTTCCTGATGTTGGCGCGTTATGCTCATTTGCTTTCTTTTCGAAATTAGAAATTTTATTATTATTTGTATTTGATACATTTGTTCGTCTTCCTGAAGTTGGTGTTTTGGTTTCTGTTAATTTGTTTATTTTTTCTATTTTATCCATATGCGGAATTTCAAATTCCTTTAAATTCGTTCTAACATTTGAACTATTTGTTGTTCGTCTTCCTGAAGTTGGTGTTTTGGTTTCTGTTACTTTGTTTACTGTTTTCTTTTCAACACCAGAAATTTTATTGTTATTTATATTTGAATTATTTATATTTCTTGTGGTGGATTTTGTTGGATTATATTCATTTGATTTATTCAATGTTTTCTTTTCAGTATCAGAAATTTTATTTTTATTGTTTACATTATTGTTTGCTGTTCGTCTTCCTGAAGTTGGCACATTATGTTCATTTGTTTTTTTTTCAATATTAGAAATTTTTTTGTTATTATTTATATTTGATATATTTGTTCGTCTCCCTGAAGTTGGCGTTTTAGTTTCTGTTAATTTGTTTTCTCTTTCAGTTTTATCTGTATGCAGAATTTTATATTCCATTAAATTAGTTCTAACATTTGAACTATTTGTTGTTCGTCTTCCTGAAGTTGTTGCTTTGGTTTCTGTTACTTTGTTTACTGTTTTCTTTTCGACACGAGAAATTTTATTGTTATTTATATTTCTTTTACTATAAATTGCATTATTTGATTTTAATTCTTTTTCAAAATCCTTTTTAAAATTCAAATCATTTGTATTTTTAGTAATAGATTTTGCTGAGCCAAATTCTTTTATTTTATTATTTTCTGTTTTATTTGCGATATCAGAAGTTTTATTATTTGTATTTTTTGTTGTTGATTTTAATGGCTCTCTATTTTGAATATGATTTTGTTTAACTGATCGAACACTTGCGCTTCGCATTCGACTTCTTTCGTTTCCTTTTTCCTGCACTGTTTTTGTTGTTGATTTTTTTTGAGTTGGCTTTGATGCGTTATGAAGCAAAAATTGTGGATCTGGTATGGCTTCGAGAATTCGATTAGAACGCTTTGGTGCAGATGGATATCTTTTCTTTGAAGAATTATTATTATTGGTATCTCGAAGTAAAGATTTTTTAGTGGCTGAAATACCAACTTCATTCTGCGGAGAAGGTTTTGGTCTTAGGTGTGGTGGAATAAGCTGATCATCAAGAGATTTTTCAATCGCAATTCGAACAGCTTCATCTTCATTAAAATTTCCATTACCGAAATCCTTGTCATATGCTGTAGTACTGTTTTTCATTTGACGAGAAATCTGATTTTTATCTTGATTTGATTGGGAATCTAAAAACCCCAAAAGAGTAGCTTGGAATTCAGTATCACTCATTTCATTTATTTCTTTATCAGAAATTCCATGACTTATAAAAAGGCTGCGAAAATCTTTTCTGAAATCCATTTTTGGGTTGGATTCATCTTTTAACGTTCTCCTTTTGCTTGCAAATTTAATGGTCATAATGTTAGTTGGTTTTTCACAACAATAGGAGTTTCAATAACCCAACAAAATTTGAGAGAGAATTTGAATACATTCCAAATTTCAGAGCGCCTGTTACTAAGTATTGAAATTTTTTGGGTTCACACTGAATTGAAATGGCAGGATACGGTAACCCCAATTTTTGTTTGTTTTCGAGAGATAATTTTCGAAAATTGAGTTCCATCTGATGTTCTAAGAAAAAGTTATTGTTTTTCTTTGCACAAATAATGAATTGTATGATTTACATTTTTCTGGCTGCCAAATTTTGCTTGGTTGGAAATGAGCCTTATCCTTTATTTTTTTAGACTTTCAGCTCAATATTATGAAGAAGAAAATCAAACATTGATTATAACAAATACAAGTGAGCTAAGTAGCCGGAATGTTTATAAATCAAACACCTTGCATCTTCAGATTTATGGAATTGATAATATATCAGAAAATAATGCATTTGAAGATTGGAACATTTTATCTCTCATCATTGGGGGTGGCGTTGTAACTATTGGGCAGTCTACATTCAGAAATTGCGATAAATTAATCAAAATAAATTTTGGTCCAAATTTAAATATAATCGGACGATATGCATTCTATAGTTGTGATAGTCTTACAAGTATATTTCTCCCTGATTCAGTAACTCAAATATTAGAAAGATCATTTAGAGAATGTTATAACTTAAATACTGTTATTCTTGGAAAAAATGTGAATGTAATTGATAGTAATGCGTTCACTAATTGCAACATTAGTTGTCTATTTTACACTGGAATTACAGAGCCAGCTTCGATCTCATCATCTGCTTTTCGAAATATTAACACAAGCCTCGTTTTGGTAACTCCTGAATATGAGGGAACAACATTTGGTGGAATGCTTGTAGTCAGTGGTACTTCCATTGAAGATTGTCCTCCACCACCCACCCACACATATTCACAATCTGATACATTTTCCCAATCTGATACATTTTCCCAATCAAACACACTTTCTGATACATTTTCTCAATCAAATACATATTCACAATCGAACACATATTCACTGTCGAATACATTTTCTCAATCAAATGCATTTACGCGATCATTAATTCCTGATGCCTCACTAACAGTCAGTTATGTTCTTGTAAGTGTAATAGTTCCATCAGCAACCAAAACTTATTCATACAATTCATACATTTCCGACACTATCACATTTTCATTTATTAATTCTGTTTACACCAACACAATTTCCAAATTTATATATTATGACTATACTGTAGTGTATTATACAGTAAATGTTGTTTCATTCTCAGGTTATTACTATGTAATTGATTATCCACAAGTCGAAGCAGACAAAGACCAAACAAAAACAATAATTATTATTGTTGTTATAGCTGTTGTAGCAATAGTAATTGTCGTTCTGTTGATTGTTTTGTTGGTTAAACTTAAAAACAGAAAACCTGAAACTCAAAAATCTCAAAGTACAGAAATTGTTAATCAAGAAGAACCTGTAGAAATTTTAGAATACACAAACGATTCTAAAATAAGTTATATTAAAGAATTAGAAGAAGATCCTTTCGGCCACGATTTCGATGAAGAAATTTATTTCGATAACATGGCCAATGAAAATAAGAGTGGATCAGAGGAAGAGAGTAATTCCGATGAGTCCAAATCTTAAGATTCTATTAAGCTTAATAGAATCAATAAATGTTTATAATATGCGTACTATCAATTTATTGATTTTGTTTTGATACTAAAATAGTATTTTAAGAAATTTTTTATGTTTTCGTACCTATAAAACTTTGAAACTAATGCATTTAATGAGTTATTTCCATTTGTTGCACTTGATTAGAACGATGAGTTTTTCCAATTTGACAATTGAAAAAAACGATCGTAAAACACTCAATATAAATTTTTGTGGAGGTGTTGTGTTAATAACCGCTTGATCGTATGAATTTCTACAGTCCAATTGAAAGTTTTCAATGCTTGAAGCCGCGGTTCTTTTCGGGTTACAGGTCTGGTTTCGATTAAAAGAATAATTTTTTCAAGACTTTTATCAATAAGATTTACTCCCTTTGGCATGTTTATTTCAACTAGCTTTGTCCCATTGTGTATTGACCTATTTGATAGGAATTTTGTTGACCGACTTGCTGTGGATAGGACATTTGTTGATACTGAACCTGTGTTGGCTGTTGCGACATTTGTCCTCCCTGAACTTGTGGATTCATTAACGTCTGATTTTGTTGCATTGGATACCCAGGAATCATTTGTTGATAAAACGGCATTCCTCCAACCTGTTGATAGGCTGCGAGATTTGGGTCTATTTGATAAGGAGCCATTGGGAATACTTGAGCATTCTTAGTGAGCAATTCATTCAAAGCCCTCTTCCTACGTGCCTTACGGTATGTGTAATTTGGATGATTTTTCTTAAAATCTTCCTGTAAAGCTTGTGCCTTTTGTTTATATGCTATTTTTTGATTACTTGGTACCTCTTTCCACATCTTTCCAAGAAGCTTTGATACTTCTATATTTGACATCGTTGGGTTTTCTTGCTGAACCTTTGAACGCATTTCTTGGGAATATAAAATAAAGGCATTTGGTGGTCTGCGAGAGTTATCCGCCTCAGGATCTTGCTGTGCAACATCAACAGCTTCCTGAGGGAATTGTTGTTGAGGGATCCATGCTCCTTTACTGTTGGCGCCAACGTCGTACATTTGCTAGATTTATATGGTCAGAAAATTGAATGCGAAGTTCTGTTTCTCAATTTTTGAGTACATTGAAAATTGCTTTATAAAACAGCAATATCTTGTTTTTTATATTGATAATTTTTATATAATTAAAATCAAAGATTATCAATTTAAAAATAAATAAAATATCAAAACTATTAGAGCTATTATTCATATTCACTTAAATACAAATCAATGGTTTTAGAAATTAATTGATTAACTATTTGATTATTATTTGATAAATAAATTGTGTATTTGATATAATTATGTTGTAGCAGGTTAAAATGCATATTTAGAAAGATATTTGTATTTTTGTATTCACTACATTCAATTTTCAGAGTTATTGATTTCGATTGACAAGTTTAAATCGAGTCTTTCTCGTTATCTTTCATTTTATTGAAATGTTTTGAGATCCAACACAAAGATTGTGTGAATTGTTTTTTTTGGTTTGTTACCTGCAAACTCAATTGATCTCAAAAAAATTGCGGTCGAATTATTTCCATTAACCAAATTTTTTCGTGAGTTTTAAAATAAAACTTTCAATTTTTTTCGTGAACATCATCGAAAAAAATCCCAAATGAATAGATACAATTAAAAAAACAAAATTTATAGCAAAAAATAATTACTTAAACGCTTTTATGATAATCCGAGTTATTTTTGGAAAGCATTTCTTACAAATGGTTCAAATTTTTGTGCATTTCTCCTAAATCCACCAGGCAGGGAAAATTCAATGGATACGCGAGAACCCATAACATACTTGCCATTTAATCCATTCAAAGCAGCTTCTGATGATCTTGTGTCGAAATATTCGATGAATCTTTGGCTAGGCTTTGTTGGGGTGCCCCGAATTTGTCTGATTTCGCCAAATTGCGAAAACGAAGATTCTATATGTTGGTCATTAATTCCACTTGGTAAATTAAAGACAACAATAGTTCCATTATTTGGTGGTTTTTTCGGATCTTCAATCTTTGGAAGTGGTGCATAAACAACCATTATCACGTTCCCATGCAACATTGAGCCATTCTTCATTTTCTTAAACTGTATTGAACTTCGCAAATCATAGTATTCAATAGTAACAATGCCTTTTGATAATTTTGAGAAATTAATTGATTTAATTCCATTTTTAACAAAAAATGTATTTTCGAATTCTGCGTGACTCGTGTGTGGATTAACGTTGCTAACAATTAGGGTTCGATTTTCAATTTCATAAAAATCATTATAAGATGAATAAGATGATGGATATTGTAAGGATGGAGGATAAAGAGTAGAAGAAACAGATGTTTGTTGCGTTGCTGTGTTTATTGGTGTTTCAAAAATTTTTGCTGATTTTTCTTCTGAGATTAGAGGATATGGAGGTGGTTGAAGATAGGAATCGAAGTACTCGATAAAAGGTCTTTCTGAAGGTGATCCTGAAAAATTTGGTGGCGTCGAAACAAAATCGCTCCAATTTGATTCCATGAATCTGACTTTTGGGAAACGTTCAAACAAAGTGCCTTAAATTTTGAGTCTTAAAAATACGATAGATGAGCTTTTTATTCAAAGAAAAGAGGAACACAATTTTATTGAAATCTAAAGTTTCTGGATCTGCCATTAACCGTTGTTTCACAATTGTACACAATCTTAGCATTTCCTTCAGAAACCTTCCAAAACCATTTGAAAAACTGTTGGACACCTAAATATGACTCTAAATCATTGCAATCGAAATTTTGTGAAATCTTTTGAGGATCAAAAATATTTAATCTCGTATAAGATAATTTTTTTGATTTACAAAAAGTAGATTTAAAAATAAAATACTTTTTTTAAGTAATATTAAAGAGTTCTTATTTATTTTGTTGAAAAAATTTTATTTGTCCAATTTCCCTTCTTTAAAGTCATCTACAAACGGATCTTCTTTAATTTTGGCATATTAATTTTTAAATCAAAGAAATTTTCTTCTAAATTTTAAGGAATATTTACATTTTGTTTTTTAATAATGATAGATGGTGTCAATATTTTGCTTATCCTTTCTTATTTGACAATCATTAGTAGAAGGATTCAAGATCAATGTTGTATGAAAATCAACACTCATATTAAGGCATTGACAGAACTTTGAAGAAAATTTCTTTTTTTGATGAGCATTCAACATAACGTAAGTAAATTCCTTCTTTCTGATAAAATTCCAAATAATTTTAGATACACATAACCTCCAGTTTCAATCTGGTTAAAAATTAAGACAAAGTTAGTCATAAATATTTCAATTTTTAGTTAATATTTATTATATTATACAATGTCATTTGAAAGAACTAACAATGGATAGTAAAAGAAATTAAAAGAAATGAAATTTATCAAATTTTATCGAGATGATATAAGAATATGATAAAGTTAATTTTATCACAAATAATCACACAATTGTACGTTAAAAAACACGTTATATGCATACGATAGGTTGGTTTTTTTTACCATCGTTATAGGGTACCCTCAAATGCCACTTTTCTTAAACTAGTTAAAAAAAATTTTTGTTCCAATCCATAAATTAAAAAATTTTGGAAGAAAATTTATGAATAAATATAATTAATAGCTATTATTATACACATAAATGCAGAAATATCTTTAGAATGACATGAAATTGCATATTGTCAAATAATAAATTTAAACTTTTTCATTATACATTATAATAATATAGATGGCATTTTAAAATATTATATGAGAAATATAAACAATTGCTAAATGTTTGTTTAATTACGATATTGAACATTGAACAAGGTAATGAATACGCAAAAGTCAATATTAGTTTACTTTTTATTAGCTCAGTAAATAAACTTGATTTAGAAAATGTATTATGATTTAGTGAATGAATTTGACTTCGTAAATGAAGTAAATACATTTTAAATTGTTGTAGCAATGCAATTTTCTTATTTGAATTTATATTTACACAAATAACCATTGTTTCTTATTTCCAATTTTCAAATGCATAGCTTTCATTTGGTGGAACATTATTTGGAATAATAAATGTTTCAATAGAAAAACCATATGACATATAAATTTATTATAAAGAATTCCACTTTTAAAGTGGGTTTAACTTAAAATAGAAATTATAATATTATCTAACGATCATGAGTTGTGATAGTGTTGAATCAATAAAGTTTTGGCACAAGCGATAAATGAACTTTTCACAACGCTTTCAAATGTGCCAAAATTGTATTCAAAACAGGTTTTGTTAGCTATTTAAACGATGTATTCAAATACTTTGATCGTACGATTAACATCATTGAAATATCGAATGTAAAGTAGTCAACTATCGTTTAACATGTTACGAGATCTGTCAGATCTGCCATTTTTTTAATATGAGTTCTTCATCATCTTGCTGCTCAAGTTCTTGCTGCCACTGCTGCTGCTGCAAATGCAATTTACTATGACATCATCAATTTAATAAAAATCACTAACATGAATTTCTATATTTATTTTCTTTCAATCATTTTTAATTAATTATTTATTTATTCAAAGTTATTATTTAATGACAAACAAAATTTCTTTAAACAGAACTCAATATTCTTAATGCTTATATTAATATATCAATTTACTTAATAATCAAAAAATCTGATCAATCTTATTTATTCAATTTTAATCTTATTTCAGATTTTGTGGTGGATAAAAATAATGGTGAATACAATTGTTGTATACTTATGCACGAAAATATTATCTGATATACCCAAATACTAAATAATTTAATTCTAAAATTTTAGTTTTAATCAAAAATCGTTCAAATATTCATTAATTCTTTACAATTTACTTTGGTTTTAAATTTCAAATGCATCTTCATCAATTTCTTGTTTTTGTGTTGTCAAACTTTGTTTCTCACCCTGTGCGTTAGCTAGAGCCAAATTTCTATTTCTAAAGTATGTAAACAAGATTACAGCCACACACACGAGTACGACAACAATAGTTACTACGATTATAACTATTTCTGTTGAGCCAATTCCAGACTTTTTAACATTCTTTGCACCATAATTAGCAGGTACAAACGAATATTGATACATTGTCACGGAAACATAGTTTTCTTTTACACTATATTCATACGTTTGTGAATCAACACTTACATAAGTTTGTTTATCATCAATTAATGTAAAACTAATTGTTTGTGTAGTAAATGAATTTTTGATTTCTAAATATTTTGTAAATGTAACAGTTGAATAAGGTATAGCTGTGAGTTCCCAATTTTCTGGGGCTGAGGCAGTAAATGAACATGATGGAATAAATGTTTGCGATTTTGTAAATGTTGAGGTTGCTTGAATGCATTCTGATAATGAACCAACATGAACATTTAAATTGCAAAATGTATCTCCGTTATATTCATTTAAACATTGTACAGTTGGATTTGCTATATATGAAAATACTTCGGTTCCAAAAGATGGTTGTGATGTACCGGGATAAAATAAACATTTAAGTACAGTACAATAATAAAATGCATAATCATCAATCTTTTGAAGTTTTGAGCCTAAATAAAGTGTATTCATTAAATTACAATTTTCAAATGCATGTTTCCCGATAGTTTGAACTGAATTTGGAAGTGTAATATTAATAAAGCTTGCATAATTAAATGCATAATCTTCAATAGTTTTTAAACTTACTCCACATTCAAATTGTGTAATTCCTTTATTATATTGAAATGCATATGCTTTGATTGTTGTAACTGTATCAGGGATATAACATACGCCATTTTTTGAACCTGGATATGAAATAAGTTCTGTTATATCAGAATTATAAAGTGCTCCGTCATTATTATAATTACAATAAATTTGATTACCTGAATCAACAATTATTGTTTGCAATGATGGTGTATTAGCAAATGCTGATTCTCCTATTGATGTTGTCGATGTAGGAATATGTATAGATGTTAATGCTTTACATTCTTTAAATGCAGAATTTCCAATAGTTTTAAGTTTATCTCCAATTTTACATGTTATTAATGACGAACAATCCAAAAATGCATTCTCTAAAATCTCGTTGACATTTGTAAGATCAATTGATATCAATGATGAACATAAATAAAATGCATTTTTCCCAATCGTTTGAATATTTTGACCGGCATTGATTGTTTTAAGCCCAGTTGAATAAAATGCATAATCTGATATAGTTTTAACTGATGAAGGTAATGTAATTGTTTCAAGTGTATTGCAAGCATAAAACGAATAACTACCAATTTCAGTTATTTTTTCATTTAATGTAACTAATGATAATTTTTTGCAATTTTGAAATAAACTGGATTCAATTTTTGTAACTTCTCCGATATTAACTGTTGTTAATTGATTACAACTTTCGAATGCATTATATAAAATCGAAGTAACTGTTGGTGGTAATGTAATTTGTGTTATTGATGTATATGAAAATGCATAAGTTCCAATTGTAGTTAATTTGCTTCCACTTGATATTGTAAATGATGTAAGTGAATAACAATAACTAAAAGCATAAGAACTAATCGTTTCTGTTTTTACTGGAAGTTGAATTGATGTGATTCCAGAATATTGAAATGCATTATTTCCAATACTTGTAATTCCTGTTCCAATTGTAACTGTTGTTAATAATTCACAATTAATAAAAGCTTTTTCACCAATTGATGTTGCTGTATTAGGAATTATAATATTTTTCAAAGATGAACATCGCGCAAATAATTGCTCTGAAATAGATTGAAGTTTTTCATTCATTTGTATTTCTTGCAATTTTATACAGTCTGAAAATGCATTTGCACCAATGTCTATTGTAGATGTTGGTATCTTGAATGTTGTTATACTCGTTCTTACAAATGCTTGACTTCCAATATTTGTTACTCCTTCTGGTAAACTTATGGATTGTAAACTTACGCATGAATAAAATGCTTCCATATCGATCATTGTAACAGTTTCAGGAATATTTATTGATGTCAAATTCCCACAAGCATAAAAACAACTTGCTGGAATAGTTTTGATTTTTATATCGTCTTCGAATTTAACAGTTTTCAAATTTATACATGTTCCAAATGCTGTTCCACCTAATGAAAAAAGGTCAGCTGGAATTGTTATAGAAGTTAATGAATAACATTGAGCAAATGCATTTTGACCAAGTGTAAGATTTTTTGTAGGCAAAGAGATTGTAGCAAGTAACTCACATGCTTGAAACGCACAATTAAGGATTTCACATAACGCTGTCCCAAATGTAACAGATGTTAAATTTTTACAATCACGGAAAGCACTTTCATCAATTTTTGTTACAGAATTTCCTAATGTAACTGTTTTAAGGTATTCTGCTGCATTAAATTGACCAGCCGGAATATATGTTACACTTCCTGTAATATCGAGAGTAATAATTTCATTTTTTATTTCTATCAATATTTCATCAGAAAAATCATTTTGTTCATTGATAGTAAGTTTTTTTGAATTCTTGTCCCATTGATTATCTTGAAATGTTTGGACAGAATTTTGAAATAGTGTAATGATAGCAGGTAAAAAGATCATGAATAATATTAAGTGAAGAGAAGGGATTTTTAAATAGATAGAAAATTTCTGTATGATTCAATGTTGATAAAAATAAACCATTTATATCTTCTTATTTTGATATGTAAAGGTGTAAAAAAGTTAGAAATACCGCAGAATATAAAAATATTTGTGTGTAACTTTGAAATTTATTAAGATTATTAGACATACGACGTTGCATGACTTTAGGTTGAAGAACGATTTTTTTGTTTGTAATAACACTTTTATTATATAATAATTAAGTCACATATATAAATATTAAACTTAAAATTATTTTTATTTATTAGATAAGAAAAACATTTCATTTTACATCAAATAAAAAAAATAATTGGAAAGAAAGTATATTTTTATTCGTACACTTCAACAGCAACTTGAAATGTCTGTATCAAAAGCCGAATTAAATCATCAATGTTTTTACATGATGAATTAGAAAGCCGAACTCTTAATAGAGCTAGTGCTTGAAATGACACAAATTCGAGAGAGATAAATTTTGATGGTATATTACATCTTTTTATGAAAATTGGAACCAACGATGTGGCAATCTGTCGTTGTCCCATAATGTAATCAGAAACATTACTATGTTTATCAAGAGAAATAATCCGCCGTGATGAAGGATCTTCAATATCTGTTTTAACTTCTTCAACAATTACACCAAACCGAATGTATTGACCATCTGTTATTTCAACTTCAATATCATCTGTTACATATGCTTTAACTGTTGTATCAACTAACGCAACTTTAAATGTTCGAATAGGACGTTGTTGAACTTGAGTTGAAATAGTTTGATTAAATGGATTATAAAACATTGTTGAATATCTACGTTGTGAGTGTAACTCTGATGGGCTTGCGAAAAAAACAGGTTCTGTCATTCTTCTTTTGATTGGTGAATTATGCTGTGGAAATAAATATTGATCTGGATCCAAACCCACAAGGTTTATAAAATCTGTTGGAAGCAAGTCACTAAGTCGATGTCTTCGAATGTTTCTTCAGGTTCTTGTTCAGCCTGAGAAAATCTTCTGTCGATCATCGATTTAGTAAAATTTTGCTCATTTATTTTCTTTTAAAAAGCGTTAATTTGAAAGAAAACAAAAATGTCAGTAACGAATATTTATTTATCACATCTCGACAAGGTTTATATTTTCATTCGTTTAGATAACGTAGAAGTAATTAAAGAAAGCATAGAACATACACTACAAAAACATTACATGAAACATTCAATATGATCGTAATCATATTCAAAATAGTAAGATCATTACTATTATTTTTTTGGAAATCGCTTTCAAAACCCTATGCATACAAATGTATAATTTGTTTTGGAAATTATGTAATTAGAATTGGTTTAATGATTTTTTTTACGTTGTTTAAGCAAAAAAAATAAATTTTATGTTGGACAGTTACTATTACGAATGCTTGTCTTCATTTACAGCATAAATATTCCAAATGCATTGAACAGTCAAATCGATGAGATTTTGCACAATTTTTGTTGTTGCGAGGGGTGCACCAATTTGAATTAAATTGTTTGTGGAAAATAAGTAGCACTTTTCGATCGGTTTGAATAATATATTACGTTCAAAAAGTGGAATCTACAGTTGGTTATTTCATGGAACTCTCACATTTCTTTAATGCAAGAAAAAGTCAAAGCAATCCGCTCAAATTTGAGGTTAAAATTTGTGCAATCTTTGAATTTGTCATTTGACAGGTTATTTCCATTGTTTGGAGCGAAGGGTCGCAGTGCCACTTCAGCAGACTTAAGACATCCGACGGCCATATGAAACGAATACAATTCCACAATAAATTTTTATCTTTATTAACTTAAGCTTCTTCATCAGCCTCGTCGTCATCATTATTCTGATTTTCTGGTTCCTTAACAACAAAAATACCAAAGATGAGGCCGACGATTGAAATGGCCATGTAGAAAAGCATAGAGCCGTACATGCCCATTTTAGAGTTTCTCATTGGTGGCCATATGAAAACGATACAGAACACCAAGAGCCAATTTGCGGTGCAGTTGATTGAAGCCGCTGTACCACGGACTGAGTCTGGGAAATACTCTGGCACAATGAACCATGGGATCGGCCCAAGACCAATACCGAATCCAAGCATATACAAGAAGATGCAAATCAGAGAAAGGATGTTGGTCCAACCCAAGTAACCATTCAATGCGAATATCAACAGCGAGACGACAACAATACCTTCACTGATAATCCAAATAATTCTTCTGCCAAATTTGTTCATCAAAAATCCACCAATGATACATGTGATGATTTGCGCACTGGTACCAATACCTGCTTGATAGTTACCATCTATATCGATACCACTGTCATTCATAATCGTTGCGAGATTTGACAAAAGCGCATTAACACCACAAAATTGTTGGAAGAACATAAGGAGAACACCAATGATGAGATATTTGATATGTCTTTTCTGGCAAATTGATTCTTTTGGTTTATCATCATCTTCATCCTCATCTTTCATGTTTTCACAAGCAGGGCTTTCCATTATAAACCACACTGTGATTGATTGCAGAAGCATAATAGCAGCAGCGATGTAACATAATATCATGAAATCAACAGATGGCGCAACAAAGTCAAAAATGAGAACGCCAATTACATTAAAAATCTGATTAAGTGAGCCGAAGAGTGCAGAGTAACCCTCAGGAGCAATTTCTACAAGATACATTGGACAGATAGTTGAAAATCCACCAGTCATTAACCCTTGAAGAAACCTCGCAACAACACCAGCCCAAATGTGAACCTTTGTAAGTAAGACCAATAGCCAAGATACAAGACCAAATGCGGCGATACAAAATAGCACTTTCTTTCTTGATTGTTTAAATAGTTTAAACAATCCGCTTGTTATAAATGTCCCAAAAATAGCGGCAATGTAAGTACAAGAACTATAAAAAGCCCATGTAGTATCATCGACGTTATGCATTGCACGAATTTCTTTTTCAGTTGGTGAAGGAAACACAACAACTTGACCTAACTGTGTTGACCCTAACAGGATAACGAGAGCAGACAATAATTCTTTCTTCATACAAACTTAAAAATGAATTTGTGCACATAATCTAGCGACTTGAACTTTTTCTAAAACTTCTATAGAATTTTTTCTGAGAATGTTCCAAATTTTCTGTGAAAAATAACGCTGGAGATTTTTCATCTCATTTTTCTTGAAGGATATCATTCGCTATGAGCTCTGTCAAGTCATTTAATTATGATCGATCCAACCTCAAGGCAGGAATCGCTCACATCGGAGTTGGGAACTTCCATAGGGCACATCAGGAATTTTACATCAGCAAGTTAATGGAACAGTGTCCTGACCAACAAAATTGGGCTTACATAGGAATAGCACTTCTTCCTTTCGATGAAGCTCTTGTTAAGGCTCTCAAGTCACAAAACTGTGAATATACTTGCACGGTTTGTAGTCGGGATGGAACTAATGAAACTTATAAAATTGGTTCTCTCCTTGATATCAAATATGCTATTGATGATCCAAAAGGAGTTATTGAAACTCTTGCATCTAAAGATATCAAAATTATTTCAATGACTATAACTGAGGGTGGTTATAACATGGATAAGAAGACAGGAGAATTCGTATTAACAGAACCTAATGTAGCTCATGATATCAAAGAAAAAGATTCTCCGGAAACTGTATTCGGTTATATCGCTGCTGGCCTTCGCCTTCGTAAAGAACTTGGAAATGGCCCAGTGACCATTTTATCATGTGATAACTTGCAACATAATGGAAACACTTGTAAGAGAGCGATCACATCTTTCATATCTGCTCAAGATCCAGAACTTGCTAAATGGGTCGAAACAAATGTCACTTTCCCCAATTCAATGGTTGATCGCATCACACCAGCAGTACGTCCTGAAGATAGGGAAAGACTGAATCGTGAAAACGGTACTAATTGCGCTGCTCCAATTTATACCGAAGATTTCATCCAATGGATCATCGAGGATAACTTCATCGCAGGTCGTCCAACTTGGGAAAAGGTTGGCGTTGAGTTTTGTAATGATGTAACACCATATGAAAACATGAAGCTTAGTTTGTTAAATGCTTCACATAGTCTCCTTTCATATCCTTCATTCCTGAGTGGTTATCGATATGTTGATAAGGCTATGAGTGATCCAAGGATCCAAAAGTTCGTGAAGGACTTCATGGAAATCGATATCACTCCATATGTACCAGCGCCTGGTAATATCGATCTCGACTTATACAAGAAGACACTCATAGAGAGATTCGGTAATAAGACAATTTCTGATCAAGTAGCTCGTCTTTGTTTCGATGGAGCATCTAAGATTCCTGTTTACATTGTTCCGAACCTAAAGAAGATGGTGGCAGATAAACATGACCTTACACGTGTTGCTTACTTCGCTGCTGTGTATAGGAAATACCTGAGAAGTACGAAGGATGATAATGGAGATGAATATAAAGTGAACGATCCTTGGGTGACTGAAGATGATAAGAAACTTCTGTATGATGAAGACCCAGTTAAGTTCTTATCAGCATCAATGTGGAAGGGAGCTGACATAGAGGAGTGCGATGATTTCAAGAAATTATACCTTGACTTTGCCAGTCGTCTTGAAAAGGAATCAGCCATGAAGGTGCTCGAGACAATAATTTAAATAGTAAAGCTGAATATTATTTTTATTTTTATGCTTTAGAAAAAATTAATCAACATCACATCAAAAATACTGGAATTGGAATTTCACTTTTTGTGTTCGTTCAAAGGTTTTTGGCATTTTCTGTGCGATAGTTTACAACGATATCGGTGACGATATTTGTTTGATTGAGATTTTGTTTCAAAATGCTCTGAAAAAATTGAGTGATTATGACGTATCGGCGTGAAAAGACCGAAAATCAATTGAAATTTGAACGATATACAGAAGTTGCTCAGAAATAGAAAATGTTCATTAATGCTTGAATACGGAAACAAAATTTCGTATCAATTATTCTGATGTGTTGTGAAGAAATGTCTATCAACTCTCGATTGCGAGCATTAAAATTCAAGTTATTATTTAATATAGGAAATATATTTTTCACATCATAAGATAACTTAAAACGATTATTCAAAATATGAAAAAATAAATATTTATTAAATTGTTCATGTGCTCGTGTGGTTGGTTTCATTAAAATAAATTACTTATTTTTTTTAATTTTTTTTTTTGATTTTAGTGGGGTATTTTTGTCGATAATAAATTTATTTTTTTGCATAATTTCATCATGAAAGCATTCAATATAATGTTTTCTGGGTGTTGAAGAATGATATAACACAGAGATCTAATGTAAACAATTTGGTTTGCAAATAGTTTAATAATTATATGTTCAGACGGTCGTTGAGGTGAGGCTTTTGGAAGTATAAAGGACCTACTCACATAACCCCACAAATAGGAAGAAATTTTGAAGAATTCATGAAGAGATTAATGATATTTTTTCCATCAAAATTTACTCGAAATCGGTATATATGTATGAAAAGAAGGTGATAATTAATTTTAAAAGCAAGCATCTATTTGAAACGAAAAACACAAAACATTGTACTTGACAAAGTCTCTTAAGAACAAAAGCTTATTAACAAATTAATTATCATTTTAATGGTTAATGGAAATCTTCATTCTCATTTTCAAATTCACTTCTTTCTTTATCTTCCACATAACAAGAATAAATAAGTACAGTGATAACAAATAATAAAAACTTCCTCCAAGTATCACAGAAACTATTCTAATTTGATACTAACCACACGTACTTATGAATTTCAATATGACAATCAAAATTAGTATTAACACCATGCCAGAAAGTAAGGTGAGTTCGAACACGGAATAACTTGATTCACCTAAACCAATTGTTACCTAAAATAATGTGTATTACTTTTGAAATGAAGCAAATTTCGGATGAAAAAGAAATAATAATAGAGGTTATCAAAGTTCCAATAAAAACATAAAAGAGCATATCCCGTACATCTAATTTTTTATGAGATTCATCAGAATAATCGTCACTTTCATTTAAAACTTTACTTTTATGGGGTGGACCAAAATAAACGTTTTCTTTAACGGCTTTTGTTTCACAAATGAATTTCACTAACCGCCAATCATTTTTGATGTCTTCTCTTCTTGATTTCTTGCTTAATTGTGATTCTCCAATGACTGTCGATGGAATCGTAGAAAAAACATCACTGCCAAAAGAAGAAATTGAAAAACAATTAAATCAACTTTTAAATGATGGATCAATTCGTTCAAGAACTTTTAACAGAGATCCACCAGTCTCTGTTTTTTGGCCTTCATCACTTATTCCATTCATAGAACAAAACCCTATCATAACAAATCCATTTAATTCACCATTTGATCATCAAGAAATCCTTGAAAGATTAACTGACTCACAATTGCAACATGAAAAAACTTGGCTACAAACAAAACTCCGAAAGTTAAATTCAGAATTTGAAAATCTTCAACATTTAGCTAAAACCAAAATTACCGATGAAGAAGAAGCTAATTTAGAATCTCTAGCATCCAAATGGATGAGTGCCATCCATGAAATGCTCTGGAATCTTGAAAGTAAGATGAAGAAAATGAATCCAGATATAAACATGACAAAATTACTCAACGAACTTCGAATTGATCCAAAGTCAGTTAATTGGGATCCAGATGAAGAAGATTTCATAGAGTAACAGATTTTTCTAGATCTGATATTAATGTGTAACTTCTTTGTTTTCTCAATTTTTTTGAAACTATTTTTAATAAAGCAAATATATGTCATTCTATATATGTTTCATATTTTATTTTATTTGTATAACAAAATTTTGAGTTTTGTTATTGTGTTTTTAACGGACCGTTAAAGATTTTCTATGGTTTATATATAACAATAGCTTAGCAACATGTTTTTCAGCTCACTCCCACTCATATCAGATACTATTTGCGATTTTACAAATGTTCAAGGGACTGATAAAGAAAGTGAATTCATTCAAGATCTTATGAAAAAAATTCAATCTAATATTAATGTTAAAGATATCAAAAAGAAAATTAATTGTGTGCAGCATCTAATTTTTCTCAACACACTAGGTTATGATGTATCTTGGGCTGATTTTGCTCTTCTTGGAATAATGGCAAATGATGATCCTTCAACTAAACAAATATTTTATACGGCAGCTTCACAAATATGGAATCCTAGCTCAGAAGTGGTTATTATGGCTACAAATTGTTTTTTAAAAGATTTGGAATCAACTTCTCCAAAAATTGTTTTATGTGTTTTATCAGCTCTTCCATCATTTTTAACACCATTAATTGCTGAAACAACGTCTGAATCTGTTATCAAGCTCATGAAGTCAAATGATTCCACAATTCGACAAAAAGCAATCACAACATTTTATTTTATTTGTTTAAACTCTCCAAATTCCATTAAGACTGGATTCCAAGCATTACGTTCATGTCTTGATGATGATAATACCAGTGTTATTTACTCAACCTTAACTGTAATTTATGAATTATGTTTAACTAATCCCAGCACATTTATTCCATTAATACCCAAGATTTACAAAATGGTTGATATTTATTCCAAACATAAATATATTCTTATTCGTCTTGTCCAAATTTTAACACTTTTAGCATCAGTTGAAGCACGTTTATCCAAGAAACTTATTCAATTGTTTACAAATCTTATCGTCTCCACCGATGACGATTCACTTTTATATCAACTTGTTTATTCCATTATTGAAATCCCATTACTTAATCCGACGCTTCATAATGCAGCCATTAGTTCTGTTACTTCCCGACTTAATTCTTCTGATCAAACGATAAAAACTTTATTCACCGGATTATTCTTACGACTTCTCAAACTTAATCCGAAATTATGTAAACAACACAAAGAATTAATCAATCAAAGTCTTAATAGTTATAATTATGAAGAACAATGTATTGCCATTGATTTATTATCCACAATAACAACGACTAAAACATTAGATTCAATCATTAATAAACTTTTCGACATCTTTAAGCAAACAATTCAAGTTGATTTACGTGATCAAATCTTAACTAAAGTTATATCCATTTGTAGTACTAATGATTATACATATATCACTGACTTTAATTGGTACATAACAATATTAAATGAGTTTTTAAACATTAATGGAATTACATGTTATCAAATTGTCGCTGATCAATTTTTAGATTTATTTATTCGAGTTCCATCAACACGAAAACGAATATCGAAAGAAATGCCGAACATTATATTAAAGAATTATATATATAATGATTCTATTCCATTGTTAATAGCTGCTTCTTATATCTTAGGCGAAGAACATGAATTAAACAATAAAATATATGAAATTATTCCAAAAATTATAAATTGTAATGAAAGAGTTCAACTTTCATTTATATTATCATTAATTAAAATGTATATTAAATCAAATAATAAACCAAATGATTTTGATGATAAGTTAAAAATGTTTTTACAAAACGATTCGAAGTTCATACAAAACGAAATAAATTCAATGATTTCATTTGTTAATATAATTAAGAATAACAATGAATTTATTAATGAGTTTAATAATAATAAAATCGAATTTAATGAAGAAGAAATTAAAGTTCCTGATGAAGTTAATGATGTAATTCCATTATTTGATATGAAAACTGAAGAAGTTAATAAGAAAAATGAAATAATTAAAAGTAAAAAATCGAAAATTAATAAAAATAAAAAGAAATTAAAATCAAAACATATCCAATTAATTGGACAAAATGAATTTTATATAATCGAAACAAATAAATTCGAACCAAATAATAAACAAATTAATATTGGAATAACAATAAAAAGTAAAACAGAAAATTATAAAATTAATAACTTAAATATCGAAGTAATGAAGAAAAAAGGAATTAAACGAATTAACTCAAATGAAAACGAAAAATTCGAAAACGTAAATGAAATTAAAACTAATTTAATCATTGAACTTGAAACACCAGAATTACCACAAATTATACATTTGATATTTACTTTAAATTTCGATAACATCATCGAAAGTAAAATTAAAGTGTTTCCTTCATTCTTCTTAAGGCCAATATCGAAAATAGATAAGAACGAATTAGAAAATTGTAACAAAAATCAAAAAATCGCTTTAAAGGCAAAAATTAAAATCGAAAAATTGTTGAACTGTATAAAGGATATAATGAATTGTTTGAAAATCAATAAGAAAGATGAAAATGTTTACGAGTTCGTCGCAAAGACAACGTACGGAGTGTGCGTGGTTGCATTGTTTAACGTGAGTGATGTTGACGACTTGTTGAATTTGGAAGTGAAATCGTCAGATGAAAAATTGTTGGATTCTGTGATGAAGGAAATGAAAGTGAATTTATCTTCTTTATAAAATATCAATAAATGAATGTTTTGGTTAAATTTATCGTAGTATTTGTAGGTATAACAAATTAATGTCTTTAGTTCGAAATTGATTTTTGATATTATGTTTTAAGCATTTTTCAGGAAAACACAACAAAATTAATGTAGGACACCGTTTACTTAAATAACGTTATTTTTTACTAAAAGTGCAACGATTAGACTTCAGAAAATTGAATATATGACAAACAATTATCTCGGTTTAACACAAATTTTGATAAGCCATAAAAGCACGTTTAAAAATGTCATTTTTACACGACGATTATATATTGTCATCGGCATTGAAAAATTTCAACTCTGTTACAGTCATCCTGCGTGAGCTTGATTGATTTTTTCTATCGTTGATTGAAATAACGAAATTCTCAGAATTATTTTTCTTGTTTTGAAATTCGAAATATCAGCGAACACACTCAGGAAAAACCACAATTATATTCTTAAAAAACAATAGTATTTACCAATGATATATTTGATTCTCGCCACATTAAGCAAACACACACTCCTGCATCACTCTATATCAACTAAATACCATTTCATTGATCAGAAATTGAATTTCATTATAGAGAACTTATATGCTTTTGCACATAATTGTGATCTCATACTTCCATATTCTTGTTATTCTTCTACTGAATCAAATTTATTTCCTTATATTTCACAAAGCACTATAAATTATCCCTCGCTAATTTATTCTTTTAATAAGATTTTTTTATTCATTCTTTTTATTATGTTGATATTATTGACAAAACTTAATTTAAATAATGCTTTTTCCATATATTATAGGCAAGCATTTAAATTTATTCCAATCTTCTTTTTTACTATACTTGTAGCACACTCTGCTGAGGAATTTAATGCTACATCAGCTACACTTTTTATTTATAATTCAAATGATTATAACCAAAGAAAAACATATCAAGACGTAGCAAAGCACATTGTGATTGTTGAAGGAATTATGGATTTAGGATCATCAGCTTTTGAGAGATGGGATTCATTAGTTACTGTTAAAATTGGTAATTCGGTTTATTCAATTGGGGATTATGCATTTTCAGTATGTAGTAACATAGAAAATGTTACTTTAGGTGGATATGTGCAATCAATTGGAATTAGTGCTTTTTCTTCATGCAAAAATATGAAAACAATTTTAATTCAAGAAAATTTAACTTCAATTAAAAATAATGCATTTCGTTCCTGTACATCATTAATCAATATAATTATTCCAAATTCTGTTACATCAATTGGATCAAATGTATTTTATTTATGTACTAGTCTTCAAAATATAAAAGTATTAAAACAAAATTTATACTATACTAATTATAATAATGATGGAGTTTTATATAATAATATTATGAACAATCTTATTTGTTATCCTGCTGGAAGCACAAATGAAAGATTTGAAATACCATCTTCAATTACAACAATTTCAGATTATGCATTTTATAACTGTTCTTCATTAAAAAATGTCGAAATCCCAACTGGGATAAATTACATTGGAAATTATGCATTTTCTTATTGTTCGTTTTTGGAAAAACTTCAAATACCTAGAACTGCTACATCAATTGGTTATATTGCTTTTACTTCATGTTCAAGCCTACTACTTATTGAAGTAGACAGTTTGAATCAATTTTATTCCAATTATAATAATGATGGAATTTTTTATAACTATGGGGAAACTCAACTTCTTTGTTATCCAGCAGGAAATCCAAGAGAGTCATTTCAAGTTCCATCCACAGTAACTATGATTTATACTTATGCATTTCAAGGAAGTTCTTTTTTAAAGAATATTATTATACCAAATAATGTAAATTCAATTCAATCTTGCGCATTTATGAATTGTATATCACTTAAAAGCATAATAATTCCAAGTAGTGTGAATACAATTGCAGGATCTTTATTTCAAGAATGCAGTTCATTAACAAATATTACAATTCCAAATAGTATTACACAATTTGAAAGGTTTTCTTTTTCTTCATGTACTTCATTAGAAAGTATTGAAATTCCGAGTAATTTAACAACAATTGATATTTATGCATTTTCATTTTGTTCTTCATTGAAAAACATAACAATTCCTAAATCTGTTTCAACAATTGGACAATGCGCTTTTGAAGCATGCACAAGTCTTCGCTTTATCGATATATCTTCTGAAAATTTGGTTTATTCCAATTTTGAAAATGATGGAATAGTTTATGATAAAAATATAACAAAAATAATTTGTTATCCAGCAGGCTATTTAAATACATTTTATTTTCCACCTTCAGTAAGTTCAATTGAACTTTATTCATTTGAAAGTTGCGATTTTATTAACTTTACAATTCCAAACAATATAAAATCAATTGGTATATATTCATTTTTCAATTGCTCAAAATTGGAAACAATTATAATTGGTGAAAATGTAACAGAAATATTGAGTGGAGCTTTTTCTTCTTGCATTTGTCTCAAATGTATATATTATTATGGAAAATCGGCTCCAAGTATCGTTTCAAATGCATTTACAGATGTTCCAGCTAAAAGTATTATGACAACAACTTCATATGAAAATAATAATTTTGGAACATTTAATGTTTCAAAAGGAATCATATTAGATGAATGTCTTCCTCCAACAAGCACATTCACTCAATCACAAACATATTCACAATCAAATACATTTACAAAATCAAATACATTCACTTCTATTAATGAATTTGAAAGTATAACATCTTTTTCAAGTGGTATAACTATAACTCATTCATATATATTAACAAGATCAATATCATTCACGCATACAATATCTATTTATAGTGTAACTTATTCAAATTCTTTTACAATAACTTTTCTTCATTCTAAGGAAACATATATTGACACATTACTTCTTTTTTATGAGTATACATTTATTACATATTCATTTTTTGGAAGTTTTTATTCAGATTTCTATACTATTTTGTATTTAACAAGTTCACCACCAAACGAAAACAAAACAATAATCATAATTATTGTTTGTGTTGTGGTGGTTATCATTGTCATTGTGTTAATTGTTATTACTTTGATGATTATTCGAAACAAAAAGAGAATGAATGATGAAAATGATTTGAATAGCATTGAAGAAAATGAGATTAAGAACACTAATAATTTCATTGCAGGAATGGAAATTGCAAATTCCAAAGAAGATCCATTTGCAGATGACTTTAAAGAAGATAACCACATTGAACAAATCTAATTTTTAATTAATAAATATGAACTATCATTTTTTAGGCAACTTTATAAAATATTTTGCTTCATAAAATAATTTTTTGTTGTTCCGCTGAAATTAAACCGTTTTTCGACCGTTTTCCATTTGACAGAGATTGACTAAGTTTGTCAGACTATTTTATTAAGAAAAATGGTTCTTCAATGGAACATTTTCAGGTACTTAGCAGATTTTTCCCATCTAATTTCAGTCTGCATCCTTTTATACAAAATGCTTTCTAAGAGGACATGCAATGGTGTTTCACTTAAAACACATATCCTTTATTTAATCGTATTCATGACAAGATACGTCAACAAATACTTCTTTTATCCACCCCTCTATAACATCCTTTTCAAAATTTTCTACATATTTTCCGAAGCGTTAATTGTTATTTTAATGCTCACAAAATTGTCAAGAACATATGAAAAAAGGCATGATACTTTTCGTATAGTTTTCATAATTGTTATTTGCATTCCTTTGTCTTTGATTTCTATGCCAACCAAATCATTCGAAAGCTTCTTATTTGCTTTTTCACTCTGGGTCGAAAGCTTTGCCATTTTCCCACAGTTGCTCTTGCTCAAGAGGTCCTTTAAGCTTGATGTTATCAACCTTGAATACATTTTCTTCCTTGGAATTTATCGCTTGTTCTATCTTTTGAACTGGATCTACAAGCTTGTCAAAGACACTGGATCAACGCCAAAGGTTGTTTGGATTACAGGCATTTTACAAACACTTATTTATAGTGATTTTATTTATCAATATCTGAAGATGAAGATCACCGGAACTGATGTCGACTTGCCTCTTTAAAAAAGAAAACCACTAAACAATCATATGCTTTTAAAATGATTTTTCAATTTCTGTGTTTCTCCAAATTTTCGTGCAGCACTGAAAATCGAAATAAAGTATAGAATTTATTTGAACCCCTTCTGAAATTTCAATGAAACTGCTTTTAATCGGCTTTTCGTTCCATAAGTTGAAATATTAAAATGAACCAACCTCTCAAAGCAGATTCCGACGACTTTGAAACAGATTCTTCTTCAGGAACATCCAGTGTTCCACCTGAAATTGAAAATGCACGAAATAAATGGAATCAAATTGAACAACAACAACAAGAATTAAAAATGTCAATTCCAACAGAGATGGGTGTAGGTGGCACCGAGGTAGATAGGGCACGTCCAATTACATTTTTTGATGCTCGTGCCGAACTTGTTAATAATATAAAGAATAATCCAAGTCCAATTGAAAACATTCCCACTTTAACAGCCGAGACAGTATGCTTTTGTTGTATCAAAAATCTACCGACTGATATTATGATAGAAACTTGGAAAATAATATATCTTTTATCAAGAACACCATTTGAAGAAGACAATTTACTTCATCACAGAATCCTCAATACCCTTCACATGCTTATCACAGGGTGTCAGACACCACCTTTACGATATGGAAATCATTGGCAAACAATTGGGTTTCAGTCAAACAATCCTATTACAGATCTTCGAGGCGCGGGCATCCTTGGCCTTTTGCTTCCAATGCAACTTTTTGCCAAGTACAAATCCATGGGTCAAAAAGTGATTGAAACATCTCGATTGCCAGGACAAAATTTTCCATTAATGACAGTACTTATTGTGTATACATCAGCTGCTATCCAAGCAGCGCAGACTAAGCATATACTTAGTGGGAATAGTTTTGAAAGTTGTTGGGATAAAATGACAATGTTTTACATCGGAGCGATCGAAACGTTATGTAAAGAATGGAAAAACGAATACTGCGACATTGAACATGACTATCTAAAGTTCGACAGTGTGAAAGATAATTGTATTGCAAATGCAGAAGCGACTTGTAGAATAGGAAACGCAATAATAAAAGAAGAAGAAAAAGAAGAAGAAATTAAACAAAATGCAAATAATGATAAATAAATTTGAAATATAGAATAAATTATTATTCGAATTTTAATTTGAGAAGAAAAGTTATTATTTCTTGTGAATATATTTTAAATAAATAAAATTTAATATATTTTTATTTTTTGATTATCTTTTTCTAAAAATTTTATTTATAAATCCTAACAAATAGTCCGAAATCTCTAGGGGGTTTGTATCCCTATCACCATTTGATTTCAATAGCGTTAACTATTCTTTCTAAAAAACATTGCAATTCAATAGGAACTTTTTACATTATATTAAGTAAGATTGCATATTCTATAAAATTTGGAATGTAATGTGTATGTATATTATTATTATTCCTTCTTACGAACGTGATTCAAGCAATTTAGCTATTTCAGTGTGCCCATTTTCTAATGCATAAATATATGCTGTTTTAAATGATTTGAATAATTTCCAAATATTATTTTGAAATTTCAAATTATTAAAGTAAATTTTAAATAAAATTAATAAATATCCTTAGCATTAATATCTATTCCTTTATGTTCAAGAAGTAATTTGACTATTTCTATGTAACCTTTTTCAGATGCAAACATAAGAGCTGTTTTAAATATTTTAAATAATTATCAAATATTATTTTGAAATATCATATTATTAAAATAAACATAAAACAAAATAAATATATATCATTTTAATTAATATCAATTCCTTTTTGTTCAAGAAGTATTTTAACAATTTCTGTATAACCATTTTCAGATGCAATCGTTAGAACTGTTCTAAATATTTAAAACAATTACCATATAATATTTTAAAATATAAAATCATTAAAATAAACATATTTATCATTAACATCAATTCCCTCTTGTTTAAGAAGTAATTTAACTATTTCTATATAACCATTTTCAGATGCAATCATTAGAGCTGTTTTATATAATTTAAATAATTTCCATATAATATTTTGAGATATGAAATTAAATAAATAAATATATTTCGCATTAATATCAATTCCTTTTTGTTTAAGAAGTAATTTAACTATTTCTGTTTGATTATTTTCTGTTGCAATCATAAGTGCTGTATAAAATATTTTAAATAATTTCCAAATATTATTTTGAAATAAAAAATTAATAGAACAAATTTTGTTGGCATTAATATCAATTCCTTTTTGTTTAAGAAGTAATTTAACTATTTCAGCATGACCATTTTGAGATGCTAAAATAAGTGTGATATAAAATAATTTAAACAATTTCCAAATATTATTTTAAAACACAAAGTTATAAAAATAAATATTATTAGTTTTTATATCATTTTCTTTTTGTTCCAGAAGTAATTGTACGATTTCTATGTGGCCATTTTGAGATGCTTTCATAATTGATGTATAAAACAATTTAAATAATTTCCGGGTGTTATTTAGAAATATTAAATTATTAAAATTAATATTATCATTAGCATTGATATCAATCCCTTTTTGTTCAAGAAGTATTTCAACAATTTCTGTTTGATTATTTTCTGTTGCAATCATAAGTGCTGTATAAAATATTTTAAATAATTTCCAAATATTGTTTTAAAATAGCAAAATATAAAAATATGTCCAAAGAAAAACAAATAAATATCTTTAGCATTAATATCAATTCCTTTTTGTTCAAGAAGTAATTTTACTATTTCTGTATGACCATTTTTAGATGCAAACATAAGTGCTGTATAAAATATTTTAAATAATTTCCAAATTTTATTTTTAAACAAGAAATTAATAAAATAAATCCAATATAAAATAAATATATGCCTTTAGCATTAATATCTATTCCTTTTTGTTCAAGAAGTAGTTGAACGATTTCCGTATAACCATTTTCAGATGCAATCATAAGTGCTGTTTTAAATATTTTAAACATTTTCCAAATATTACTTTGAATTTCTATATTATTTAAATAAATATATTCAGCATTAATATCAATTTCTTCTTTTTCTAAAATATATTTTACGAGTTCGATATTTTCTGAGGATAATGAAACATATAAGACATTGTTTGGAATTTGGTTGTTTTGAAGAAAATATTTCACAAGATATAAATTTCCAATTTCAGCTGATTTATTAATAATAACATCATTGATGTTTATACTTTCTTTTAGTAAAAATGAAAATAATTCATAATTATCATATAAAATGCATGTTTTCCCTAATTTTCCCAAACTAATACTTGGTTCCATTCTATTTTCATACAAATAATTAAAAATATTATTTCGATGAAACATAATTGCTGCTTTATAAGAACCTTTAAATGATGTATGATTTTGTTCACATAAATGAATGATTTCTTCATTTCCACTTGCAATTGCATATTTTCCTGTATGATTTCCTTTTGCTCCATTCATAAGTAAATATTTAAAACATTTTACTGATCCAAAAAATGCTGCATAATCAATTAATGTAACATTTATTTGATTAATAAATGAACACCTTTCATAAAGTGATGGTTCAATTGTTTGATTGATATCAAATTTTGTTTGTGATGATATTTTTTGAAGATTTTCTATATCATCATTTCGAATTATTTTGGCAATTTCATTCGGATTAACTCCATCTTCAATTAATTTCTTATGAAGTTCCCAATCATTCTTTGAAAGTTCTTCAATATTTTTAATAATATCATCAGTAAATATATCTTGTTTAATTTCTTCTTTGGAATTATAATGGACAAAATATGGATTTCTTTTAATTTGAAAATTTGGTTCAATAAACCCATGTTCAATCATTTTATGAATAAGATAAAATGACTCCATTGTGCGCTCATTAAGTAAAAAGCGTGCGACTAAATTAAAACTCATGAATTTTCTTTTGTTATTTTCTTCCATTGTTTCAATTTCCTTAAAAAAATTCAAAAAAATATTAACATCTATCCTTTTTAAACAAAATAATATATAAACCATATGAATGATATTTCTACTAAAAGTTATTGGATAAATATTATCAAATTTATTAAATATTATTTTGATTGATTGAGTTATATTTTCTTTGTTTAAATTAAATATTATTTGATTTATCAAATATAGCGTTTCTAAATCATTTTGGGTTTGGTTTGTCATTTATTTTGTTTTTGTTTCCGGAAGAATGCGTTTTGTTTTTTTACCTAAAATATGAGTCTATGATCGTTTTTAAATCAATTTTCAATGATCGGATAAATAAACGGTCGGATTGATTTCAAAAAAGAGAGTTAACTAACAATGGGCAATGATTATGATTAATAATGGATTTGGTATATCGCATCATAATATAATTTTCATTGATTAAACTAGACTCTTTCGACAAGGGGCAATCGTGCCATATTGCCATTTTCAAAATCTATATAATATGGATTTGAAAGATTACAGTTATTTTTGAATAAAAACATGAGATTACCAATTTTCTAGAAATGAAATTTTTTTCAGCATATTAATGTTTCTAGGAGAATTGTTGAATGAAACATATTGCAGTAAGTTATTTATGTTGTTTGCTGTTTGAACTTTTTGTAAAAAATTTCAACTCTTTATGTGTTTTTCGAAGACACGACAAAATACACCGTAAGAGAAAAAAAATGTTCAGCCTATTTAATCATCTAATATTTTTATCTGATTTTTTTTTTTACTAAGCAGTGCATAAAGCGTAAAATTAATAAAAAAATCAATTTTTTATTTTGGTATATGATCAAATACCAAAGGTTGATTAACAACCTGATAAGAACGATTCATCACAGAAACATTTGCAAACACAATAGAGTCATGGACTTGAATTCCATAGGATTCATGTATATGACCAAAGATATGTATTGCTGGACGAATTTCAAAAACTTTTTTTTTGAGAAATTCATCACCTTCTCTTGGAACAGGTCCATCAAGTTCTCGCGAAACAGTGTCTAATATTCCGATTGGTGGACCATGTGTCACAATAATATCTGTTTGTGGTTGAATTGATTTCCATACTGTTCCTTCAAGATCAGGAAGTGGAAACGCCCAGTTGTAAAAAAATGGAGTATAAGGTGAGCAGAATATTTTTAACCCCATCAATTCAATTGTATCATGCTCAACATAAATTATTCCATCATGATAAATGTGAGATTTAATTGTTTCAACAGGAACTTTAAAATATGGCAGATACCGTTGAATTATATCATCACGATTTACTTCATCAAATGTAAGTTCATGATTTCCAGCAATAACCACTCTATATTTAAATGGTTGTTGCAAGTACCAATCGCGAAAGCTATCTACATCATCTACATTCCCATAAGCCGTAAAATCGCCGCACATGATTCCAATATCGGCAGGAACAATATATTCTTTTGGGATTTCGAAATGTTTTCCATGACTATCTGAAAAACAAAAAATACGTATTGCGTTTTCTGGTTTTGGTTGCGAAAAATCAACTACTTGCACCGCATTGAATTTGGAACTCATATTACATGTAAATTATTCAAACAAGTAAAAGTGACAAAAGTTCACAAAAAACCGTTGTGGCTGTGCCTTTTGCAAAATGGGTCGTATCAGAACAAAGACAACAAAAAGAGCTTCTCGTCTTATTATCGAACGTTTTTATGGTCAACTTAGCTTTGACTTTCAAGACAACAAACGTGTTTGTGATGAAGTCGCAACAATTCCATCAAAAAGAATGAGGAACAAGATTGCAGGATATGTTACACACTTAATGCGCCGTCTTGAACGTGGACCAGTTCGTGGTATTTCATTCAAGCTTCAAGAAGAAGAACGTGAAAAGCGTGATAACTGGATGCCAAAGGTTTCACAACTCGATCAACCAACAATCAGCGTTGATGCTGACACCAAAGCTATGCTTGCTGCTATTGGCCTTGACAATATGGAAGGTGTTGTTTTAAGAGACAACGTTCGCCGCCGAAAGTAAACTTCTGATTTTTACGCACTTTTTGTAAATCTTTTGCTGAAATTGAATTAAAATTGCGGTTTGGTCCTTCCTTTTGGAGAATGACTGCACACAAGACATTGCGCATGAAGCGAATTCTCGCAAAAAAGATCAAGCAAAATCGCCCAATGCCACAATTCATTAGACAAATGACTGGTGTTCGCCATGTTCAAAACCCAATGCGCCGTCATTGGAGACGTAGGAAGCTTAATATTTAAAATGACTAAACATGCATCCTTTGGGCTATCTTAATTACCATTTTCAAAAGTGTTTTATTTTTTTATTAATAATTAAAAAACAAAGATGAAAATTCTTTAAAAAATATAGCAAAATATCCTATCTGTGAAACCATCTTTAATCATTTTTTAAATTCTCTTGAAAAATAGTTTTTCATAAAAAAATAATTATTATTATATTTAAAATCATTTGCTTCAAAGACATTTACAACTTGAAACATATCAACAATGCTTTCATTATGAAAATCTTTCAAACATTTGATAATTAATTTTTGGCTTCATAAGAATTTTTTTTCTAATATAAGAAACATTTATTATGGTTTTTTATCATTAGTATTTTAAAATTTATTTTAATTTAACAAAAGAAGTATTAAATTAAATCGACAAATAATTACTTTTTTATATCGTTTTCATTTCTAAATATTTTCCTAACAAAAGATGATAGTAACTAAAGTTTATTTAAGAATATTCGAAAGGTTCATTTGTTTCATCAGTATCGATTATTAATTTAAAATCATCTGTTCTTTTTCTACATAAAGAAGCCAAGTATGGAATAAATATTATTACTGGAATAAGTGACACACCAATTAAAAATTCCATTCCATTTTTTAAATTAATTACCACAACATCAATTTTACAATGGAAATTTTCATCTTTTTTATCTATACTTTTCACAATTTCATTTTCACTTATAACATCAGCAGTAACGAAAACAAAAGATAATTTATTAATAACGTTAATATTATTTCCATTATAATAAATGCAATGTAGATTAAAATCTTGATAAAACGCCAAATATTTTATAGTTTTAATATTATCATTAATTCGAATAGATTCCAAATTATAACAAGAATAAAAAGCCTCAGACTCAATTACCTCAATTGTATTTGGCACAACATAATCTTTTAATGTATTACCACAAGGATAACTTATTAACATTGTTATATTTTTATCATAAAGAACTCCATCGTCTTTATAATTAGAATAAAACTCATTTTCTTTTGATACAAAAATGTTTTCAATTCTTTGACAATTTTGAAATGGATTAATCGAAATATTTTTCACCGATTTCGGAATGATTAAATTCTTTAAATTTTCACATGAAGAAAACACATTTTTACCAATTTTTTGTACATTTTCTCCAAGTAAAACATCTTCAAGATTCTTCATACATGAAAAAGAATATCCTTCAATAGTTATAACTGATGAAGGAATTGTAACTTTTCTAATTTTATTACAAAGATAAAACGAAGATGCGCCAATTGTTTGAATGTTATTATTAAAATCAATATACATTAAATTATTACATGTAGAAAATGAATAATTTCCTATTTTAGTAATCGAATTTGGGATTTTATAAATATTATTAATTCTTCCAATTGGATAAAAAAAGATTGTTGTAATGTTTTTATCATAAACAATTCCATCATTTTCATAATTCGTGTAAATTTTATTATTTTTAGAGACTTTAATATAATTTAATTTATTACAAAATAGAAAAGAATTTGATGCAATCGATGTAACTGAACTTGGAATTGTTATGTTACATAATGAAGTACAATTATTAAATGCCGATTCACCAATAGTTGTTACATTTTCACCTAAAATAACATTTGTTAAATTTTGGCATTCATAAAATACTCTTGATCCAATATAAGTAACTGAATTAGGTATAATAATATTTATAATTGATGACGAACGAAATGCTTCATCTTGAATTGATTTTATGTTTTTACCTAATGTAATATTTCGTAATGATTTACATCCTGAAAATGATAAGTTATAAAGTGTTATAGTAGAATCAGGAATTTTAACATTATTAAGTTTAGCACACTCACGAAATGCTTCTATGCCAATGATTGTTATTCCTTCGCTAATTATAACTTTCTCAAGACTTATACACTTATAAAATGCACAGACACCAATGATTCGAACACCACTTTCAATTATAACTGTTGTTAAATTCGTGCATAAACTAAACGCAAAATTAGATAGAACATCGATCGATGATGGAATGGTAATTTCTTTCAACGAAATACAGCTCCCAAATACTTCATCACCAATGCCTGTAACAGAGTGTGGAATTATAATTTTTGCTAATGATGAACATTTATAAAATGCATTTGTGCTTATATACTTAACACCCTCCCCAAGAAAAACACTAACTAAATTATGGCACCGTGAAAAACAACCCCTGTCTAGTAAATTTACTGTATTGCTAATATTTACAGATATTAATGACGGCCAACCTTTGAAAGACAGCATGGGAATTTCTTTGATGCTAATTATAATATGCTTGGTAATATTTTTATATTTGTTTCTTATATCACTCTGTGCTGAGATTTTAAGTATTCCTGTTTCAAAATTAAATGGCTCTGTTTTTTTGGAATTTTTATCATCTGAAGGATTTTTATCATCTGCGTGTGCAAAAATTGCTTGAAAAGCAAAGATCAAAGCGATTATAGACATCTTTTCCGCTATTTGGTCGTTTGTTAGTAAAAACAACAAAAAATTGAATGGTTGTAAAATATTTTTGATGGTGATTTGAATCGAACGGTTCGATTAAACTGGAAAAATCGGAAGTATCGGTTTCACTTTTTGAATATTATTTAAAGTTATTGATTCAAATATCGACATAAATAAAATGCATGACTTCCAATTGAATTCACATCTGTTATTGAAAGTGTTTCTAAGCTATCACATTGTGCAAATGCATATATTCCAATTGTTTTAACATTGTTAAATGTAACTGTACGTAAACCTAATTGATATAATGCATAATCTCCAAATGAACCAACATCTATTGAAAGATTGTATATACTAGCTTCATAAAATGAACGTTCGATATTTGAAACGTTGAAAATAATAAGTCTGCTTATTCTTGCATGATTTATAGATTCAGTATAAAAATTAGTTAAATTAATATTTGATATTGAAATGCCCAATTGTATTAATATTTGGCAATGAACGACATCCATGAAATGCTTCTGAACCTATTGATGTGATATAGCTAAAACTAATCGAATTTAAAGAAGAACAGTCATAAAATGCACTAGAACCAATTTGGATTACATACGTTGATAGAGCTATATAAGTCATATCATCAAACCCTAAAAATGCTAGATCTGGAATTGAAGTAATTCCGCTCGTTTGTGAGAAAGCTCAAGATGTCTTCCATGAGTAACATTTATCTTTGATAATGATTATCATGTGTTGAAGCTGGATTTACGTAGGTTTATTTCATTTTACTCATTCTTTTCTAACATTATCATCAACTTGGCATTATTTTTTCAGAAAGTTATTTATTTATATATTTATATTTTCAGCTGCAATTAGATACATTCATAAGTTTTGCACTAATCAAATATATAGAAACTTGGCATTAATTCATTTTCTTTTGTGAACACAAAGGAATTTAACTATTTCTGTATATCCTTCTTTCGATGCAATATTAATTGTTGCTCTAAATTATTTAAATAACATCCAAATATTATTTCGAAAAACGAAATAATTAAAAATTAAATAAAACAAATAAATACCTTTTTCATTAATATTAACTCCTTTCTGTTGAAGAAGTAATTTAACTATTTCTAAGTGTCCATTTTGAGATGCACATATAAGTGCTGTTTCAAATGATCTAATAATATTTTTTGAAGTTTTTTGATTTCATTGTTTCGAATTATTTTTGCAAGTTCATTGTTAACTCCTTCTTTAATATATTCTTTGTTAGTTCCTCATAATTATATGTGTTTTGTTTCGGAAATAAAGCATTAATATTGTCTTCTATTTTGTTTTGAAGTTTTGGATTCATTCGAAATATTTCATCTTTTGTTTTATATTGAATAAATTGTATTGAATTTTTATTTGTAATCATATTTTCTTCATTTAACTTATTTTCATATAATTTTGAAAAAATATATTTTGATTCTTGTGTTTCCAAATAAATAAGAAAATTTTCAAAAATGTCAATGATATTATTTTGTCTCTCTTTATTTTTTTCTGCTTTTTGGAATTGCTCAAAAAATCCAAAAATTATTTCTAAATTTTGTTTTAGTGTTTTAAAATAACAATAAATTATTTGACCAGAAATAAGTCGAAATGAAAACAGATTTTGTTGTTTCAGCTGTTTCTGAAATATTATTTTTATTCAATTTAAATAAAAGAGATTCTATTCGTTGCAATGTTTTCTAAGACATCATTTGTTTTTTTTATAATTTGTGTTTAATTATTTCTCATTAAAAACATTATTTATTTCATTTTGTAAATGCTTTCACTTATAACAAATAATTAAGCGATCTCCACAAAATATTTTTTATATGTATTAGACTTAAAACATTATGCCTAAAGTTGAAAAATAATAATTGTTTATTGATAATATTTTTTCAATATCGAAATAATAATCGAAATATGATACTCAGTGTTAAAAATAGAATAAATCGTGATTTACTCAACTCTTTAATCCAAGTAACATCGAAGTGGGCATTTACCGCGTTCTTTATCGCAAGTTTGACATTCATTTGAATAGGTAGACATTGTTCCATCACTATTTTGTTGGTTATCGTACACCAAAGCCCAGCATCTTCAAAATTATGTTCTAAATCGTGATTTTCTTCTTCATCTTCGGGAGCTAATTTGGTGCCATCTTTCAATAGTTGGCGCTTGCGTGCTTGTTCAATCGGAGGTAAAAGATAGCAATAGTTATAAACGAATAAAACGAACAGCATACAAGCGGTGTCAATTTGACATTAAACTCCATCGAAATTTTTCTGTCGGAATTCAATTGAAACAGATCGTATTTTTATGACGACGATTTTCCTTTTGTGTTAAGATTGATCGTTTTGAATTGAGATCGGTTTCAATGAACCACCGCGATTTCTAAGATTTATAAAAAATTTGGAAAACAGCAAATTTTCATTTTTTTTGCTTGTCAAACGGAATCACGAGGTTACCGTTTTGTAAATTTTTATAAATTCATCATTTTTTACGAGCCTTTCACATATATGTATGATACTTTTCATATAGTTTCAAATTAATTTTACCTTGGGAAATCATTTGAACTTTCCAAAAGTTTATATTTTTGATGTTATTTCGACATATAAATGAAAATTTGAAAAAAATGAGGAAAAGAACGAAGCACTCCACAATATATCGAATATATTAACATAATTTTTATATCATGTTATTTGATATTAATAGAGAAAACGAGAGACAAAATGTTCGTCCCAACCTTTTTTGATAATAATCATCATATTTTAAAACAAGGTTTTTATAATTACATTGTAAATTTTATGAATAGCTCAGATTTTTGCTAGTTTTTTTGAAATTTTTCCTACATCTTTTAGAAAATTTAAAAATAAATTTTTCTCCTCGATAAAAAATTCAATAACCCCCACAAATTTTACAATGGAGTCAACCCTTAAATCAGTTTTAACGGTTTCGAGACATTTTTTGTAAATAACAGAAAATCTTTTAAAAAAATTTCGGAAGTTGGTTTTTACTTGCGAGGTAAGTGGCAATAGATGCCCTTCTCCACATTGAAAAGACATGACCCACAGCTTATGCATTCCGATTTGTCAATCTTGTTATCCCTAAAATCATTTACAAGATTAGGATTGCATATAAATGGTCTTGCCATTGATACTACATCAACGCCTTCTCTTTCAACCAAGTGTTCCATATCGCTAAATACTCTATTTCCACCAACAAGTGCAAAATGTACTTCAGGATGATCCTTTCTTAAAACTTTATAACCTTCAAAGTTATATATTTCATGGAATGATACTCCTGAGTATGCTGCCATTATTTGTTGTTTGATCATTTCTCGATCAGATTTCTTGACACCACGAACAGCTATATCTTCATTGTAGTTTGAACGCATGATATATTTGGCTTCCATTCCACATGAAATTTCAAAGAAATCAAGCTTTGATTTGAGTGCACCTACATATTGAGATGCAAGATGTGGAGTAATACCGCCGGGAACGCAGTCATTGACATTAAACTTGATCGAAAATGAGAAAGATTCTGGAACACGTGCACGAGTTGTTGATATAATTTCTTCAAGAATTCTGAGACGATTTTCTCCCCATTTGTCCTTACGGTGGTTGGTTGCCGGTGACATGAAGGATGAAAGAAGATAGCCATGAGCACAATGGAATTGAACTCCATCGGCACCTGCAAGATATGAGAGTTTGGCTGAATTGGCAAAGTTCTCTATGAGTTCTTCGATCTCAGCGTTAGTTAGTTCGTGCTGTTCTTTGGTGAAGGCTGTTGGGACAAATGGTGGATTATTACCATTCAATGATCGATCAGTGCAAGCTGCACCACCATGAATGACCTGGAAGACAACCTTGGACCCATTTTTATGCATCTTTTCAACAACAGGTTTCCAGTCTTCAGAATGTTTGGTAGTATACATGCCAGATTGATGAATTAAACCAAAACCACTCTTTGTGCAACAAACAGCACCGGGGACAATAAGGCCAACACCACCTTTGGATAAGTTTTCCATCAGATCAAAGAGCTTTTTGGATCCATTTCCATCGGAATCAGCAAGAGCTTCCCAAGTTGCAGAGCGCATAAAGCGATTTGCAATGGTGAATTTTCCCAGGCGCTTTGGAGTAAAGAGGATTGAGCCTTGGTTCGACATATGTGAAAATGACATCGCAAATACCGTACACTTCACCTAATAACTTTTTGAAATGCAATTGACTGAATTTAAAATCTGGACTTTTTACAAATAAATTCTGCGGAAATTGATCCTCATTGTTTCTGTGATAAACGGTTATTGTATCGTTCTTGCTTTTTGACTGAATTATGATCGATCATTTTTAACGGACTTGTTGGAAATGACGATGGGTTTTTTTCTGTGGAAAACAGTTTTTTACCATTGAATTTGCTTATCGATAAGCAACGAAATATTCCTCTAAAATTGTTTTCTGGATTTAGCAATCTGTATATAATTTTTAATTTAAAAACTACAGCCATATTTCAACAGCAAAATAGATGAATGCTTCAGCACATTTTGTTATGTTTAATGCTTTATCAGGTCAAACAATAACTACAATCATTACTCAACTTATTTTTATTCTGAACCTTTCCTTATTTTTCATTTTTACTTTAATCACCATAAACAAATTTGTTTTGTATACTCATACCATAATTTAATATAGACTCACGAACATAACATAAATTTAATGGCTTTTTTATCTAATTCGTACAATTTTGAAATCATGTCGATCAACAAATTATTTCTTTCGTATCAAATTTTTTATAGTTAATGAACTTCAATAAATTTTAAAATTTTAGTCAATCGCCACTTAAATTTCGAAATCTGATATGCCAAAGATTTCACTCAAAAACTCTTTGAATTTGAACATGAAACTTGACAAGAAGAAAGTGAAAATATTATACATCCAAGTAATTGTGCATATACACCAATTTTCCATATTTTCAATCAATGTTAATATTTTTTTGGAAAGGATTTTTATAGGGATGAAATGAATATTATTTTAAAATAAAAATAAAACATGAACCAATTATTATATAAAGTAAACTAGAATTTTTTTTGTATTTCGTTTTATGCATTTAAATGCATAAAAATTTGTTAAAAAAATAAAAGATTTCGTGCAAATGTAATTTTGGAATAAATTTGTTGTTTTCGATGAGTCAAATTCACCTGTGGTGTGGTAAATCAATTTTTAATTAAATTCATGGAAAAAATTTGTAGTGCAATGTTATAAAAAAAACGAAGTTTGATTGTATTTTTATTAAACATTATTTACAAGTTTAAATATTAATTATTAATATGAAATGAATTATCTTAAGATTATCATTTGAGTTGAACGCCTCAATTCTCATTATCAACAAATAATCGTAAATAATTTCATAAAATAGTGAGAAAATATAAATATCTTCATTCATTTATGAATGAATTCTTCATCTGATATTTGGATAAATTAACGGATAATGACGGTTATATTAAAAAGTGGCAAATATAAATGAATCTTGGAAGCGATATTCGAAACGTAGTTTTTGAAAATGATGCAAACATAATAGCGTGTGCAACTTCATACGGATTTTCGCTTTTTGATGCTGGAACATCTCAAAATATTTCAACATGTCGAATTAAGTCAATGTCAAATGGAACACGTCTAATTTCTGTTCTTGGAAACTCTAACATTGTTGCTATTACCGCAAGCACAGATCCCTCTCAAAATGTATACATATGGGACATTGCAAATAATACTGCACTCTCCACAATTACTTATAATGATTCTATCTGGGGCATACGCCTTAGACCCGACATTCTTGTTGCTGCAACTTCAAAGAGCATTTTTGTTAATTCTCTTTCTGATTCATCAATAATCACAACATTCAATACTGCATTTAACAAAGATGGTATATTTGACATCCCAGCCACAATTTCCTCTTCTCTCATTGCTTATCCATCACCTGATATTGGTGTTGTTACAATATGTGATTATTTAGATCCATCATTTACTCCCCTAAATGTACATGCATTCAAGACACCAGTTTCATTCATAAAGTTTAGTGACAATGGAAGGCTTTTAGCTGTTGCTGGTGATGATGGTAAAAATATCATTGTATATAGTGTCCCATCAATGAAAAAGATTGCATTCCTCAAAAGGACCACTGCGAGCTCCCGTATTCTATCCATGTCTTTTGAACCACATGGCACACAATTGGCCGTCTCATCTGCAAATGGAATGACGCACGTCTTCTTTATTGCATGGGCTGACTCGAGCGCTGAACAAGATCCAAAAGCGGCAAGAAATACCATGCGTATTAAAGACGCTGAAAATCATATTTCATGGTTATATTTTTCTGCGAAAACATTGAAACTGTGCGGAATCACATCAAATGGCCAACACTTCCGTATTGTGTTTGATGATCAAATGAAACAAGCAACACTTGACATGTCTCAAACCCCGCTAAACATAAAATAAAATCAACTATTTTACGTATTCGTTGTTAGATTTTTTTCTTTAATATATTTGACATTTGATGATTATTGATATGAAGATACTTAAAGTTGAGATGATTAACAGATATAAATTTATTAATTTAATAAATTAATTAGGAAAATGTTATTTCCATGTCTATGATTTAATTGATTTAAAATTATTATTTCTAAGTCAGTTCTATTTTATAGTCAACTTGGCCAAATTAGTGGAGTTAAAATATAAACTACTCAAAAACTGTACAGTTACTTCTATGGCACAAAATTCTGAGCAAAATGGTGAAGTATTGAAAAATAATTTTCAAAAAAAAACAAAAATTTTGGATTATCCTATGGGAATATTTATAATTTAAGCATGACACTAAGCGAAATTATTTTTTGTTTTATAAAATTATTAATAAAAAATCAAAAATATAAAAGAGTTGATGAGTTACAGATAAATCAAAAATTTAAAATCGTGATAATAATTGAATAGTGTGCGCACAAAAGTTTTCCTTGATCAAATAACTCAAAAATTGAATGCGCATTAGAATTTCCGTTACGGTTGTTCATTTTCATGTTCTTCCTTTTCACAACAGTTGCCCTTTCTGCAACATACTCTCTTGCCAAGGATGGTAACAAGTACTTAAGCAGCCACTTCAAAGTTCGTGAATTCCGTTGCAAGGATGGTTCCGATAAGATCATCATTTCATCTGACCTCGTTAATCTCCTCGAAAAGATCCGTAACCACTTCGGCAAGGCTGTCACAATCAACTCTGCTTACCGTACAGCTTCATACAACAAGAAGGTTGGTGGTGCTACAAACTCACAACACGTCAAAGGAACTGCTGCTGATATTGTTGTTTCTGGTGTTTCCCCATCCACTGTTTACAACTATGCTAACTCAATCAATCCAAATGGTGGTGTTGGTAAATACAACTCATTCACCCACGTTGATACTCGTGGATACCGTGCACGTTGGTAAACTCTTCGGTGCTTAAGCTTATTTTTGTTTTAACTTGACCTTTTATGATGTGATAATCAAATCTTGATATTGATAATTAATTTAAAATGTGATTATATATTTAAGTGAATTGTACTTTCTAAAATTAGATTCCTCGAATTTCATCTGTATTTGTGTAACATTTTATTTCGCATTTCTTATTTGACAAGGTTTGTTTGAACACTGCAATGGAGGGTTTCGAAGAGGTTGACATTTCAATTTTTTCTCGATGCACTGAGCAACTTCATTATGATGAGTTTATCTTTAATGATAATTTTAGTTCTAAAAATGCAATGATGTCTCTCGAAGTTTCAGGTAAAAGACTTGATTCTCACTTTATTGCAAATGGACATCATTCTGTCAAGGATTCTATCGAATCTGGAACTAAGGCACCAACAGATAACCTTACAAATGAAGAAATCTTAGGCATTTGTGGTAAATTTATTGATCTTCAAGCATCCAGAATTGATGGTAATGATGCATATACCAACATATTAACATCACTCTACATACAAAAAGATTGTGAAATCACAAATCCTATTCTTAAATTCATGTTCAAATGTTTTTCAACTGCTTGTTATCAAATTGAAGATTTTGTCCACAAGCTTCTTTTTAGCACAACATTCTGGCGTCACAATGTCAAATACACAACATCCCTTGTCAAGTATGATATAAATGAGTTATCCACCGAATTAGAAAAAATTGAAATGCCAGAAGTTCTTAAATCCTTAGCGCGATTTGAAATCAGTCTTTCCAATTTCCTAAATGATCCATATTCCGAGACACTTATTGAAGATTTTGACATTCCCATCGAAACCAACGAATTAGGCATTGATAAATTCCTTCACTATCGCGATTCGCCTCCATCCAATGCGCCAGCCAAGCCTCATATTCCCAATCATGAAGATGCCATTCAAATGCTTAAACGTTTTTCTTCCGAAACTCAAGAAGCCCAAAAGCTTTTCAAGCATGAATTTGATATTTCCACTCTTATATCCACACTCTCCAACTGGAATGAATCCAATACTCATTTAGGCTTAACACGGTATATTGTTTACTGGATCTTATTTGAGAAGCCCGAACCAACCGAATACTTCCATAGCATCAAACCAGAACTATATATCCGCAAAGAATTACGTCGATATTACATCAACGAGAAATTCTTTAAACATTCGACATTCACTGACTTTGTTAATTATTTCAATGTTGTCATTGCCACTATTGTACAACGGTTAATTGGTCCCATTTCGTCAGCGCATTTATACTTTTCAGATACTGGTGCTTCTAGTTGGAGCATTGTACAATATAAAGGATTCGAATTACAAAGCGAAGCAGTTCAACAAAAAGAATTTCCACGTTGTGTATCTAAAGAACAACAAATGGCTGCCGAAAATGTATTCCCATTATGGAGCACTCATATTGGCTCACAGTTATTATTCCTTACGTATAAATGGGGATTTATGTCTGATGTCTATTCGTTACGTGATATCCATATCTTAACATATTGTATGCATGTCATTACAAAGACGTCAATGTTATCAATGTCACAATTCCGAGTTGCTTCTGCTGTATATAGAACAGTTAATAATAATAAGTCTAAGACGTGGGTTCGGAATGAGAAAGATGTTAATCGAAAGATTCAAAACAAAACAAATGATGAGATATATTTGAGTGGTTTGAGTGAGTTTTATAATGGTTGTTTTAACTTCTTAAAGTTATTATCGTTTTGGAAATGTTATGAGGTGAAAAATGGCGATTTCTTTAATGAGGAATTTGTGTTTAATAATCGCGTCTTACCAATTAATAAAATGGTCCACTTCCCGAAGTTGGATTATGAAAAGTTTAAACTAGAGTTCTCGATCGAGAAGTATAAAGGATACGAAATTATATTTAAGAAAGAAATACAAATGTATTTCAATAAGGCAAAAAGTGAGATTTTAACATACATTAAAGAAAATGGGAAATCAGAAGATGCGAGCGATCTGCTGAAAAGTATCTTAAATAATTTGATCACATTAAGTAGAATAAATGAGAATTCAAAGGTCAAAATTTCCTATTTGCATAAAATGTATCCGTACATTCAAATAATACAAAATGAGGAAAAATAAAATTCTTTCGATTTAAATAATAAAAACAATTTTGATAATTTTTTTTTTTTTTTTTTTTTTTTTTTGCAAATTTTTCTTAAAAAAATTGTTATTATGGTTAATCAAAAAAAAATTACAGATTTGAATAAAAAGGTACTAACCCCTTTTGCACTTTTTCAGAAATATACATAAAAAAAATTAAAATATCTTTTGATAGACTAAATATAAGAAAAAATGCTTAATAAATATATAAAATATATGCAATTTAATTATTATGAATAAATTTTAAGCTTGAGAATTTAATCAGGTGAGATTTTATGAGCACTTTTTCAAATTTCAATTTTTTTCATTTCTTTCATTAAATTTCAAATATTTTTTAAATTTTTGGTGTTTACTCAAAGATACCTTCTGGGAAGTATTCTTTGTTAATAAAACCCCAGTTCGTGTTTAATCTTCTTTGTGATAAATTGGATTTATCAAAATTTATATTCAAGATCTCAGAAAACTCGAATGAATTCCGAACCTTTTCCTCATCAAAAATTATTCTCCTTTTATCTTCATTAAGATCAGTAGATATGCCAGCTCTTTCAAAGCTAGAACGAACGTTAATACTGGTCGTAACTTGTTCATATGTTATAAAAATTTTTTCAGTCAATGCTGCAACATCATTCAAGGTTTGTTTTGATGTGAGACCTTTTTTAACATTTTTAAGTGCACCAAATATCACCAAATCAAGCATTTGAATAAGGTTAGATGTATGCGGAGGAAATGTTATAACAATTACTCGATTTTCGGCAAGAATTTTCAAAATTTCAGGATCCCAATGTGAAGAATGATTGTCCATGAATAAAACAGCAAACTCATCCGAAAACCCCTTAATACTTCGCTGATTATTAACATATAAAATAAATACATTTGTAATATAATCATAAAATATATCTTTTTTCACGTATGGAGGATTTGATATTGAGATTTTCAGGTCGATTCCATTTCTTATACCTGTACGATAGATATCATAAACTCGTAGGCTAGAAGCAATTGTCATTGGAGTTATTGCATCACCTGCTGCGCTAATACAAGAAATTAATGTTTGATGCCTAATTGAACGTTTTACAGGTACCATATCAGGTGCTTGACACATATTTCTTGGTGCTATAACCGATTTTATTTTTTTATCTTTTCATTCGCTTGTACCCATTTCATCTATGTTGAAAACCAGTTCGGCTGCTTTCCCATCAACATATTCCTTTATATTTTCAATGTGCTTATCTAGAAATCTTCTATACACATTCAATCTTGTGTTCTCTTGAGGAATAGCTTTGATGAATCCGATTTGATCTTTGTAATTCTCAAAAAATCCAGCAAGCCATTCTTTTGTAACTTCTTTGCCAAATTTTGTTTTTATGTACAGCAATAATTCTTGTTTCGTTAGGAATTCGTTTTTTCCTGCCATTTCAATTATATACTCAATTATTTGATTTTCTTCTTCATCATTAAAAATTCTGGGGAGCCCTATTTCATTTTTTGCATTTTTTGCTTTTTTCTAATATTTGCTATAACCCCATGACTTACATCGAATATTTCTTCAAGTTTTTTGTTGTTAAGCAAAATATGACACACATTTTCACAATATTCACGGAGAAAAAGTACTTGGTCATTTCGAAATTGTGATGATTGAAATTCCGGATTTCTTAATAATGCCCTTATATCTACATCGCTTAAAATAGTTCCCTTTAGTCGTTCTTTAAATTCATCAATTGGAATTGCAGGTGTCTTGAACGCATCGCTTGATTTTATCATTTTTCAAAATAAAAAGTGACAAAAAAGTGCAAAAGGGGTTAGTACCTTTTTATTCAAATCTGTATATACTAAAGAGTACTTGGCGCTTTTCTAAAAAAGTTTACTGAAGACGGTGTCAACCGACTTTCCTTCTAATAGATTGTTAAAAAAATTGGTATTATTCATGTTGTACCAATTTGATTTCAATTAATCGCATGTGAAGACATAATGATCTTCAAGTAGGAAGTTTTTTTGAATTCAAATTAAATCGATAAACATTCCCTTAACGTACAGGTTTTTGACCGTTTAAAATCCCACCACTTCCTAATTGAAATTTGAATTGATATATCTGTTATTAATATTTTCAACATGAGACCAAAGGAACATTGCGACTGGGAAACATTTCTATCAATAAATCAAGCAATTTTTAGTTTGAATGAAGAAAATTTCTCTCGATCTTTAGGTTTAATAATAAGCAAATTTGATGAAAATCATCCTTTATCTTATGATTTAATTATTATTCAAATGATATATTATTCCTTTGTAATTAAAAATAATAATGCAGATTTATTTTTGAATATTATAAAAGAAATAAGAGCATTTGAAGAGAGTAATAAAATCAAATCCAATATATTTAATGTATTTTATCGGTTTCTTTGTAATGAATATACAAATGAATCATATTATCTTCTTGAAGCTATGATTAAACATAATTTTCTTGACCCAAACATTGTAAAAAACAACCAAAGTGCTTATTTTGCACATTATATGTCTAAAGAAGAATTAGCAATCTATTTAAGGGAACATGATTTTGTAAATTATGAAGAACTTTCAAAGAATGATTGAGAACTTCATAAGAAATTAATTAGCGAAGGAAATAATCCAAATGAAATTACAAAAATAATTCGAAATGATGAAATAGAAAAACTTCAAGAAATATCATCACAAACAAATTTTGATTTTAACCAGAAAATTCGAAAATCAATTTATGAAAGATATTCATTCATTAATCAAAGAAATGTTACATTAATTGATTATGCAGCATTCTTTGGATCTATTAAATGTTTTAAATATTTACTTATGAATTCTGCTAATACCGAAAATACAGGTGGGAATGAAGAAATTATTCATTTATGTGAACAAAATCATTCATCATTTAACAATGCATATGAAGTAGCAATTATGTTTCATCAAAATGATATCTTTAAATATCTTTATGATAACAAATCAAAAGAAACCAATAATTTAGAAGAATTAGGAGTTAAATGTATTTCATATCATAACTATGAAATATTTTCATTTTTACTTAAAGAAGGAATGAAAATCAATGATGATATTATTATTGAAGCAGCAACTAATGGAAATATTTTTTTAGTTAAATATTTTCTTAAAGTGCATTCAATTCCACATGATATTTTGGTATTTTCATCTGGATCAGGAAATATTGAACTTGTTGAATACGTTATAAAACAAGAAGGAATTGATATTAATGCTAAAGATATTTATTTGTTTTATTTAAAATTTATTTCAATAATTTAGAATTTCAAAATAAAATTTGGAAATTATTTAAAATATTTTATACAGCACTTATTTTTGCATCTTTAAATGGTCATACAGAAATAGTTAAATTACTTCTTGAACAAGAAGGAATTGATATTAATGCTAAAAATATTTATTTGTTTTATTTAAAATTTATTTCAATAATTTAGAATTTCAAAATAAAATTTGGAAATTATTTAAAATATTTTATACAGCACTTATTTTTGCATCTTTAAATGGTCATACAGAAATAGTTAAATTACTTCTTGAACTAAAAGGAATTGATGTTAGTACTAAAGGTTTTTATTTGTTTTATTTGATTTTTATTTTAATAATTTTATTATATTTCAAAATAATATTTAGAAACAATTTAGATTATTTGAAACAGCATTTATGATAGCATCAGAAAATGGTAAATTAGAAGTAGTTAAATTACTTCTTGAACAAGAAGGAATTGATATTAATGCTAAAAATATTTATTTGTTTTATTTAATATTTAATTTAATAATTTTATATTTCAAAATAATATTTGGAAATTATTCAAATTATTTTGGACAGCACTTATGTTAGCATCTTCAAATGGTCATACAGAAATAGTTAAATTACTTCTTGAACAAGAAGGAATTGATGTTAATGATAAAGATAATATTTATTTTTAGAATTTAATATTTCAAAATAAAATTTGGAAATTATTTAAATTATTTAAAACAGCACTTATATTAGCATCTTATAATGGTAATAAAGAAATAGTTAAATTCCTTCTTGAACAAGAAGGAATTGATATTACTGATGAAAATATTAATTCGTTTCATTTAAAATTTATTTTAATGATTTTATATTTCCATTATATAATGGAAACAAAACAATAAACCGGTTCATTGTGCTACTATTAATTTAAAATCCAGTAATATTAACCCAGAATATAGGGGGGGGGGTAAATAAGATTGACCCCACCTATTTCGACTTCTAGTGAATAAAAAAAATTTTGTGAAGGTGACGAGATAATTTTGTGAAGGTGACGAGATAATTTTGTTTGAAATTTTGGTGGTGTCAAAAACGTCATTATATAAGTTCACAAAAATTATGGAAACATTCGAGCAAAAGTTTGTTCTCAAATTTCTCTTCCTAAGTGGTAAAGTTTACAAACCATATACATAGAACTATAGAACACGCTTCATGAAGATATTGTAAATATAAGCACAGTTAAGAGACTGTGTCAAAAATTTAATACGGGGAATTTAACATGCCTATCCAATAACATCCCCGGTGGACACAAGAGTGACTTAGTTGGACCGATTACAAAAATCCTTGAGGAATATCCATTCTCAAGTGACAAAAGCACGAAACTCAATGTAATACGATAAACTATATCAACATTTCTTAAAGATGATGTGGATTTAAAAAAATATGCCAGAAAGTGGATCCCCCATGAATTAACGGTCCAGCAGAAGGAAGAAAGGGTACAACGTTCAATTGGAATTTTAGAAATATTGAAGCAAGCTGCAAAAAAGAGTTTTATTAATATTATGACCGATGATGAGTCCTGGTTCTATTTGATATATGAAAGTCCTTATATATATGCTTCACCACCTGTAAAAGTGCCTCACCGTACCTCAATGACAATTTGTTTCAAAAAAATTATGGTAACAATGTTTTTTAATGGAAATTGTCTTCTATGCTGTGACATGCTTCCAAATGGACGTAAATATAATCAGCGGTATTTCATTGATCACATCATCCCGAAAATTCAATTAAATTCTGATGAAATAGAGGATGAACTCGACTTAGAAAATATGATATTTCATATGGACAATTGTAGAGTTCACAAAGGCAAACTTGTAACCAATAAATTGGAGAATCTAAAAGTCAAATCAATATCACACCCACCTTATTCTTCTGACATCAGCCCATGCGACTTTTGGTTATTCGGAAGAATGAAAAAATATTTAGAGGAGATAAAATATGAACATGACCTAAAAACATGCATTGTAACCTGTTGGGAAACCGTAAGTTTTGAAGAGCTTCAATATGTCTTTAGAAAATGGATGGAGAGGTTAAACTGGGTAATTGAGCACAATGGGGAATACTTTATCAAATAGATAAAAATCAGAAAAAAATCCTTTTATTGAGTGAAATCGGAGAGGGGTAATAATTTATTTACTTCTCATTATATTTTTCAAATGAGAGAATCAAAAAAATTGTACATTGTAAAATATTGCATCATTTTTTATTCGAATATTTTCCTTCCTCAACCAATCAATGAATTTTATCTAAATTCAATCCCGAGTTTATTCAATGTTTTATATAGATATATTTTGCTTTGTTTTCTGGGATTTTGTTATTATATAATGAATTTGACAAATTGAAGCTCAGCAAAATTGAAATTCAATATTGAACAGTTTGAATTCTCGATACCACTTTAATAACTGGTTGGATAAATTGAAAATCTATATTGGACAAAATGAAGTGTAAAAAGTATACTAAAATTGACGAGGTTCGTCTTTGACGCGAAACGATTGATCAAAAAAACAAGAGTTCACCACCGCATTTTGAATTTATTTTGATCACACAACGATTAAATATATCATAATTTTGAAAGTGTTTTCAATTGCGTTCGATCAAATATTTAAAATAAAATATAATTATTTCATTTAGTTATAAGAAAATTAATAATATTTATTTTTGTAAATCCTCTAAAAACCTATTGAATATCATTTTTATGAGAGAATTAATGAATTGTATAATGTGTTATAAATTTGAATTTCACTTCACTTTTATTAAATCTTTCCATATTCAAAAATTTGGTCAATAGCAATTATTTGCTGTTAAATTTATTATATTAATATAAATTTAGATTAATTGAAACAAGCGCATGAACAAAATTTTCAAAATTGGCAAATATATTTTAAGACTCAACAATTGCATTTTTTAGTTTCCTGTTTCGTAGTTAAATCAATCTCAGTTGTTGGTTGGTTAGAAACATAGATTTGATTGACAAATTGAGCAGCTGATCGGAATAACTCTTTAATTCCGGTTCCTTTACTTGATGACGTAAAAGCGTGAAGCTTTGCACCAAACCTTTTTATCATTTCTGCACCCTTTTCTTCAAGTTCTGTCCTTTCAGTATCAACTAGTAAATCAGATTTGGTAGTAACCAAAAAAATAGCGCATTCAGGGACTTCAGCGCGAACTCTCCCAATCCATATTTCAACAGAGTCAACAGATTCTTTGTCAAAGCAAACAAAAGCTATATGAGAATCACGATAAAACATATGTGAAATTGATTGGAATCGTTCTTGACCAGCTGTATCCCAAATTTGAAGTTCCACAGATACATTATTATCTAATGGAATGATTGCACTACATGATGCAGGAGCAATTGTTGGTAATGACTGTGTTTCAAAAGGATTTTCAAAAAATGCACTTACGAGACTGGTTTTTCCCACACCACTGTTTCCAACAAGGATGACCTTGAGGGAAAACTTCTTACCCGACATTTCTTAGTAAAGAAATCAACGTTATTCCATTCAAAAAGGCCACAACCGTTTATTTCAGGTTAAAGTGGTGTTTTATATCACAGTGTCCGAGCAAGACACTGTCGACCAACTTTCCCTCTTATAGATTTCTTTTAATATTGGCTATTATTAGTTCTATATATTTATTGAATTTGAACTTCTGTATTTAATCCTAAAGCCCAAAAAAGCATTTTGAAATTTTGGAGATTGCTCATAAAAAAATAAGATAACAAAATTTAGTTAGATAATTTTATTGAATAGTATGTGTATACTTATTTATTTATATTTCTTTAAATTTAGTTCAGTGGAAAATGAAAAAAATTGATTTTCTGATTTGAAACGACCGTTTATTTGGTTGACGGCGTCTTGTATGAGCTCATTCATAAACAATTAATTTATCAAGAAAATTTTGATCAAAACCTTTATGTCACTTCTCTTGTGTTCTATTTTTTATCTTGTAAAAATATTTTTCATTAATTAAGAATTCAATATAACATTTTAATAAATATTTATCTCATAAACCCTGAGACAAAAGAAGACGTTTATCAATCGTCTGTCCCAAGAAGCAATGAAACGCCATTCAGAATCCGCAAGTGTATTCTTATGCCACGTCGTAAAAAACCAATTCTTAACCCAAAGATAAATTTATTCCATTATGAAGTTTTTTGGTCATTTTTTCAATTTCAGAGGTTTATTTTTATGTTTACAAATTCTCCGAACTTTTTGAGCCGCGGGGTGAAGTGACCACATATAAGATTTTCCTCATTTTTTTTTCATGCAAGTGCATTTAAAGTTCCAAAGTTCGACACACGACATTCTCCTCCCAGAGAAAGCCGACGTGCGTTACCTTCAGGATGAGATTGCGAAACTTTTGCGTATTCCTATTCAACGACAAAAGATCATTTTCAGGGGGAAGCCATTAAACAAATCAACAGAAGAACTTTCAACACTTAATGTACCTAACGGAGCAAAACTTCTTCTCCTCGAAACTAAGGATTGTACAACAAATCAACAGAAGTCATCGCCATCAGTTTACGTATTCACTCCTCCTTCAACAAAATTGGATGAAGAAATACTTAAAATGGGTCCGCCGAAAGATGCAATCAAAAGTTTCTCGAACGTAAATTGCGAAACATTACCAAAGGAACCATTTCATATCAGAACAAAAAATGGCGACGCATTGTTGTCTTTCGAAACAGAAGCACTGTTCATAAGATGTGGTGACAGCTACGAAAGGATATTCTACAGTGATATAGTGGGATGTCGATGTATAAAATCTAATGAAAATAATTACTTTGCATTATGTATCGCTACGAAGGATGAAGCCTACGAGTTCTATTTCTTGCCTAACCAATACTTAAATGTGATTTCCAGAATTGTTCAAAGTAGAGGTTACTAATTAAAATAATAAATCAAAATATTGTTTTTTTTTTTTTTTGTTTTTCTAGAAAATCCATAACTTCAAAACAAATTTGTCTTATATAAAATCTAATTAAATTTTGGTGGAAAATATGAAAAATGTTGTCACCAAGTAAAAACTTTCAGAAAGTGCCACTTTTCGTAAAGTCAATAAAATTCGGCGGTTAATTTGGACCAAATCGTTAATGAGTTTCAATGACATCGATCCCTATAGCGACGCACTTACACAAAACGATATCTGGAAAATCGCTAGTAGCTTTTTCGCATCCAACGGCCTTGTTACTCAGCAATTACGATCATATGAATCATTGATTGATCAACAAATCGATCAAATCATCGCAGATAACGGAGAAATCGAGTTCAAGAGCAAAGACCTCGACACAGAGAAGTTACGTGCCCTTGAAGGCCAAGCCGAGGAGACTGCATCGCGTGTTTTCATTCGTTTCGGAGAAATTAACATCGTCCAGCCCACATGTAAAGAGGCTGGCGAGAATGAGAGTTCTCTTATGTTTCCAATGACAGCACGTTTGCGTCAACTTACGTATGCGATTACGTTATGTTGTGATATTGAAACAACGATCATATCAATCGATGGACCCGAAAGTGAACCAACAGAGAAGTCATTCGTTGATGGCAAAGTTCAGCTAGCGAAAATCCCAGTTATGGTACGATCCAAATATTGTCATCTTCATAACTCCGAGTCAGCACTTAACGAGTGTGAGTTTGACCCCGGAGGTTACTTCATCATCAAAGGCTCCGAGAAAGTCATCATCGGACAAGAGCATATGGTTATCAATAAGCCAATTGTATATTCTCGTAAGTCATTACCTAAGTATGACTACTTGGCAGAGATTCGTTCGCAGCCATTAATATGCGGAGACATCAGTCAGAAGTTCCAACTCGCGTTATTAGCTCCATCTGCATCGAATCCAAATCGTCCAATTCATGCGAAGCTTCCAAAGATGGAGAAAGAAGTTCCATTGATGATATTGTTCAGAGCTTTTGGTATTGTTTCTGATGAAGAAATCTTGTCACACATTTGTTATGATTTGGAAGATTCCGAATTTATGGATATGTTACGTCCTACGATTGAAGAGTCATCATCAATTCATGACGAAAGTATTGCGTTAGATTTCATTGGTAAGAGATCGACAGTTGCAGGTGTTGAGAAAGAACGTCGATCGAAGAAAGCGCGAGAAATATTGGATCAATATGTGTTACCACATTTAGGGCAAAAGGAAACGGATATCACCAAGAAAGCGTTCTACATTGGATATATGACACATCAATTAATACAAACAGCATTAAAACGTCGTGATGAAGATGACCGCGATCATTATAGTAATAAGCGTTTGGATTTAGCCGGGCCATTAATTGCGAGTTTGTTTGCAAACTTATTTCGATCAATGCGTGATACATTACGAAAGAATATTAAGCGCTCTGCTAAAGCAGATTTTAGTAACATTAATATTCCACAACAAATTAATGAATCTGAACGAAGTACAAACATTACAAAAGGATTAGAATATTGTATAGCAACTGGTAATTGGAATGCACGACGTGAAGTAGGAGGAGCTAAAGTAGGTGTATCACAAGCATTAAATCGTTTGACTTATATGGCGACATTATCTAACTTAAGAAGAACTAATACACCTATTGGTAAAGATGCAAAACTTACAAAGCCACGTTTCTTACATAATACACATTGGGGGTATATATGTCCAGTCGAAACACCAGAAGGTCAAGCATGTGGATTAGTTAAGAATCTCGCATTATTAACTTCAATTACTGTTGATCGAGGAGAGAATGAAATTGCAAAGATTACAAATATGTTAGATGATATCGGTATTCGACGTATTGAAGAAGCTACTACAGCACATATTAATCGTTCAACAAAGATTTTTGTTAATGGTGCATGGTATGGAGTATATACAGAACCTAATGAAATTGTCCGTGAATTATTAGAAAGGAGAAGACAAATTGATATTTCTAGTGATGTATCTATTGTTCATAATATTGCAGATCAAGAAATTTATATTTGGTGTGATGGAGGTCGAGTTTCTAGACCATTATTAATTGTAGAAGATAATCAATTACGATTAAAACATAGTATGATGGATCAATTAAATGATTGGGAAGATTTCTTAGCACATGGATTCATTGAATATCTTGATATTGATGAAGAAGAAAATCAAATGATTGCAATGACACAAAAGAAATTACAAAAGGCATTTAAACCTAATGCTTATTCTAAGACTTATACACATTGTGAAATTCATCCTGCATTAGTATTAGGTGTTTGTGGTTCAATTATACCTTTCCCTGATCATAATCAAAGCCCTAGAAATACTTATCAATGTGCTATGGGTAAACAAGCATTAGGTTTATATTCAACGAACTTCCAAGTTAGAATGGATTCTTCTTCACATGTTTTATGGTATCCTCAAAAACCTCTTGTAACTACTCGATCAATGCAATATTTACATTTTAAAGAATTACCTGCAGGTATTAATTGTTGTGTAGCTATAGCTTGTTATACAGGTTATAATCAAGAAGATTCTTTAATGTTAAATCAATCTTCAATTGATCGAGGATTATTTAGATCATTTTATTATAGAACTTATAAAGATGTTGCTACTGATGGTCAACAATTTAGAATCCCTACAACTGATTTTTGTAGATCTATACGTAATGAAGATCATTCTCATATTGATGAAGATGGTATAGCTATTATAGGGAAACATGTTAGTGGTGAAGATATAATTATCGGTAAAACTGTTCAAGATAAATCTGATTTAAGTGGTAATACTTGTAAAGATGAATCAACTGAAATTAGACTTGGTGAAAAAGGTATCATCGATTTAGTTATGAGATCAAGGAAACTAAATGGTGATGATTTAGTTAAAGTTCGTTCAAGAACTATACGTATTCCAAGAGTTGGTGATAAGTTTTCTTCTCGTCATGGTCAAAAAGGTGTTTGTGGTATGACTTATCGACAAGAAGATATGCCTTTCACTAGAGAAGGTATAGTTCCAGATATTATTATGAATCCGCATGCTATACCTTCTCGAATGACTATTGGTCAATTAATGGAATGTTTACTTGGTAAAGTCGCAGCATTAAAAGGTATTGAAGGTGATTCAACTCCATTTTCAACTGTTAAAGTGGAAGAAATTGCTTCAGAATTACAAAGTTTGGGTTATGAAAGATATGGTAATGAAATATTTACAAATGGTAGAACTGGTAAAAGATTAAGGGCTAAATTATTCTTCGGACCAACTTATTATCAAAGATTAAAACATATGGTTTTGGATAAAGTTCATGGGAGAGCTAGAGGACCAAAGAATCAATTGTTAAGACAACCTCTTGAAGGTAGAAGTAGAAATGGTGGTTTAAGATTCGGTGAAATGGAAAGAGATTGCTTGATAGCTCATGGTGTGGCAGCTTTATTAAGAGATAGATTATTAGAAAATTCAGATAGATATACTGTTTGTGTTTGTAGAAGATGTGGGTTAATTGCCATTGAAACTCCTGAAAAAAGAAGATCTTGTAAAGGCTGTAAAGAAAATGCAGAGTTCGCAATTGTAGAAATGCCTTATGCATTTAAATTAGTTTTACAAGAATTAATGTCAATGTGCATTGCTCCAAGATTAAAATTAACTGATTAAAATAAAAAAAATTTGATTTTAAAATTATGTTTTGATGTGTGACACTTTTGGGTTGATGTGTTTTATATAACGTATTTAAATTATGGAAAATGATATCGAAAATGCTTTTAAGGCTTGTGAAGAAAGAAAAATTGATATTCTACGCGATGTCGTACCTCAAGTAATTGACCCTAATATAAAAATAGATTTGTTCATTTTTTATTTATATGGGATAAAAATGGAATAAAAATTGTAAAGGCAAATTTACTTCATGTAGCAGCTTTTTCGGGATCTGATGATTGCGTAAAATACTTGGTTCAATGTGGTGCTGATGTTTCAATTTTAGATATTCATTTGAATTTTTTGATATTTCTTAAAAAATTATGAAAGAATTGGTTTAGTGTTTTTAGAACGCCTTTGCACTTTGCAGTAATTACAGGGAATAATAAAATCGTTAAATTTCTTTTAGAAAAAGGTGCTGATCCAAATTGTAGAGATATTATTTCATTTTTATATTTCATGTAATTTTAACAAATTTGGCGTTTTTGTAATAATTAATGGACTCCATTACATAGAGCAGCATTATGGAATTATACAAATATCATATCTTTACTAATTGATAAAGGAGCAAATGTGAATGCAACAGATGAAAATAATCTTTACCTAAATTTGATTGGACACCATTACATGTTGCTGTAAAATGGAATCGAATAGAATCTGTTGAACTACTTATTGAACAAAAAGCTGATGTAAGTATTAAGGTTTGATCTATTCTTTGAATGATGTTTGTGTGGCGATTTTTCTGTTTATTTTTTTATATTTGGTGATCTTATTTTATTTATAAATTACCACTTCACATAGCACAAATGTTGCATTTACCAAAGATGTCGAACATACTTCGTAAAGCTCAAGGTGAACAAGCAATTAGAACTGCATTACTAGAATATGAATAAATAATTATTTTTATGAAACAAAATTCCTTGGATTTATATAGCAAAACAAATGTTGTTTTAAAGTTTTATACATAATGATATGCAAAAATTCTAGGATTTTTAAGGAATTTTAGAAAGAATACGTTAAAAATATTTTCATGTTCAAGGCAGAAAAGACTATAACTGATCCAAAAATAACACGACATTGTAATTATGGAACATTTGTTTCTAGAGTTGATAAAAGATCAATTAATTTTACCGGATTAGCAATTCATTCAAATCCATCACCTGCATTTTCTCCAAAAAAAAGATCTCCACCAAAACACTTCCCAAAATCAAGCTTTCACATTCAAGTAGAAAAGGAATTAGAAGAAAGAAACAAACAACAAAAGCAAATGGAAAAAAATTTAGCAGCAAAAAAAGCATATGCAAAAGAGTTAAATAAAAGACTAAAAACATACCAAAGCAATAGAGCATTTCTAACATCAGGATATAAACTTTGTTCAAACTTGGAGATAATTGATATCCCACCTGATTATGAGCAAATGGCTTTATTCAGATATTGTTTTTTAAATGATGAAACAAACGAAAGCGTATTATCTGATATGTAACACATATTTTTTATATATTTTTGTAATAAATTGTTTTTAATTTTTCATTATTTTAATTTACTTAATGAGAAATTTGTCATACTGTAGTTGAATCTAATAGAAAAGAAATATTGTTCTATATGAAAAATAAAAATGTAATTAAATAGAAGAATTTTACAATTATATGAAAGATATGTCACATAACATGTCCTTGTAATGCCAACACAAGAACCATTTTTTACAAAATATTTTCCAACTTTATTTATACTTGGAATCGGTCTTTCGCTTGGCTTTTGTGACTTCTTTTTTTTCTACCCTCATATATTCGAAGTTACAGATAATAAGATATTATATGCATTGAATTTCATAATTTCCTTTTTATTCCTTTGCCTTTGGATTTGGTGCTGGATTGCTACTGCAGCTAATGATGCAGGAAGTGTTAAAGGCTTTCTTAAATCACGTCAATTATTAAGCGATATTCAAGATGGCTTTATACCAGAGTCACTTCGCCATCTTCAGATTTGTCCAGAATGTATGCTTCCTAAGCCTCCTCATGCAAAACATTGCGATATATGCGGAACATGTCAACTCAGATATGATCATCATTGCGGTGTTTTTGGCAATTGTATAGCAGATAAAAATTTCAAGTCATTTATACTCAGCTTTTGGTACGGTGCATTATTTTGTTTTTCCATCGTCCCATCATCAGTCGAAATTTATAAAATGCCCAAATACAAACATAAAACCCTCCATGTACTCTCAATTATACTTCTCTTATATGGAGGGATTTTAGGAGTTTTCTTAATATATTCAATGTTTAGTTTTTTAATTGGCAATTTAGAAACATTTTCAGTTGCATATAGATTCGATAAAAACAATCCAAAAAAGAGGTTCAGGATGTTGTTTAAGACTTTTGGAAATCATTGGTATGAATATTTTATACCCACACAAAAATATTCAAAATATGGATGGCCTGGTGTTATTTGGGACCAGGGAGAATATTTATTGTAATTAAAATAGAAATATTTGGTTTTAATTTTTTTTAGCGCTCAAAAATTTTTCTATGATTTTTGAGTCAAATTTTATCGTCATATATTCAAATTTTATTGTCATCCATTCAATTTATTCAACAATTTCATTTCACTTTTAAAAATGCCTAAATACCTTCTAATCATTGCAAATGCTTGCCCTGGGAATACATCACACTCTCATCGTCTAGCTGAAGCATCAAAGGAAGTTCTTACAGCAGCTGGAAATGAAGTAAAGATTGTTGATCTCATTAAAGTTGGATTTGGTGTTACAGCATCACAAGATGATTTCCTTGATAAGGGTGGCGATCCATTTGATTATGCAGCAGCACAAACTCCATCAAATCTTTGTGAAGCAATCATTGAACAACAAAAACTTATAGAATGGTGCACACACATCATAGTTTTTGCACCTGTTTGGTACTATCGCATTCCATCATGCTTCCAAGCATGGCAAGAACGTGTTTGGACTAAAGGTTGGGCATATAGCAAACCGGTTGAAACACTTGGAACATATGGAAAGAAGGCAATGTTCGTTCTTACTGCTGGCGCAGGCGAATCTTATTATACACATGGAAATTCTCTCACAAGTATTGATGGGTTAATGTATTTTTATACATTTTCAATGGCAAGGTGTGGAATGACTGTGTATGAGACACAACTTCTTGGCAATGTATCATACAAAAACGAGGAAACATTTGCTCATCAACTTGAGTTATGGAAGAAAGCTGTGCTCAAGATGGAAAAGAGGAAGATACTTCCTCATGACAAAGTGGTTGAAGGAAAAGATAATGTGCAAATATTTGCAGAATTCCCTGTCTTCCCACTTGAACAAGCAGCTGAACTCTAAACAAAATTCTATGTCATAATTTTTAGTGTTAAACTATCAGATTTATATAAATAATATGAATACATCGAACAATGGAACAAATCATTAATAAAATTATGTTTTTGATGAAAATCATATGAAAAAATATGCTTAGTTATAACGTAGTATAATTATTTATTTTAAATATTCAATAATTTCAACAAACCCATTTCGTTCAAGTTCTTGGGCAACATTTGTCCTTAATGTTAAAACATCATTCTTATTTAAAGAGAGGAAACTATCACCAACAAATATGGATCCTGCTTCCCTTAAAACTTTAACTTCTGCATTTAGTCCAAGCGGTGGTTTGAATGGGGCAAAGGCTTCAAACTTAGTTTCCCTTTTGAAAGCTGCCAATTTTTGTTGATATGAATTAACAAATTCAACTTCTGATGGAGAAAGAGCTTTTCTTGATTCTTGATCAAGCGGTGCTCTTGATTTATTCATTACTTCAAGAATTCTCTGTAATCTTGCACGATGATAAAGATCAATTCCTTCTTGTAACCGTGCTGCATGCTGTTTTAAAATGATTGCCCTTACCTGTAATGATTCATCTGTTTGTGCTACTTCTTGAAGAATACTTGAAATAATTTCTCTTGTTTTATGAACTGAATTCGAATCATACGGAGGAATAATACCTGTTGAGTCCTGGAGTGACCTGAGAGAAGAACAAATATCTGCTGACCAAATCGACATGGGAACTCCTTCTTATTTTACCGCCAATTTTTCTGAAACAACTTAATATTAAACGTACAACATTGAAATGATCCCACGCCAAAAAAAAGTTCCACAAGTTAGTCGAATTGCAGGTGCAATTGATGGAAGTCCTTTGGGTGTTCTCGATAATCCGGCTTTACCTCAAGATGGTGGAGTAAATCATGTAATTTTTTATCCATTTGAAAGTGGCATTGGAACAACAACTATTGTTCAACGCCTTTGTGGCTCAAATCCAACAGATCCAAATCCGTCATCCGGAATTAATGGTTATAGAGCAGTTTGGAGCCTTGAACTTGATTCTGTAGGATCAATATTATATGAAAATATTTTTTTATGGGATGTTTGTTATGAAACAATTTTATCAAGTCAAGAACAAGCAGAGTCATTACTTAACACAGCAAAATTAATTGTAATGGTGATCCCATCTGAAAACCGTTCAATTATACAGCGTGTTATCGGTTGGTATCAAGAACACATACAAGAATCACAAAGAGCTGTTGCTGTTATTACGAGATGTGATCGAGTTGAATCAGCACAAATTCGCCCTTCAGATGTAGAAAACCTCTCACGTGCTTTAAACATTAGTGTTGTCCAAGTTTCAGGAGCTAATATTGATTCTTCCAAATTAAAAGAAAACAGAAAAGAATCAATCCATCCCTCTATCAGAAAACTAGCTCTAGCTATCAAAGACAATCTTCAATGAATGTTTAAACTATGAATTGTTTAAAAGAATAGAAACATATGAGATTTTAAAAAAAAAACTTTCGACCAGAATTTTTGCGGCCTGACAAAATTGAATGGATGATTTTTGAATACTTTACGAATATTCATTCAATTTGGAGTTTTCAATTCAATCGTTCTACTTGATATTTCACACGAATAATTGTTTCGAAAGATCTGTACGTTTATTTGATTCAAAAAGTTCTTACGAACAAATTTAACCTCAAACAAAAAAATCTTGTTATATATATATGGAATCACATTAATAGCTATAAATATCATATCACTGACCTATGTTCTAATGTTTTTAAATATATATTTATATTTTTTTTTTATTTTATAAATCTTGATAAAAATAATGTTTCATGTTTTCTAAAATGAACTGAATATTATAAGATAATTAATAATTCATACTCGTGTATATAATTTTCGACTCAAAAAATTAATTTTTCATCCCAAAAAAATTATTCGTATTTCTGACTTTATGACACTCAGAATGACGCTAATTGGTGTAATATTTTCACATTTAATTTTACCTGAGAAGGAATGTTCCTTTTTTTGGTGATTGCAGTTGCCCCAATATCAAAAGTAGGCGACGGCATGTCAGACCTTCGTGACTCCGTTATTATTGATGCACTCAGATTTTTATTAACAGAATTTATTGGAATGACTGGTCCATTAAACATAAATTCTCTTATGAACAGATTTACAAATTCAACAGGTAGCTTTGATTTAATCCCAGTTTTAGAATATTTCGGACTCAAAACCCCACTTACAATATCAACAAATCTCACAAATGGAACACTTGATGTCATTTTCAATAGCATCGGTCTTTCTGGAATGAATACATTTAATGAATTTTCTTTATTTGTTCCAACATCTAGTTATATATTAGATAATCATATTGCACTTGATTCACTTGGTGTTACTCTTAATATATCACTCAACATTACCTCTACTGATGGTGTTGTTCATACCAATGGAATTCCTGTTCTCAAAACATTTGATTTTGATCTCCTCACAAATGATGATTCAATAGATTTTGAACTTCAAATTGCATCTCCCAAAGGACAAGGCAATAATTATACTAATCCAATGTGTCTTAACATGGCCTGTCTTTCCAAAATGATTTATCCAAATCAAACCGGAATATATGATTTAACTATTGGAACCGAACTCTTAAACACTACTCTTAATCTTGATCCTCCACTTGATACAAACAAGCCACTTGAAGCCGAAGTTCTTCAACTTCTATCGAATGTTCGCTCATATTTATCATATAGTGTTCATGGGTTACTTAATCCACTTTTAAACTTTGCGATGAAGAACATTGGCAACGATGCCATTAACAAAGCACTTTCCAATGCATTAATGAATGCAGACGATTGTGAATCCCTTCCAGAATATCCATATGATCAATTTGATTTAACGTCAACACTTGCAGCAGTGTGTACATTCATTGGCGTAACTATTATAATTTTAATTATAGTTGTAATCATGCAAAAGAGGAATTCATGTTCATTCTTTAGAACAGATTCGAAAGCAAGTTTATTAATGACTCCCAAACTTCCATTGTTTGTTCGTATCTTAATGCCATTTTTAATCTTTATGAATGTTAGTTTATTCATTTCATCTAACACAGGTATTGGTGCATCTGTCTTCATTAAGTTAAACATTGGCGATAAGATTGTTAGTTTCCCATCAATGTTCGATTTCGGATTAATTAATTCCATTAAAGAAATGTGGGTTGGAAATGCCATTTTCTTATCCATTTTAATTGCAGTAATGTCATGCATTTGGCCATATACCAAATTAATATTAATGACATTGATCTGGATATTACCAACGAATATATTATCTGAAAGAAGACGTAAATCATTTTTACATATGTTAGATGTATTAGGTAAATGGTCATTAGTTGACTCATATGTTATGATCTTAATGTTAGTTGCATTTCATTTTGCTATTGATATACCCAACATTAGTACAACAGTCGGCGAACAATTTGTAGCAAATCTTTGGGTTTATCCTGCGTATGGATTTGTTACATTATTACTTGCTACAGTATTCTCATTAGCACTTTCACATATCATTATCGGTATAGTTCGACATGTCGATGATGAAAAAGATCCACATGAAGAAGAGAAACCTAAATCATTATTCCAAATGTGTGATAATAAGTTCCAAGCAATTATTGTACCTATTGTAATGTTAGTTGCTTTAGTATTAGTTATAGTCGGAGTATGTTTGAAGTCATTTTCATTTGATTTCGTTGGATTGTTAGGTTGGGCAATGAATTTATTAGGAAAGCCAAATTATAACGAATATTCTGTTATTGATTTAGCACTTGATGTCCCTTCTGCAGCAGAATACCCGAACACATTTAATGTCCGTTTCACTCAAGCATTATATTTCCTCGTAAGTATCTTAGTACCTATGATACATATTGTCTGTTCGATACTTTTATGGTTTATACCCATGAAATATAAATTGATGAAATTGTTGTTTGAAATCGTCGAAACGATTTACGCTTGGAGTTGTTTGGATGTGTTCGTCATTAGTATCATCGCTGCTGTTTTGGAAATTTCTCAATTCGCTGGTTTTATGGTCGGAGATAAATGCGAAATGATCGATCCAATTGTCGAAATGTTCTTTAGTGATGAAGATATAATTCATGGGCATGAAAAATGCTTTAGCGTGATCACAAGATTATTGTCCGGCTCTTATTTGTTACTTGTGGCAGCAGTGTTTCATGACGCAGCTACAATCGCTTATAATAGAATTATTAGAAAGAAATTGGAAAGCACAATTGACTCAGGCGAAAAGGAATTACTTTCGGCGAATGAAGATGACGAAGATAAATCTGATATAGAGGAAACAAGTCAAAAGTCTGCGGGCGAAATTAGTATTAGTGAAGAAAGTTCAAGTCATGATAAAAGCAGCAGCAGTAGCAGTAGCAAAGAAAGTGAAAGTAGTAGCTGAAGATGATAATAATAATAACTATTTGATTTATAAATCTATCCTTAGATTGATTTTATTTATGTAATTTCATTTTGTCAAAAATGAGAAAAGATTGACGTACTTTGTCCCCCGTTCTTTGCATTTAAATTAAATATTATACATAACATTTGGTGTTATGAATTTCTGAGTATAAAAATATTTTTCTGTATATTGTTATCTTTATGATATAATAAATGAACTATAAACTGAGTTAGAGTAGTGTAAACAAAATTAATTTCACATTTTCTCTAAATGTGAATTAATAAAATATATTTGTGTAAATGTAAAGATTATAAGAGAGAGTGTAAACCATATATAAAACAAAAAATACCCCAAGAAAAAAATTTAATATGATATTGAAAATAAATATAATCATGAACATATCATTAAAATATTGTTTTTATTACCATGTGCATGAAAAAATATTTAAAAAAAACAAATATTTGCGGAAATTGCATAATTTATTAAATTTCCCTCATTTCCGAACCAATGATAAATTAACCTCGACATATATACAAATAGATTTTATAAATTTTGAAATGATTTTATTAATTTATATTTAAAAAAAAAATTATTTTAAATGATACAACTTTTTTGCCTATGTTTGTTTGCATATTTTCTATCAAAATATCTATCGTCATTGAATTTTCACATTACGAAAATAAAAATATTTTTTTTTTCTGTAATTGTTTTCGACAAATTCTTACATTTTCGAACTGTATTTATTTTTTTCAGAAAATTAAAAGAATTAATTTCTAATTTTTTTTTTCGTTAACACCTGCTGAGTTATAGTCTAATTTAAGGGATTCTGGAGGTTTTTTAAACAAAAAGTTCGTTGTATAGCACCCTTATTCAAGTATTCAATGGAGACGAACCAAGAAGCAAGTGAAAAAAGCCCTAAAGAAGAAATCAAATATCTTCAGGATCTTAGTAATTTGGTTTTTGATTTAGATCAAGGAAATCTTCAAACTATTGTTGATTCAACGATGAATTTATTTGATAATAATTTTCCAATTTCTTTTAACATAGTTCTTATCAAAAATATATTTTCGTCATATCTTTCACAACGTAAAGACGTCAATGTATATTTACAATATCTACAATCCCTAGAGAAAAAAGAAGAAGAAATTCTCAAAGTAAATCCACAAATATTTGAATTATTCAAAAAAGAACTTCTTATGTCAATTTCCATAGAGTCAAATTATTTTATGTACAAACTAATTGAAAACAATTTAGTTAGTTCGGAAAATAGCTTTTCAACTAGTGATCGATATTTTGTACATTTATTTACAGAAGCACAAGTTAAACAAATTAAAAAAATGGGGGAAGAAACCAATTTTTCAAGATCATATCATCAACAAAACAATCATATCTCCCCTTTATTACTCTTTTATGCTAAAAACAAAGAGGATAATTTTGAACAACATAAGAAGAATATTATCGAAGGGAATACATCAAAATTATCAATTATCATACGTAATGATGATGTTGAACAACTCCAAGAGATATCATCTAACAAAGAATTTGATTTTAATCAGGTAATCTCTTCAAATATTTATGAGAAATTTTCGAAATGTTCTAAAGGTAATGTCACATTAATAAATTATTCAGCATTTTATGGATCAATTAAATGTTTTAAATATTTATTATTAAATAATGCAGACTTAAATCATACAGGTAAATATGCTGTAGCAGGTGGAAACATAGAAATAATTCATTTATGTGAACAAAATGGTGCAAAATTTAATTGTTCATATAAAGCAGCAATTAAATTTCATCGAAATAATATTTTTTATTATCTTTATGAAAATAATTTATTTAAATATGAACCATCAAATTTAAGATTTCGAAGAAGAAAATATTTTTGTTTTCATTCTCTACCAAATGATAAGTTTATTAATCCAACTGCAGATCAACAAAATGAAACCGAAGAAGAAAATAAAAATAAATTATTAACTTCAATTGCTACCAAATCTATTCAATATAATAATTTCGAAATATTTTCATTCATTGAAAAAGAAGGACTTGAAATTAATGATGAAATTATAGAAGAAGCTTTTATGAGTGGTAACATATTTTTTGTGAAATATCTTTTTGATGAGAAAAAAATTTCAAGTGAAGCATTTGCTTATTCAGTTTCTTCACATAACATTGAACTTGTTAAATATGTTTTAGATCATAATGAAATAAATGTTAATATTTGCGACGTATAGTTTTGTATTTTTAAAGTTTATTGATAATATTCAAAAATGTTTTTTGAAATTTATATTATACTCCATTATTTTTTGCCTGTTATTCAAATGATTATGATATAGTAAAATTACTTCTCGACCAAAAAGGAATTAATGTTAATCATAAATCTATTTATTTGTTTTATTTGATATTTGTTTTAATTATTTCATTTTTTAAATTAGCATTTTATAATTCTATAAATTATTTCAAAATGGACTTATGATTACATCTTTGAATGGTCATACAGAAATAGTTAAATTACTTCTTGAACAAGAAGGAATTGAAATTAATGCTAAAGATATTTATTTGTTTTATTTAAATTTTATTTTAATAATTTTCTATTTCAAAATAAAATTTGGAAATTATTTAAAATATTTTATACAGCACTTATTTTTGCATCTTTAAATGGTCATACAGAAATAGTTAAATTACTTCTTGAACAAAGAGGAATTGAAATTAATGCTAAAGATAATATTTATTTCAATAATTTTATATTTCAAAATAATATTTGGAAATTATTTAAATTATTTCAAACAGCACTTATAATTGCATCTGAAAAAGGTCACACAGAAATAGTGAAATTACTACTTGAACAAGAAGGAATTAATATTTCCCAGCAAAATAATAGAGGTAAGTGTGCATTAACATTATCATTAGAAAATAATTATATAGAAATAGTTAAACTACTTCTAAAATATAAGGATATAGATATAAATATAGAAAGTGTTATAGATTTTTATTTATTGTTTATTTCTCTAATTTTCTATTTTATTCTAAAATTTGGAATTAATAAAATATTTTTTCAACGCCATTATTATACGCATGTTCGAATAGTAATGTTGAAGTTGTAAAACTTCTTATTAATTATAAAGGAATTGATATTAATAAATGTAACATATATTTAAAATATAATTTTTTAGAAATTATTTTAATTTTTCGAAACTCCATTAATGTATGCAACAATGAAAGGTAATTTAGAAATTGTTAAATTGCTTCTTGAACAAAAAGATATTAATATTAATGCAAAAACTATTTAATGATTAATTATAAAATTTATTATAATTATTTGATATATATAGGGTATATTTAGGATTTTATTAAATTATTTGATACAGCTTTAACTATTGCAGTACGAAATAATTATATTGAAATAGTTAAATTACTTCTAGAAAGAAAAGATATTAAAATTAATGTTGTAGATATTAATTATATTAATTTAATATTCAGATAAAATTTTTCTAATTTCAATATAATATTTGAAATATATTTAAATTATTTGGTACACCATTAATGTATGCAACACTTGAAGGTTTAATAGAAATTGCAAAATTACTTATAGAACAAAAAAATATCGATTTTAATGTTAGGAACATAATTTATTATAATTTTTTTTCGTATCAAAGTAACATTTGGAATTTATTTAATATATTTGAGACTGTACTTCATAAAATTGTATGTAATTTTAATGGAAGACCTTATGAAATGCAAGATTGTAATGATATTCAATTTATATTTTTGATGTTTATTTATTTTATTTCTTCGTTATACTACTAAAATCGATCAAGAAAAATTCTACCAAAAATATAACAATTCAAGTTTAGAGATTCAAAATTATATTTATTTCATACATTTAAAGTTTATTAAATTTTTTTGGAAATATTTTTTTATTTAATGACGAACAAAATGAGATCAATCTAATTCATAAAAATCAATTTGAAATTTTTAAGTTAATTCTTGATAAAAAAGGAGTTAATGTAAATATAACATCTGTTTATTTCTTTTACTTTATAATTATTTCAAAATATTTTAATCTTAAAATAAAATTTGGAATTAAATTAAAATATTTTACACCCCATTAATGACCGCTTGCACCCACGGAAGAACAGATATTGTTAAATTGTTACTTGAACAGAAAGAAATTGATGTTAACTTCTGTGGCGTTTATTATGTATATTTTATATTTATTTATATAAAATGGTAATTAAAAATATCATTTGGAATATAATTAAATGTTTTGGTAATGCTTTTATGATAGCTTGTTTTAACAATCATTTGGAAACTGCTAAGTTATTACTTGAATTGCATAAAGAAATTGATATCAACCAAAAAAATAATGGTTGTTATAATTAATTGAAATTTTTTTGCATAATTCGGAATTTTGTTATAATATTTATGAATTCTTTAATGGGTGCCGCTCAAAATGGTCATTATGATGTCGTGGAATTTCTTGTTCAACAGAAAGGAATCAAATTAAATGAAGTAAATAATTGGGGAAGAACAGCAATTGAACTTGCATCTGAATTTTCAAAAAAAGATGTAAAGGAATTGCTTAAGAAACAAAAAGATATTATCTTTGATGACAAAATGCCTGAAACTGAAACAAAGCAAACTTTCGGCAGATATATACCTGGTACAATTTATCGAGTAAATGCAAATCCAATTCAACCCAATAAATTCGGAATAAGTTAAAAATTATTTGAATTAATTATTACTTAATTTTATATTTATTTTCAACTTCATGCATACATATATATAATTGTAAAGTTACAATTATTTTCTATTCATTTCTGATCATAATTATATTCGATTTATTCTTACTTTTTTTATGTAATTCATAAATGAAAAAAAAAAATACTTAACATATGTAATTTATAAAAAAAAAGTTTGATTGTAAGAAAGAATTATATAAATATTTTTTCAAAAATTACATAGAAAATAATATATATTAAATATACATTCTAATTGATCTAATTTATGAACATTTTTTTTTACAAAGTTGAATAATACATTAGAGACCTAATTTAGTCATGTGAGAAAAATGCTGTTTTACAAATAACCCAAAAAATTCAACATTCATTGATTTTCTTCAAGTGTGATGAAAATCTAAATTTATTATGATTAATTTATATAAATTATTTTATGAATACAGCTATATAATAATTAATGTTTCTCAGAATATTTTTGTTTTGAATAATTTTATGGTTTCTATGAATGTATCGATACATACACTGAAATAGTTGAACGTTAAATTTGACGTAGTTTGTTTTGTTTTGAATGGAAAATGATCGTTTAACGATCCAACGAGTTTTTGAATATTTTCTGTTTTGACACAATCCATTTTGTTATGTCAATTTCTGAACCAAAGAAAAAACAATGTTTGGCGGTAATTAACAAATTACTTTCATACTCATGTTCTCGAATGTTTTCTCAACCAGTCGATCCTGTACGGGATCAGTGTCCAACATATTTTAAAACAATTCACAAACCAATGGATCTTGGAACCGTTAAGCATAAACTAGAGGAAAATGAATACAGCTCTGTTGCTCAATGGAAATCAGATGTTGACCTTATTTGGGAAAACACTTATACATTCAACGGAAAACAAAGTTTAATTTCATGTCTTGCCCGTTTTCTCCAAAATGAAGCTAAAGAACTAACTGAGTTCATAAGCGATAATGACAAAACAGATTGGGCAAATAAATTAACAGACCTCAAACAAAAATTTAATTCATTAATGAACGATTCTCCAAAAGGATATCAAATTCCAAAACCAAAGCCTAAAGCAGAAGAACCTGCGCCAAAGCCTGAGGTAAAAAAGACAACAACAAAATCAAAGAAACAAGCAAAAGCTTCTCCTTCAACGCCATCAAAGCGTTACCAACCACCCCCACCACAGAATCTTTCATCTGAAGAAATTCAGATTTTAACATCGAAAGTTAATGAGTTATCAGACGACAAACATATTGCCCAAGTATTTGAGCTTATCAAAAGAAACCAACCAGACCTAATTACAGGTGATGATGTAGAGATAGAAATAGATAAAATGTTACCAAAAACTCTTGTAGCGCTACAGAGACTTGTAAATTCCTTTGAATACTAACTCCGATAAATATTTGTAAACTATTGATTTGAATTTTTCTAAGGTTTAAACGGCCGCGATTTTACATTTTTTATGAACAATTGTAAAATTTAAATGTATAATGCATCTAAAATCGAAATTTTTATACATTTTTACTGTATGAACTACTTATTGATCAAGAAGGCCTTAATGTTAATCAAAAAAATATATTTTATTAATTCTATGTATTTTGTAATAGATGGCAAGAGCACTAGAAATTCATTTCTCAATATTGGTATATATGTATACCTTGAATTTTGTCTATATCAAAGTGAAAGACTGCATCAACTAATTATTCTTTCATTATAATTCTTTATTTTTTTATCATCCATTTTAATGGTTTAACGAATCTGAGAAGATATCTTCATATGATTCATTACCTTAGGTGTATGAGAAACATTTGACTTCTGAGACATCACCAGTGTTCATGCTTTGCGCTTTCTGTGGTGGACCTGTGTTGAGCTATTTCACTATCAACTCCTTGGATCAGTTTAAAATGAACATAAACTCTAATGCATACAAGCTTTCTTCATAATATGCATTGAGAATGACCCGACTTATCTCTTGGCTGTATACTTTATTAAATATTTTTAATAATATAATTTATCATTCTAATCACAAAATAAATTAATTTAAGAAAAAACTTCAAATCATCCCAACTATTTTTTGAAAAAGATAAAACAAAAATCCTAAAAAATATTATGCTATCAATTTTATGTATATATATTCCATACATTCTATTTGATAGTGATGTTTATTTTAACATTACACTTATATGCTCCCAGAAATAAACCATACAAAAATTCAATACAAACGATCATTTTCATATGAAAAGTCATTTCTTGAAGCTATCAACGAGCTTCCTCAAAGCAGTTAATGTGTTTTTGCTTAATTTGCTGACGTCTATCTCTATTTCGCCGTTACTTAGACGTAACCGTGGTTCCTTTTCTTTAATCAGATCAACAACTTTGTTAATATGTTCGGCATTTTCGAGATTATTGACATCACTAATCAGTCTGGTAACCTCTTCTTCATCCGGGACATCTGGCTTGGGAGTTTTTTTGGATTTTGATGGTGATGGAGATGGAGGACGTTCTCTGGTTTGGATCTCAGATTGCCTCCTTGTAACCTTCCGTTGTTGAATGATATCTTTAGGAGCATTTTTATACATTTGGTTTAATTCTGTTTTTAATTGATCAAGTTTAATAAGCCAATCCATTTTGGGATTGGATGTTATGGTTTCTGTAAGTTCATTGAATATTTGCTGAAGTTGTTTTGCAAGAGTAGATATTAAAGATTGTCGAGTATTAAATTTATAAGAATTTTCGAAAATAAGATGAACATCTTCTTTCCATTGCTCAACTGACTTGTATTGATCGCTTTCGAGTTTGCTCCGAACTGTACCAAAATCCATTGGGTGTTCAATGATTTTGAAATATGAGAGACAATTATCTCTTTCTGGATCGACTGGAGATGCAAACATCGCTGATATGTGATAGCTTAAAAGTTTATCCAATACATCTCGACAACGATTTTTTTGGTATTCATCAAGCACAGACATACAAAGTAGTAATATTTTCTTCTTCTGAAGTCTCTATTTAAATTATATTGGAGCAAAATGGCATATTAAGAAAATCCTCTGAAGCGGTTTATCCCGTTTAATTTTTTTTAAACGAACTTGATCTCCCAGACTGAACCAATCAGTCATGTATGTAAATTTTATCAAATCGATGTCCTGAATCTTTTTAAACACCATCAGAACGAGCTCATTTTAAAAGAAAATATTTTAAATTTATGAAATTGCATTAAAGTTGAAAATAATTTTTGATAGTAAAAATTAAAAAATATTTAAGAGCATAGGATAATCGAAGTGAGTAGACTCAAAATTAATTATAAATTTAGATATGTCAATCAGACTCACAAAACATAATGAATAACAACCAAAATTGTTTCAAAAATTATTTAATAACTATATGATTAAAAGAAAAATAACAAGGTCTCGTAGCTCAGTCGGTAGAGCGTTGTGCTGATAACGCAAAGGTCTAGGGTTCAAGTCCCTGCGGGACCATGTTTTTTCATTTTTTGAATCGAGCTTATTTTTACCCCAGGTTGCAGATTTAGAAAGATTACCTGGAGTAGATCACAATGATACTAGTCTCGCGTCTCAACTCAAAACTTTCATTTTACAAATTGCATATCGGCCGGAAGACACCCACCCAGAACAGCTCAGAAACTACGCACGACACCACCTTACAACACAAAACAAGATAGATATTAAATTTTTACAAAATATTGAAGAAAATTTAAGCATCACAAAATATGATCTCGGTGAATATGATGTCCTTCCCATTTCACTGTTGATCTTTCCGTTTGAACTATGGGATAACATATTAATGAAACCAATTACGAAACCGGTCTCCCTGGACTTCTTTCAAGCTCTTTTTCCTGACTCTTCGACACCCAACATCCAAACAGACCTAGTTAATTTTGAGTGTCATTTTAAGAATTTAGTTGACCACCAACTACAAGATCTCTCAAATTTATTAACTTTACTTTTTATCGACTATTACATTTTAACTCTAGGAAAAAGTGCGTATCTGCAGGAATTTGTTAAAAATGCGGTCATCCAACTATACGAATTCTCTAACTTATTACTTACGAAACCCTACAAATTCACCTTCAATCTTAATAATGAAAGACACTTTGTTCCAGTAGAGTTACGTAATAAATATTTATTAACATCTCCAAACATTAATCTACTATTCAGAAGAATGGGTCTCATGTTTGCATTCTATGTCATTAGCATATCGAATTCAGGTATTTCACCCCGAATCTTTGAAGACAATTTTAGTGATTTATTAATGCGAAACAACTTTGATCTAAATTACTTAAGAAACCCAGAAACAGAGAATTCGGTAGTTCCTACGCAAAATAGTATCCAAAATCCAGTCATAAACAATAATCTCGAATTTAATTTTTTCATTAATCAAACTTTCGATCAAAATTTATTAAATAGTATTCATTACGCTCTAGCAACAATGGAAAACTATCATCAGGTAACTTTTGACCAATTCCTAAAATTACAACAAGAACAAGATATCAAAATATTTAACCTACAGAATAAACTAGAGGTACAAAACGAAATCATGAATAGTATAATCTATCAAATTAAAAACATAGAAAATACCAAGATCAAAGAAAATAAAAATACTACTGATCTAATTAAGAATTTCGTCTCCAGTCAAAATATATTTAATAAAGATTTAATTCAAAATTTAATTAAAATTAAATTAGATCCAAATGATGATTATAAAATATTACTACAGAATCAAAATCAAGTAATTAATACTTATAGCCAAAACATCATAGACAATATCAATAAAAATTATAACCTTATAATTTCAGTTTTTAAAGAAGCTCAAGATTTAAATTCAACTAATTTGATCAAAATATTTGAAAATAATAACACTTTAATTGATAAATGGAGTGAAAATATTAATTCGTTAATTACTTCTAAAAATTCAGAATTAATAGCACAATCAAACCTGTATAAAGAGCATTTAGATAAAATTATGACTTATAACCAAGAACTAATGGAAATCAATCGAAATTTCATTTTGGAACAAAAAGAAAATCGAGAGATGGCAGACTTGGCTATAGTCAATGTTCTAACTCATCAAACTGAGAATCTTAATCAACAAAATGATTTATTTAATAAATTTATGGAAAATGTACAATATATTTTAACCAACTTATTGAAGGTAACTACAAATTCCATTATGAATATTTAAAATCAAAATAACAATACACAAAATCGTCATAACAATAACATTCAGCAAAATGAACAACCCCAAAATACAATAAATATTATAATTAATAATGATCATAACAACATTAATAATCATAATAATCAACAAGATAATCAACAGAATTTAGTTTTCAATAATGATCCTCAACAGATTATATATATAGAAGATAAGATTGCTAATATTAATAATAGAACAGAATTAGATAAACTAATTGAAGAACTAAAAGAAACGAATGAGGAAGAGATATTATATAGATCTAACTATACTTCTTTACTTATTCAACTTATTGTCAAAAAACAATTTCCATCAATTGGAATGTTTGCATGTACACACCCAAATTGTTTATCACTTAAACATGCTAACAGCAGGAAGAAACACCTATTAGAGAAACATAATGAAAATGATCTAGATAGTGAAATATGTTTATTGATTGAAGCAATACATAATAAAAAGATTATTTGGAAAACTAAAGATACAAACTTCAGACCTTTCTTTTGTTTATTATGTGATTATATTTCAGATAAAAGAGATCCATTTAGAAACCATCTAGCAAAATATCACCATGATGCATCATTGTTAATTAAAGAATTCGGAGTAATTTGGGCTCAATTAATCTATATTTGTAGAAAAAATCTTAACATTAAAGATTTATCCTATTTTACTAACACACAAAATATTGTTATTTGTAAAGAATTAGATTGTATCACTAGAGATAAACATGCACTATCAATACATATCTCTCGAACTCATCAAGAAGCTAGAACTCAAGGAGCAGAATCTTACATTCTGGAAACACAATTAAAATCAGATTTACTGAATAAAATCGACTCAGATAACTCTTCAAACGATGATGAAGACTTAGTAGAAGTTAATTGGAATGAGATGTTCTCAGATAACTCTGATAATGGAAATTCGATAAATAGAAATACTAACCCTGAAATAACTACACAGGAAGATTCGAACGAAATTCCCCAACAAAATACTCAACAAGATCTTCAAGAACACAATGAAAATGAAGTAATTAACTACTCTTTAAACACTGAACTTAAAAAATTAGAAAAATGGTACAACAAATATAGCATTCTTATTGATCAAGGTATACTAACTTTGCCGAAAGTTACATATTCCCAAAAAAAGAAATTATCCAGAGACTTAAATGAATTATTCGAGAATAAGATTTATCCAATCATAAGGAGATATTTGCCTTATGATAAAGATCAATTTCATTATTTTGAAGGAGCCCTATTAAAATGTGAACATGATCTTTTTAAATTCCTAAAAAAAAAATTTAAAGTTAAACAAATTGATAAGAATAAAATTAATCAAAGGCTCTATGAGAGAATTAATAAAAGAGAATCAGAAGAAAAAGCTCTCAAGAATTCATCCGATCTAACATTATAACTTCTAGAATTTAAACAACTCAAAAATATAGATATCAAATTAAGAGATGACACATGGAACAATAATATGACAAAAATTAAAGAACAATTATTAACAATTTATCAAAACTCAAATGATGAAATTATACAAAACACATTTGGCACTAGATCCGCTGCTAGTCTTAATAATTTGGAAAACCAACAAGATGATTGGTTTGATAACTTAATTAACTGGCTAGATTCTTATATTACTAGAATTAATCAAAATAAAAATGACAGAAGAAAGAAACAAATTATTAAGATACAAGAACTTTATAATGATGACCCTATAAAATGTTTAGAAAGAAACATATTCCCCAATCTCTCTCCTTGCTATAATATTTCACAAAAAGATACAGAAAGATATTTTAATGATACTTGGTCTAAAATTTCAGATTTCCAGGAAAGTGAAAAATCTATCTGGAACCCTCTGAAACTGATAAATGAAGAGGATTTAGACTTATAAATGTAATGAACAGAAAACATTTAAAATCAATTATTAAAACAAGAAAGTTAAGCTCAGCTCACGGTTTAGATGGATTATCTAATGCAGTATTTTCTGCATGCCCAAAATGGGCTTCAAAATATTTTAAAGTCATCCTAAAAGCTATTAAAAATACTAAATGTTTTCCAACTCATTGGAAAACTTCCAAAGTAGTTCTAATTTACAAGCATGATGATCCTAAAAACTGTAGTAATTGGAGGCCAATTACAATTACTACAACCAGTTATAGGATCATCATGATGCGATTTGCTTTTGCTTTACAACAACTTAATTCGAAATTAAATATCATCTCTAACTATCAAAAAGGTTTCATTAATGGTTATAATGGGTGCTTACAACATACAGCTACAGTTCAAGAACTTATCAACTACGTTAGCAAAACAAAAGAAGATATTTATATAACATCTATTGATCTATCAAATGCTTTTGGTGAAATCCCACATAAATTAATATTCAATAATTTAAAACATCTAGGTTTCGATGAAACTTTTATTAAAATTCTTAAAAATTGTTATACTGATTCCTCGAATATTATCCAAACAATGGAATTTAAATCAAAGAAAATCATCCTTAGAAAAGGTGTTAAACAAGGATGTCCAATTTCTCCTCTATTATTTGATATAGCAATAGACCCTCTATTGAGAATGGTCAATTCGAGACATAAATATGAAGGAGTCAATGGTATAGTTATTCAAGCTTACGCAGATGATATTCTGTTGATTAGTAAATCGGAGAATGGTATGAAGAATATTTTAGAAACGGTAGACAATTTTTGTATTTATGCAAAACTTAAAATTAATGTTAAAAAATGTGGTTTATATTCATATTTATTAGATAATAATAGAAGAGTATCTTCTAACTCCAGTTTTAAATCAAATAACCAAGAGATCCCTAAAATTAAATTATTAACGTTAAAAGAATATTTAGGTGCACCAATAGCCAGATCTCATGTAACAAAAATGCTTCACTCAGATACTTTAATCAAAGACATTAAAAACAAAATAAAATTAATTGGCATGTCCCAATTAAGACTAAATCAAAAGATTGATGCTATTAAAAGATTTATCATTCCAGCCCTAGATTATGAACTAACTTGTAGTAACTGTAGGATAAATAAGTTAGAACTTATTAACAAAGAAATTAGAAAGACTTTAAATCTACATCTTCAAGCTATAGCTACACCAATTCCAATATTTCATACTAATTGGAAAAATGGTGGTTTAGGTATTCAAGATTTAACAGAAAGAGCAAGAGCTTTGAATATTAAAAATTTCTTTGAGCTAAATTATTGGTCTAATCAAAACATTATAAACTTCTTTAAAGAAACAACTAAATGTGAAAGAGAATTTAGGAAAATCAATGAAGATGATGAAAATTCTGTATTCTTTAACTGGAACTTAAATAATATGAAACAAGGAACCCAATCACTTTGTATAAAAGCTATTAAGGCAATTAAAAAATTAAAAATTGAAATCAAAGAAGAAGAAGATGAAAATACATTCAGGTTAAGAGATTTGATATTAGAAGAAAATTATAATAATATTGCTAATCCTAAATCTCTATTAGAATCATTAAACAAAATGTTCAATAATAGGTGGACAAAAAACTTAATTTCGATGCCACTTAAAGGACATACATTTAACACTTTAATTAAATCCCCGTGTAGCTCATTCTTCTTAAACCCTTTAATGACAAAGGCTAATGATAACATTATAAAATTTGCAATAAATGCTAGATGCAATAATTTACCTACTGGTGAAATTCTAGCTCATGGTAAGGAAACGCCAAAATGTACAATATGTAACAATGGTAATGATAATCTAAAACATCGGTTAAATGGTTGCCTACCAAGGAAATCTTATTACAAAATTAGACATAATTACATTGTCGAAGAAATCATTAATTCAATTGATAAAAGTACTAATCAAAATTTATTATTTCACAGATCCACTACGATTAAATTATCAAATATGCGTCCTCTAGAACCCGAAAATAGTAGATTGATGCCGGATATTTGGTTCGTAGATAATATTAAAAATCAATTAACGATAATCGAAGTAAGTGTTCCGTATGGTGACTTAAAGAATTTAAATGATGAAACAATATCTTCTTTAGATTACTGTATAAATACCAAAACTCAAAAATACCAAAGTTTATGCGATGATCTTAGAGATAAAACTCAACTAAACATTAAGTTTTACCCAATTATTATTAGTTCTCTCGGCGCTATACCTAAGAAAACGTTTAATAATATTAAAGCCCTATTAAACAGTGATTCAAAGCAAACAAAGAAATGTGCAAGATCATTATCATATAATGCTATCAGAGGATCAGCCTTAATATATTGGAATATGTTAAATCATAAACATGAAGAAAACAACCTAATTATTGAAAGTAATGAAAATCTAAACATAAACCCTGAATTAATCCAACAAAATCCCGCAGTTTAATGTGAAGATGTACTGAAAAGTACATTTTCAAGAAAACCGTTTGACACTTGCTTTTTCACAGGTTTATCTCAAGCAATGCCGCGAATATTGCTTGGATTCGTCTTTTTAGGAAGGACAAAACAATTTAAGCACTAGTGGTAGTTGCTTATCGCAAGCTCTAAGAACATGAGACTTAGCCCATTGTAAGTCTTGATGAGTAAACAATCCCTGCGGGACCATTTTTTTAATTTTTTTGAATCCATTAATAAACTCCAGAATAAATTTGGAGATCTCTAAATTAAATTTTTGATTTCTGCATAAATTTTAAGGGCATTGTTAAAGTCTTTATCTTGGCCTGAAATTTTGATAAAAATTGTTCTCTAAATTTAATTGTATTTATATTTTTTTGAGCCAATTTAATAATCTCAAGATCATAACCATGAAAAATGTGCCTAAGTTTAATGTAATTACATTAAAAAAGAAAATTTTCTTTATATTTGTTTGTGTTTAATGGAAATATTTTGTTTCTTTTGAAGGATCTTACCATATAATCTTCATTTTTGGAAAATTTATTTTTTTTTTACCACAAAACATAGAAATAATTAATCTTATAAAAAATATCCACTATTTTTATTATTCTTTGCATTTATCATTCTGTGATCCCAAAAGGCATTGAAACTTTTTTTGAAAACTTTACACAGAATTTAGTGAAGCGTTTTACCTCCTTCTACCTGAAACACAGTTCACATAACAATGAATAAAACACTCATCAAGGTGAACAACGACAAGCTCAATATGATGAAAAGTAAATGCTGGTGCAACCTTGAAATTCCAATAATCGCAATTCCAGTTGATTACCAATTAAAGCATGATGATCCATTTACATCAGGATGCATCATGCTTACAAAAGGTGCTTTTTATATTTTTAAGACAAAAGTTTTTGGGAAACTAGAATATATATCAAAATTTAGTTATCTTAGTATTAAAACTCTTATTGTAAAATCAGACTTATTATCAGTGGAACTTAACGAAGTAGCATCCTTCAAAACTTCTGATGCAGTAAAAGTTGCAAAAACAATATTAAAAATATTAGATAAGGCAACTTTTGGAATTAGAGACATTCACATCTGCAAAATCAAAGCTCATGTTCCTTTCCCTGCTTCTAAAGTATCTAAGAGGCCAAAATCAGCATTGAAATATCGAGCTTTATTATTAGCACATTTTTACAACATCAAAGGTGAACAACTATACTCGATAGATTACCTTGACAAATGGGAAAACGACAAGAAGCCTTATATTACTATTGGACCATCTTTACATCCTGGAAACTTTGCAGCAGCAATTGGTCACGCTATTGCATGGGAACCTTTAATTAATTCTATTATTTTAAAATCTTTTGCACCCACCAAATTTTCCAAGTTTCTTCATGCCCTTCTTGAAAACTCAATAAAGATCACAAGCATCTCGTTCAATGATTATAATGATCAATGCACTCTAAAATTTGATCTTGAAGTTAAAAAGACCACAATAAGGGATTGGTATTTTATCAAATGTACTGATAGAATTCTCCTTAACTTTGCAGAAAACACAAAAAAGTTGCCTGCTGGCATATCGTCCATAAACTTCAGAAAATGCATATTAAAAAGTGGCAGCTTCAATAGCTTTGTCACTTTCTTGACAGAGAGCACCCCGGCTTGTCAAATCACACAAATTGAAATGAAGGAGACCGTTATCCCCGATATTGAAATTTTTGACATTTCGAGATTACTTTGCAGTGCAAAAAATCTCGAATGCCTTTCGTTTGATGGGATGAGTATTGATGCATCAATCATTGTAGACATCGTTTGCAATTTACAAATACAGATTAAGATTTTAAAACTTAAAAATATGAAATTTAGTAATGCAATATCCGCAAAAAAAACATTTCATGATTCAATTGTATTTATTGACATTTCGAAGTCTTCATTTTCTAATGAAGCTTTCTCTTCATTCTTTAAGTTGGTCACATCTAGTGGGTTAAAAGTTCCAATAACTCTGAGAGCAAATAATTTATCAATAAGTAATGACGCTTATGAATCATTAACAGGAATTGATCACAACACGTGTAAGTGTAGCTTGCTTGAGCTCGAGTGGAATGGCAATTCATTCCCAAAAGGGAGTTCAAAATTATTTTTTGATTTATTATTCACACAAAAGAAACTGAGATTTTTGAGTTTAGTATCTATCAATACCGAATGTGAAGATGAGTTCCTTCAAAGTGTAGTTTGGTTTGGGAAATCACTTCCTTTGATTGGACTCGATATTAATGGAAGTTTTAACCCAAATTTTTTTGTTAATTTCATCAACGAGGCTTCGAATTTTACAGGCTTAAGGCGCTTAGGCTTAAAGAACTCTCGATCAGGGGACAAAGGCTTGGAAGAGCTCAGTGAGCTGGCAAAAAAACTTCCCGATTTGAATGAAATAACCGCCGACGGTTTTGAGCCATCGTCGCCTCAGCCTTTTTTAAGCTTTTGGACTACAATAAGCAATCATCCTGGAATAAGATCATGTGACTTGCCTGGTCGTGATTTAAAAAAGCTTGGATTGGATTTGAATGCATTGGATCAAAATTCCTTTAAAGCAATGTCATTAATTCAAGGCAAGCCAAGGCCTACAACAACTTTACAAAGAGTGGGGTACCTGTTGAATCAGGTAAGAGATGGCAGAGAACCAGAAATATCAGGAGATATTTTTTCTCTTGCGGCATCAATGGATTGGATTTTACCAAATGGAAAGCAGACTATAGACGAGTGATTATCCAACCCATTACTCTAACCGATAGTGTTTAAAAAAGAAAAAAAGTAATTCAATTTTTCTATCATCTTTAATATCTTTTATTGAGTCAAAATCTTTTGAATCTAATTTTTAATGAAATTACTTAAACTATTACAATTTGTTAATAACTTCGTAACCAGATGAATAATTATTTGTGTTTTGAGATTTTTGTCGCACGTTATAAAAGTGACAGGAGTTATGGTCTTTCCTTTTGCAAAATGGCTGAACTCCTCTTCATTGCACCAATACAAAAGAAAGATCCAAGGAAGCCAACATGGCACGGAATTCCACGTGTTGCCTTAACACGTCCAGCTGTTGCAGCAGAAATTGACCCAATCAAACCAGAAGAAATCCCTGTTCCAGAAAGGAAAACACGTTCTTCCATCCAAATTGGTACTATTGTTATTATTCTTGATGGTGAATTCAAAGGAAAACGTGGTGTTGTTATTGCTGATAACGGAAACGGTATTGTTAAAATTAATGGACCAGCTATAAAGCCAGTTGAAGTTGATCAAGACTTCTTGATTGCCACATCAACCAAGCTCGAAATTGGCAATGTTGATGAAGCTGGTTCAGCTGCTGCCATCGATGCTGCTGCACAAAAGATTCCAGAGATGACCGAGTACCTCAAATCTACCTTCACACTTAAGCCAGGAGATCGTCCACACCTTATGAAGTTCTAAAGAAAACTTAAATTAAATTTTTTAATATCAAATTTGCTAAGCCATCATAGCAACTCTCTGTGGTTGTTCCGATTCTTCCTCTTCGGGTTCTTCTTGTTCTTGCTCTGTTTGTTCTTGTTCTGTTTGTTCTTCGCCACCCATCATTTCTCTGTACATTTTCTCATATTCTGCTTCGCATTCATCTTCATCAACTTTAGACATGTTCTGTGTTAAAAGTCCAGTGATTTCATTGAGGCGTTCTGTTTGTTCTTCATTCTCATCCATAATAGCTTCAACTTCTTCTATTGGCATAAGATCATTCATTTGCTTAAGAATTGCATTAGTTTCTTTGATGTTATTCATAACGTCCATTTGAATTTGCTTCGTTTCAACATTATTGATTTGATTTTCAACATTTGCGAGCATCTTTTCTGCATTCATTATTAAGGTTTCGCGTTGCTTCCTTTGTCTAAGAACAAGCTTAGCACGTTCAATCGACTTCTTTGCTATAAGTTCCTTAGCTTTTTGAAGTTCAAGTTCAGAGGTTCTTTCTTGTTGATTTTGATATTTTTTAAGTCTATCACGAGCTACTTTTAGGTCCAACACACATTGATCTATCTTGGCTTGGTCAACTGCTTCTTTGTTTGCAACTCTGGCTGATCCACATCCCATTCTTAGGAGAAAGCGATTTTTTCTGGGTATTTTCATAGCTTTACATGTTATAAAAGTGCTTTTCATAACTTTTTGACCAATTAGCTGAACGTTTTACGTGGGCTCTTTCTCAATCAGATGAGTGCAGGTAAATTATCTTCATTCTAATTTCTCAATTATTTTTCGAAAACGGAAATTACTGAAATTTAATATTTTAGAATAATTTTCTCATTTTATGAAAATAACATGTTATTAAACTTAAATTCTACCTATTTTGATACTTGAAAATAAAATATTTCACAATATGTAATTACATACATGAATTTATTGTGCACAGTTTTTGAAGAGAACGAACAATGTTGAATCATTCTATAGATTAAAAATTAATTTAGTGTTAATTTAAACATTTTATTGTTTAAGAGCGAGCTCTTTTTTCCGAGGGAGAATGCTTTCTTCTGGTGGTGGTTCACTTAAGAAAGCTTTGAGCTTTTGATTAATCTTGGCAACCCGTAACGACCATAATTCTGGTTCTGTCTTTGGAATTACTTTAAGCATTTTATCGCATTTATTTTTTAATTTATCAGCAGCCTGATGAATGAGTGTTTTCTTATCATTATATAATTTTGCGTTATCCCAAACTAATCGAATATCCTTACTCCATGCTGTTGAATTTGCATAAACGTTATTGTCCAAATTTGCTTTTATTGTACCGAGGTCCATTGGATGTTGAATCTTTTGGAAATAATTCGGTGCGTCATCTACTTGTGGATTGACTGGGCGAAGGAATGCAATTGCTAGTGGATGTTTAAAGAGCTTCTCTGTAACTTCTTTGCAAAATTCAAGTTCAACTCTTGTGAAACTATCCATTCGCTAATGAAAAACGATTTTGCAAAGGTATATTCAAACACGCTTAGTGAAATTGTGCGTTGGCGCCTATCGTATTATTTGAACTATAGTTGCTATGGCAACATTCCAAGGATTCACCTTTCATATGCCGACATCCACAATTACAGCGTCAAAGGAAGATATGCCTGAACTTGACATGGACCTTGATGAAATTGTGAAAGCACGAATGAAAACTAATAAACCAAAAAATGAAAAACACAACCTAAATGAACGCAGAAATAGAAAAGAGCCTCAACAAAAAAAATTCAAGACTTCCAACAACAAGAAAACAGACAGAAATGTGTTCAATAAAAGGAGATATTATCCTATCGAAGTTCCAGAAGCCGCACTTCGCGAAATTCTTCTCCACGCTGGCATAAAAACAGAAAATTACAATATCAAGTTAATCGCAGAAAGAAAATAATAAACAAGGAATATATTCACTTTATTAATGCACGATACACGTTTTTTCTACAAAACAATGAGTATAAATGATTAAGGCTGTTGGAGCAGTTGTTATTGTTAACAGTATAAGTGGATTTAAAATATAATTTTTTGAATGTATACGTTCCTTAAACAATCATGGCAATAAAAATTAAAGCGTGCAGCTATTTTTCTTCACTAAGCATATAAAGAAATAGTCTTTTATTTTTTTTTAAATGAAAAATTTGAAATAGAGTTTTGAATGCTTTCTTTTTTCTTTTGATTTTCTGTATATTTTTCCTTTAGCCTTTGTTTTCTTTGATATTGAAATATTTCCAGCATTTTCTTGCATTTGTTTAATTCATTTTCAACATTTTCTTGGGTTTTTTGAAGCATTCTTTCTTCCATTTTTAACACTTTTATAAGTTCCTTTTCTTCTTGTAGTAATTTAAGCTCTTCATCAGATATAAAATTTGGATTATCTAAAACTTTTTTTGTGCTTTTTGTTTTATTTTCCAAATAATTATTAAAGTGTAGAAAGTTAAGTCTTCTTTGGTGTGCATTTTGCATTTCCCAAAAATCATTCTGATATGAATCAAACATTTTTCGTTGGATATTTTGTACGTTAAAATTTTCTTGAAGCAAAAAAAAGTAAAAAGCAATTCAAATTGTATATTTTAAGAACTTTTATACAAAATATGATCTAATAAATTAATTGATAATGATTTCTGTTGATATATTAAATTTTTTTAAAATCATATTTATTCACATCTCTGGACTAAACCATGTGCGACCATACTGTGCTGCAATCAAAGAAGCTGTTGCTTTATCTGCGTTCATATGGTAAGGATCAGCTTTATTTTCTAATAATAATTTTGCAACGTTTTGGTGGTTACCAATAATTGCATGAAAAAGGGGCGTTGCTCCTTCACAATCGCATGCATTGACTTTTGCCTTACAAGTGATTAATTGCTTGGCTGCTGCATAATGACCTCGAGCAGAAGCAATATGTAATGGTGTTTTTCCATCAATTGTCCTACATTCTACATTAGCAAAGTTTGAAGCTAATACTTGAATTGCTTCAACGCTTCCGGTATAAGCAGCAAAATGAAGAGCTGTATATCCGTTAAAATTACGTTGTTCAACATTAGCACCTTGAGAAATGAGATATTCAATGCAGCTTACAGCATTGGAAAAAGAAGCAATTTGAAGAAGTGTTTGAGGGTCAATTCCATCTTCATAAATTCGTGCATTTGGATCGATAGATGAACTTTTGGAAACTATTTTTTGAAGATTTTCAAGGTCATTAAAGCGGGCCATATCCCATGCTGCTTTGATTTGTTTTCTTTGCTCTTCCATTGGAAGCTGTCAGTATTTAACTTTTTGTTAGGTTTATAACACAAAAAATTTTTTCTGTGGGCTAATTAGATGATCGTTTTTTCTTGAATATTTGAGAAATTAATAAAAATTCTTTTCAGAAATTTGTTTTAAAATACGTTAACACCCAGTCAAAAATGAGCAAACCAAAGATTTTACCCATCGATTTCTTCGAAAAAACAAAACTTTCTTGTTTTGATTTCGTGAATTATCAAATGGACAAAATACCAGTAAAAGAAGATTTGATTCCGCAAATTTCAAAAGCAAAATTTTGTCAATGCCAATTAAAATCTCTTCCTATAGGTTTATCATCTTATAAAAATATCAACTCATTAGATTTATCCAACAATGTTTTCGAGGATATTGACAAAGAAAACATATCGAACTATCCAAACCTTCAAACTTTAGATCTTAGTTTTAACAAGATTGAACGTATTGGATGTCAGCTCCCGAATATACTAACCACATTAGATTTATCATTTAACATTGGAATTGATATAGAATCAATTTGGAATTTAAAATGTCCAAGATTAGAAATACTCAAGCTTGCTAATTGCAAAATCGAAAAGATACCAGAAAGAGAACCGTCTTGGAAAAGTACAATCCGAATCATTTCATTAGAATGCAATTTTATTCAATCCATTCCAAAATCATTTTCATGTTTCCAAAAGCTAGAAGAAGTTTCATTATTTGGAAACGATCTTACAGAGATTGATTTTCCACAACTTTCTCATCCACTACGTATTTTAAATTTAGGAATGAACAATGCTGAATCTATTTGTAATTTAACTCCATCACAAACTCTTATGTTAAATTCTTGTTTATTTAAAGATTTCCCTCTTAGTGTTATTGAATTTGAAAGTTTTAGGTATATATCTCTTATTAATAATAACATTTCTGAAATTGATTTTGTAATTCCTTCTAATCTTTCAATTCTTGATCTTTCTAAGAATAAAATTACAAAGTTATCACATAAGTTCATTTCTTCTTGTCAAAATCTAACAATAATAAATTTATCTCATAATCAAATCCAAAGTATTGAAAATTGTTTTCCTGATAATCTTCACTTTACCCAAATAATATTATCCAATAATAAGCTTGAATCTTTGCCACCAAGTATGTTGAAATCTAAAACACTTGAAAAACTAATATTAAATAATAACAAACTTAAGTCAATACCCGAGTTTAATTCACATTTGATCCGTGAACTTAACTTATCATTTAATGAGCTTGATGAACTTCCTGATTGTTTTGCAAACTGCTCGTTTTTGGTGACCGTTAACCTATCGTCGAATAATTTGAAAGATTTACCTCACTCTCTATCATCTGCAAGACGAATTCAAGATTTATATTTAAACAACAACAAATTTGAAAAAGTACCCAAAGTTGTTATGTCTTTTCCATCCATCCGTACATTATGTCTCTCAGGGAATAATTTAACATCACTTCCAGCATGTTTATCATCATTTTTCTTTTTGAAGACAATTGATGTCTCTAATAATCATTTAGAATCATTACCTACAGCTATTCAAGACATTAGTACATTACGTTTTTTAAACTTATCACATAATTTAATTAATGAAATTCCGATTAATTATAAGTTTCCTAAATCACTTTATTTATTAGATTTATCATATAATTTACTTAAAAAGTTCGAAAGCATTGAATTGCCATCAATAATATCATTAATATTAGATAATAATTTACTTGAAACGTTTTCAATCATTAATATTAATTCGACATTACATTTTTTATCATTATCAACAAATAAATTAACATGTTCATTAGAAACAATTATAAATCCATTTGAAAACTTTCTGAATTTTGAATTTTTAGAAATATTTAATAATTCATTATCATCATTTAATATAACAAATAAAAATAATCGACTTAAAGTCATAACAAATGAAAATATAATTACAAAAGGTTCTTATGGAATTGGTTATTCATCAACAGTTGGCTTACGTCAAACAATGGAAGATAACTTCACAATATATAATGATAACAACTTTTCACTCTTCGGTATATTCGATGGTCATGCAGGCTCTAACACGTCATATTTAGCCAGCGAAATGATGTTAACAGAAGTCAAAAGTTTAATCCGCACCAAAAATGAACAAAAGTTTTCCGATTGTTTCGAACATATTCAAAACGAAGTTAAATCACAAAATTTAATCGATGGATGTACAGCAGCAGTAACATTTGTATATGATAACATATGTTATATAGGTTCAATTGGTGATTCCCGAATTTTACGGATAAAGAAAAATGGTTTTGAACAAATAACTAAAGATCAAAAGGCAACAATTAAACATGAATATAATCGATTAAAACGATTATTATTGGGTGTAATCGATGGAAGAGTTAAACGGAAATTAGCTTTGTCAAGAGCAATTGGTGACTTATGGTGTGGCGATGGATTATTCATTAAGCCGAAAGTGAAAAGTTATCAAATCGATGATGAAGAAATTGGTTTAATCGTAGCATGCGATGGAGTTTGGGATGTGTTAACAAATGAAGAAGCATATAAAATATTTGTGAACGCAAAAAGTCCTCAAGACGCTGCAACGTCATTAAAGAATGCTGCAATTGCTAATGGAAGTATGGATAACGTGAGCGTTATAGTGGTGTTCTTCCATCCTGAAGCAAAGTATTCGGGTGTATGCTATTGCAATGAAATAGAAAAATTGCCGCTGGTGCCAGAAATAGAATCAAATGATGACGAGCCATTTCATACAAATAGAAGCGCTACAATTGGTGTGGCAACTTTACAGAGAAGAAGAAGAAGATAACAATTGGATACTTCTGAAAAATTTGCGTGTGATGTTGTTAATAAATTTGTTGGTATTATATTTTGTTTGTTCTAAATTTAAATGTCTGAAAAAAATTTATCACAAACATTTGATATCTGAATTCTTCAAGAATTAATATTTTTCAACATTTGATATCTGAAAAAAAGAAAATGAATTTTTGAAAAAATTGCATCGCCCGGGAATCGGACCCGGACCCCCAGCTTGGCAAGCTGAAATTCTACCATTAGACCAGCGATGCTTACACTAACAAAAATTTTTGAATATACAAAATTATACAATAATAAATAATATGAACGTTTAAAATTTATCCATTTTAAATGGAAGCAAATACAAAAAAAAAAGTAATTTCTAAAATGAAGGAAAATGGAATAATTAATCATATAAGAGCACATTATATTTCTTTGATCTCGCAAGCTTCACAAGGTGAAGATAATATTCTTAAATCATATCCTAACTTAAAGAAAACAATTTCATATAAAATTGCAACAATGATTGTTTTTCAATATTTAAAAGAAAAATCAATGAAATTTTCACTTAATTCAGCGGAATCAGAGATTAATAATTCAACTGATTTTAAAAATGAATCTATAATAAAACAATTGGGAATAAACACAGAAGGCGTATGGGTCCATGAGCTAATTACTGATTGCAACCTAAACAAATCAGAAATATTAGAGAAAAATCAATCATTTAATGATGAAAAAATTAATGAATTTAATGATGAATCATTAAACTCAATGTCTTCTGACGAGTTCGCTTTTGAAACAGATCAAATAGAGTTTTCGGATATATCTTCTAATGAAACAAAAATGGATTCCATCTGAATGATAATATTACTGTTATGAATAAATAATGAAACTAAATTAAACCCAAAGCATTTAAATGTGCTGTTATCTGTATTGTTTTTTGTGTTTGGTTTATAATTGAAAAAGTGTATAAAGCAGATGCTGAATTAAAAGTTTTTCTTGTTTTTTGACATATTTTAAGCTTAACTTACTACAATAAATAACCCATTAACATTTTTGCAAATTTTCATTTATTTACAAACACAAGAATCTAATTGTGTTCTTTCACAATCCTATAAAAATAAGTACTTGAAGAAAATAATTAAAAATAAAAATAAAAATTCGATTTATTTTATTCATCATAATACATAAGATGAAATATTTGGAAATATTTGAATTAGAAACTTTAAAACAAAATAAAAGACAGTGTTGATGCTTTATTTCGGAATAATTCACTGATATTTATGAGGAGCTATCAAAGAATATATTAAAGAAGTAGTTAACAAATGAATCTGCTAAAATAATTCCAAATGATGAAATCAAAAAACTTCAAGAAAGATCATCACAAGCAGATTTTAATTTTAATCAAAAAATTAAACCATCACTTTATTAAAGACATGAATTTATCAATCAATGTAACATTTCATTAATTGGTTATGCTGCATTTTTTGGATTAGTTAAATGTTATAAGCATTTACTTATGAACAAAGCAGAAGAATTTATATACAAAAAAATATGCAGTTGCTGTAGGAAATGAAGAAATCAATCAGAATTTAGAGATGCGTATGAAACAGCGAATGAATTCCATCGAAATGATGTTTATTTTTTTTTTATGAAAAAATCATAAAAGTTGGGTGTATTTCAACAAAGATGTGATTATTATTACATCTATCAAAACAGGAAATATTTTCATTTCCTGTTGTTTTTATAAAATTAATCCAAATTCATTAAATCTTTTCGAAATTCCGACTGTTTCACGTAATAAAGAACCTTTAAATATTTAATTACAGAAAATATTATTAAAATCAATAAGAAAAGAAGCAAATGTCCAATGGAATTTGTTGCTATTTTCCATTTATATCAAAAATTATACTCAAAACCTTTTAAATAAAACAAATTTAATTATAACTTATTTTGTTTATGAAACCATTTTAAAATATCTTTTAGTTTCTCCTTTCGCGATAGTTTCTTTGGACATTTCTGTTAGTCCTGAATCTAAAATTGTTTCTTCCGCCATTATTCCTATTGTTATAGTTATTGTTTCTATTGTTACCATTATAAGTGTTATAATTGTTTCTATTACCATTATTCCTATTGTAATTGTTGTAGTTATTTCGATTGCTTTCTCTCCTTCCGTTATATGGCCGAGTGAACTTTTTCACATTCTTCTTAACCCATGAAGGCCTTGCCTTAAATTTCGTTGTCAGTGGATTTGTTCCTAACAATAAATGACAAATCTTATTAATATTCGCACCAGTTTTCTGTGCACGAATACAATTCTTCATATCTTTACGTTTTTGTTCTGATTCTTCTTCATTTGTCGTTTTCCTACTTCTGATCTCATTGAACCTAATACCATATTGATCACCGAATGCGACTGCCAACTGGAGTAAGTTCTCAAGACGTTCACGAAATTCGTTTTGCTTTTCTTGATCTTCGTTTACATCATCGGCTTCATCAGGCTGCCCCGTCCTAACAAGAACGGTTCCTATCAATTTTGAGGCAGCACTACTGAATTTTTGAGCAAGACGATAGAAAGCAAACAAAGTCGCTTCAGCAAGAGTGAAATTCACCGCTTCATCGGTGCTCTTTGGTAATTTCAGGAAAACCCTGTTGTAAACTTCGTTGATGAGTTCCTCACCTTCAACGTCACGCGCGACGTCAGCAATCTTCTGAATAACGGCAATTTTGACCTCGATTGGAAGAGACTCATATTTGGGCATGACGCGCTTCGTAAGAATGTTTAATAATTTGGTAGTGGAATAATTGCCAATTGTACGAGTGAAATGAAGAATTTGAACCATAAGATTGTTAACAACTTCATCAAAATTGGATTCAAGTGAGTTGTCGAGAAGCTCAAGAAGCTCATCAATTAATGGTTGAGATTGCTCTTCAGAAATTAATTTCTTATTCTTACCATACAATCTTAAACCTTCAACAACACAAGACTTGAGCGCAATTTGAATTACTTCAAGAAGCTCTGGAACTGTTTCTTCTGTGAATTTGATTTTATCACGGATATAACCAACCATTTTACATTGAGACTCTGGTTTTAGTTTTGATAGAGATTTGGAAAAGATTGATTTGAATTCTTCGTCTGTTTCTAAGCGCTCTATGACAACAGGTTCAACAAATTCAACAATTTTCTCATTAGTATCGCCAAGCGCATTTAATAAAACCGAAATTACTGCCGCTTTGTCATCATTATAGAATTTAACAATTCCTTTTATAGCCGTTAACCTAACATTGTCATCATCATCTTTTGAAAGCTCAACCATTGATGAAACGGCAACATTTATTTGTTTTGGGAATTTTTCTGCAAACCTAGGGATAAGCTGTGCTGAAAGACGCCTTACTTGAATATCTGATTTTGCTGAAGCACCTGCAAGCAAGAGCTTGAAATCATTTTCAGCAGGAGAATCTGTTCCACCCATTTTTTCATTACAATCAATAAGCATATTAGCAGTCACATTGACAGCTTTCCCTTTTGGCGGCATTAAATTGGTCACATTTGGCGGTTAATCGTTTAAACGGCTTAGTGGCGGGGATACACATTTCGAAATTATAATTATTAATTATTATAATATCATTTATCAATTTTTAATTACATGACTTTTTATGAAGGACTTTACTTATAACTTCTTAAATTTAATACTAATCACTTCAAATTATTTATAATACATTTGTCATTGACTCATTGGACATAACTGAGACATCCTTACATGGTTGAGTGTTTGGTGATTTTTTGCTGATTTTCTTTGTAAAAAGTGGGATTTAATTTTTTAACTTTTTTGCTTGCATAATTGCAAGATAAATAATACTGAGAAAATTACAGAAATATTTAACATGTTGTGAGAGAGCGAAAGTCGTTTGTGAAGATATTCATGTAATAAGAATTATCAAAAGATGATTTTGCATTATCATTTTCTTACACTCATATAACTTTTGTTTCTTAATGTCAAATAATATAAAAAACTACAAATGTTGTGATAATGTTAAAATTCACATTATTATTCATTTGATTAAAATAATAATATTTATTGAGGGGTACAAGCTTAGCATAGGTCGTTAATGAGTGCAAAGTAAATTACGTACTTATAAGTTTTTTTAAAAAAATTACTGCCCAAAACATTTTTTCTTGTTTGCATACGACATGTGATGTTAAATATATTCATGATAACGAAGTGTAAAGTTGTATTTCTTGGTGCAGCTGGCACAGGTAAAACTTCACTTATCAGTAGGTTTATGACCAGTAGCTTCGATAAAGATTATTCATCAACTGTTGGTATCGATTTTTTTGCAAAACCTATTCAAATCAGAGATCATACTGTTGATCTTCAAATATGGGATACTGCTGGTCAGGAAAGATTTAAGTCTTTAATACCTTCTTATATCAGAGATTCAAATATTGCTGTTATTGTATACGACGTATCCGATCCAAACACATTTGAGGAAGCGAAAGTGTGGCATAAAACAGTTATTAGTGAACGTGGTAATGATGCAATATGTATATTTGTTGGAAATAAAAACGATCTCGAAAGCAAAGTTCTACATGAAAAAGTTACAGAATTTACAAAGCCGTTGTCAATCCAAACAATAGAAACATCTGCAAAAACTGGCCAAAATGTGACCAGACTTTTTAAGTTGATATGCGAATCGATTCCAGATATCTCGCGCCCTCAATCTGATCCAATCGTTGTTGTTGATGATGCAAAAGTACCTGCAAATTCAAATCAGTGCAGTTGTTAAAGTATTTATAGATTTTTTTTTTATCTTTTTAATTAAAATTTCGCTATTTTATCCCCTATTCCAATGTTTATTGCAGATTTGCACACCTTTAGCCATTTAATAAAAACAAATATTTGTTGAATTAATATTGAGCAATTCATGTATTTTTATTTAATATTTATTCTGTTTAGCTATAAGCAGAGCATAAGTATTTATGTGGTATTCTTTTGTGATTCTTTATGCTTAATGAGATAGCTTGAACTTAAACGTCATCATCAAGACGAAACGAATTCCACTTTTTGAGCTAATAAACGCAATTATTTATTTGAAAAAAATGACATTTACGGTTTACGTTCATAACCGAAATTTAAGTTTCAAAGTTGAAAAAAATCTCATGCAAAGGAATTAACAAAAGCTATGAGAGGCACCATTCTTTTTTATGCTTTTTCGATCTTAAACTTGGAATCAAATGAAAAGTATTTGTTATCCCTTTCATCTTTGATGGTGTTAACAACCTTGTATTCACCACGTGTCATCTTGCCAACAGGGACTTCACATTCGTCAAGAACCTTAGTGATTGGAGCAATTGTTGGTGGGTATGAACCAATTTCGAAACTTGCCTCTTGCTTGGCCAACATCTTCTTAGCCTTTGTCTCAAATGTAATACCAAGAACAATATCGTGGTGAACAAGGATTGTGACTTCATAGTGGAAAGTTTGGCCTTCTTTGAGGACATATCCATTCTTTTTAAGATCATTTAATTGGTCCTTGTCTTCTAAGTTGTATGTATAGGTATTTCCACCGTGGATAACAACTTTGAATTCTTTTGCAATGACAAGACGTGGATCATCTTTTGGAGAAGCAAGAGATAAATCGCCACCAGCAGCATCACCGAGGAGAGATTCCTTCCATTTACGAACACTTTCATCCTCATCTTCGCGATCAAGGAATTTTTGGACGGAGTTTTCTTGTTCAGTCATCACAAATGAAAAACGGTTATTAATTGATTCAAAAAGTGGTGGTTATTAGACACAGAAAACAATATTAACCGTTTCGAATGTCATTTTGCCAGAATTCTGGCTGAAAAAATAGAAAGGGGTGCCCCAATAGTTCTTTATTATTATAAACGACCGTTAAGAGGGACTAAAAGATTCTATTGTCGATGCACAGCAATTCCGACAACATTTAAACTTCCCAAAAAGACATAATTACACATAGCATAGAAATATATGTTTTGGTATAAATTTCGTATAAAATATATTATGGGATTCGAGTTCCTTTTTATCGAGTTTATTCATATGCTTTGTTACATATTAAATAATGATTTCTCCAAGATCGTTCTAAATCAGAATTAAGAATCATTTTGTCAAAGCCTTAGAAATCGGGATCAACTTAAGTATGTTTGTGAAGTAAGTCTAGTATTTCTTTGAAATTTTTATTCGTTTCTGCTATTTTAAGTGCTGTCCAAAATATTTTAAATAATTTCCAAATATTATTTTGAGATTCTAAATTATTAAAATAAATTTTAAATAAAACTTATAAATATTTTTGGCATTAATATCAATTCCTTCTTGTTCAAGAAGTAATTGAGCTGTTTCTTTGTGAAAGAATGATAAAGCTGTTAGAAGAGCTGTATTAAACAAATAAAATAATTACCAAATATAACTTTGAAATGTCAAATTATACAAACAAATTTCAAAAAAATAATAAAAATATCTTGTACATTAATATCAATTCCTTTTTGTTTAAGAAGTAATTTAACTATTTCGTTATATCCTCTGTTAGATGCCCAAATAAGTGCTGTTTTAAATAATTTAAATAATTTCCAAATATTATTTTGAAACAGAAAATTATTAAAATAAAATATAAATCAATCAAATAAATATCTTTAGCATTAACATCAATTCTTTCTTGTTCAAGAAGTAACTTAACTATTTCTGTGTGACCCTCCATAGTTGCTTTCATAAGTGCTGTCCAAAATAATTTAAATAATTTCCAAATATTATTTTGAAATACAAAATTATTAAAATAAATTTGAAATAAAATAAATAAATACCTTTTGCGTTAATATCAGTTTTTTCATATTCAATAAGTAGTTTGGCTATTTCTGTGTTACCTCTATTTGACATCATTATAAGTGCCGTATTAAATAATAGTAATAATTTTCAAATGTTTTTTTGGAATAAAAAACTATGAGAATAAGTATCAAATAAAATTATTAAATATTTCTTTCATTAACATTAATTTCTTCTTTTTCAAGAAGTAACTTAACTATTTCCGCGTTTTCTCTGTTAATAGCAATGTCAAACGCGGAGTCAAATAAATTAATTAAATTTTAAATATAATTTTAAAATATAAAAATATTAAAATAGATTTTAAATCATTTAAATAAATATCTTTAGCATTAATATCAATTCCTTCTTGTTCAAGAAGTAATTTAACTATTTCTGAGTGTTTATTTATAACTGCAATCATAAGTGCTGTATTAAATAAATTAAATAATTTCTAAATATCACTAAAAATTATCATATAAATAAAACAAATTTTAAACAAAATAAAACAACATTTTTGAGGTTAACATTTATTCCTTCATGTTCAAGAAGTAATTTAACTATTTCTATATTACCTTGTCTAGAAGCTAAAAAAAGTGCTGTATTAAATAATTTTTATGTTTTCCAAATATTATTCCAAAATATCAAACAAACAAAACAAATAATATTTATATAAAATAAAAATTTTTAATATTAACATCAATATCTTTTTGATTTAAAAGTAAATTTACAATTTCTATATCATCATTTTTAACTGCATAAAAAAGTGCTGTATTATTAAGTTTAATCAAATTCCAAATATTTTATTAAAATTTCAAATAATTAAATCAATTTTTAAGAATTAATAATTATCATCTTTAATATTGATTTTAATGTTATTTTGTTGAAGTAAAAAGTTAACAATTTCATAATTTTCATTTGATGATGCAACAATAAGTGGTGTTTGAAATATTAAATTTAAATTCCATTTTAAAAATTGAATCATCAAATAATTAATTCAAATTCTTTTTAATTTGAAAAAAAATCTTTCGCATTTATATTAGCTTTTTTTTCAAGAAGGTATTGAATAATATCAATGCTGTCATTAAAAGTTGCTAATATAATTGGAATGTCTTTTAATTTAAATAAATGCCTATTAATATCTTAATAAACATTTAAAAAGAATGAAATTCTAAATTAAAATTTTAAATATTTTTCATCTTGACATTAATTTTCATTTGTTCTACTAAATATTTAACTATTTCTAGATTTCCTGAATACATAGATTCAAATATTATATCTTTTGGCGGATTTTTATTTTTCTCAATATTATAATGCAAAAATAAATATAAATTTCCAATTCTTACTGTCTTAAATAAAAGTTCTTCAGAAAATTTCATTCCTTTTTCGAATAAAAATGATAAAATTTCATAATTAAAACTTGAAATACATTTTAAACCATATGAATTAAGATTTGATACATCAAACATTTCTTTTTTATTTTCATAAAGATAATAAAAGATATCATTTCGATGAAACATAATTGCTGTTTCAAATCCATTTTCAAATGATAAATGTTTTTGTTCACATAAACGAATAATTCCTTCATTTCCACCTGCAATTGCATATCTACTTGCATTATTTGCATTTGCATCATTTATTAGTAAATATTTAAAACATTTAGTTGAACCAAAAAATGCTGCATAATCAATTAATGAAACATTATTATGATTAATGTATGAACATCTTTCATAAATTGATTTTGGAATTGTTTGATCAAAATCAAAATTTGTTTGAGATGATATTTCTTGAAGTTTTTCTATTTCATCATTTCGAATAATTTTTGCAATTTCATTCGGATTATTTCCTTCTTTAATTAATTGCTTATGTAATTCCCAATCATTATTTGAAAGTTCTTCAATATTTTTTCTAAATAACATTATATCATTAAATTTAGAATATTCTTTTTCTTTAAAATAATGTGCAAAATAACATGTTTTAAACTTTTTAACATATTTTGGATTTATCATTTTCTCTTCAATCATTTTGTTAATAAGGTAATATGATGTTTGATATTTAGAACTAAGTCTTATTGCTGATAATATTTCTTTAATTAAATCATTATTATTAAATAAAGTTTCCTTTTTTGCTTGAATTGCTTTTAAAAAAGTTAGAATCAAATCACCCTTATAATTTCGAGAAATAAGAGATGAGCAAACTGACATTTGAATTATAACATGAAGAAATGTTTTTGAATATTCATCATCAAAATTATTTAAAATATTTTCTACCGATGATTCTATGTTTCCTTCGTTCAAACCATAGATAATGTGATCAGATAATTCAAGGTATTTTAAGTAATTTTTATTATTTTTTTCCATTAAAAATTATAATTATAAACTTGACCAATGAAGCTTCATTTTGTATAGTTTATAGACATTATCGACTTTTTATATAAAATTCATAAAAAAATTTAAACTAATTTACCAATTTATTATAATGAATTTCGTGAAAGAATTCACTAAAGTGCATTTTCAATTTATTATAATGAATTTAGTGAAAAGAATTCACAAAGTGCATTTTCAATTTATTATAATGAATTTAGTGAAAAGAATTCACAAAGTGCATTTTCAATTTATTATAATGAATTTAGTGAAAGAATTCACCAAAGTGCATTTTCAATTTATTATAATGAATTTAGTGAAAGAATTCACAAAGTGCATTTTCAATTTATTATAATGAATTTAGTGAAAAGAATTCACCAAAGTGCATTTTCAATTTATTATAATGAATTTAGTGAAAGAATTCATCAAAGTGCATTTTCAATTTATTATAATGAATTTCGTGAAAGAATTCACCAAAGTGCATTTTCAATTTATTATAATGAATTTAGTGAAAACTTATTTGAACTTTTATTGAAATGCATTTCATTCAATTGCTATGCGATTGGTTCACCATTTTCATTCACGTTATCCTTCGCATCGTATCGCGAGTTGGCTGCAACTTGCACAAAACTTCCTTTCTCGCGCATTTCTCCAATAACATTTTCACTAATTTTCGCGTAACTGTTATTCGACAAGTTGACTGCGTAAATATGCCCTGCGCCAATAGTGTTCCGCGTGATATCTGCTTTACTTCCATTCGTAACGCGAATCGCCGAACGGCCGCATGACTGAAACTTCGAGTTGTTAATCTTAAGGAGTCCCTGGTGATCGACTTCGATGCCGTAGTACGGAAAGTTCATGAAGATGCACGAATCAATAACAACATTCAACGATGTGATCTTAATCGCTATTTGCGACGTCTGAAGAATTTTCTTCGAATCGTTGTTCCGCGTCGCACCAACAAATGTACTTCCGCTAAATTTACTGCTGCGGCACTTTTGGATGTAAACAGAAAAACTTTTGCCGCACGTGTAGAAGTTGCTGTCGCTGACGTTCAGTTCGACGCCTTGGCCGTCGGTCAGAATGGCGCGTTCGCTGCATTTAGTAAAGATGCATTTGTTAACATTAAAAATAGAACTTTGCGTACATTCAATCGCGGAGTAACACTCTTGGCAACTAATCCCATTAATATTAAAATTACTATGCTCAAGACCCATAACACAAAATTGCGCATTGTCATTAAAGTCAACTTGTTCTATATTGATATTACTATGATCACTTCCAACAATACATTGCGTGTTACGGCGAAAATGACAATTATTTAATGTAATGTTCGCGTTGCCTAACGCTTTCAATGATAACTGATTGAACTCCCACGTGCAGTTCGTGAAGCGGCCTTGGCTGTCTTCATTAAATAGAAGCGCCTGTTGCTCTGCTTTGTAGAAGTGCGACCCTGTGGCTTCAAATATGCTATGATTAATAGAATGAATTTGTAACGATTTGTTCCCATAAACATTCGAATCTTGCAAACGAATCAAACACGTTTCCTTGTTAAAGATGCCGAACTTTTCATTGTTATAAATGCTCGTTCGAATCGCATGAACTTCTGAGCCTTCCATGCAATAAATACCAAATTGCTTGTTCCCGAAGATTTCTGAATCAATAATTCGAACTAATGAAATACGGTCTGGAACTTGTTGAACATTATGCATGACGCAAAGTCCGTTTTGTTTGTTGTTACATATGTTACATCGACGAATGTTTAAGCGACAGTTGGTTTCAACCACAACGCCATTGTCATTATCTTTAATCAAATTATTAATTAATGTCCCAATGCTTCCTTGCGACACGCGAACCCCGCCTTTGTTGTTATATATTTCATTGTTATTTAATACAAATTTTTCTGCTGAACGTGCATTAAATCCAAATTCTTTGTTGTTAATGATCTTGTTGCCTGTGATAACACCTTTGCTTCCCGCTTGTAAGATGATGCCACTCGTTTTACACCCATTAATTTGCGACGATTGAATAAGCGGAGTGGCGCCTTCGTGAATAATAACGCCAGAGCCAACTTCAGACTTAATGTTGCATCGTAAAATCATTCCGTGCGAATGAGGACGAAAGACAATCGTAGAATCAATTTGCTTACAGTCAACAATTAAACACGTCGCATCACTCCCAACAACAATAGCATTGTTCTCATTCGTTGGCTTATGAAAGATGCACGAATCAAACAAACTCCGACTGAATGGCATCAGCGATGTCGTGGTGTAATTAGTCGCAAAGAATTGGCATTGCCGTGACGTAATACGCGCATTGTTCTCTGCTCGAACGCATCCTGCACATGATGAACGTAATATACAATTGTCTAACTCTAAAACACCAAATGATGAACGCGCACAATATGAATCCCCTGGCGTATTACATGTTAAAGTAATACCAACAATACGACAACAATTCGCTTTAAGAATAACACAATCAAAAATAACGGCTTCGATGACTGTGTCTTGCGGATTGGACCGCTCTTCAAATGATCGAATTTCTAAAGAACGATCTAATATAATGGACTCTTTATAAACACCACGATGGAGAATAATGCTTTCACCGGGCATAGATAATGAAATAGCTTCAGAAATGGTTTTGACACTATCAGGAAATTCGCCTGTGCAATCAACATGTCGAACTTTTTCAGAACGAATTTCTTCAAATGTGGATCGATATGAAATAGAATAAATTTGTTCATTGATAGATGCCATTAAATTAGTGTCATCTTCTTCTTCGTTTGTAACAACAAACTTACTAGGTCGAACTGTACATTGATATTCACCTCCAGATACTTTAGTAATAATTTGTTGTGTTGACACTTGATCATAATTGTTATAAACTGCTCCCCATCTTTAAAGACTTACTAATAAGTTCAGAATATTTTGGAACACCAATAAGTTCATCATCTTCTTCTTGAACAAATGTTTCTTGAATAATGGAATCAAAAAATTTTTCTGCTTCTCCTACTGCATCAGTCATTTTTTTTTAATTTTTAAAACTATTTTGGCAAAAAACGGTTTCTCTTCATTGTCACTTTTATGTTTATTTCTTTATCATTTTTTATTTCGCCATTAAAAATATTATTTATAATATTTCTTTATTATTTGTTCATAAGAAACATTTCAAATGGTGTAAATTTTATAACATTTTTGATATTAATTCTTTCTTTATTTTGCATAATACAAATTTGAAGTTTGAGGATAATTTTGATGTATTTTTAACAAAAGGAAATTGTTTTAAAAAATTTTTAGTATGCCATATACATTTTTATTAAACATTCATTAATACAAACCAGAAAAAACATTACAATAATTTTCATTCAATGTCAGTATGTTCACACTGGGAAATATTGAGCTTCTTTCTGTTTTTAACTGCATTCTCTAGTGGATCAAATGTAGCGATTGTGTGAGTTTCAAATGTCCATTCGTATTGTATGGTAACAAGTGGAAAATGAGGCTCTGTAAGGACATCTTGAGGAGGCATCCCGGGCCCTATAAGGATCTCATCTGGTGTGTGATCGAGACCAAAACTCTGTTCCGTTGCAATTAATCGTGGATTTTCATTTATCAGTTTTGTAAGATTTGATTGTTGAGGAATTTTTAAAACAATCCAGTTTTTAACCTGATTGGCTCCAACCACGGCGGATAAATTAGTGTCTTTACTTTCAACATCTGTCCATCCTTCTTGATAAAACGCAGAAAGAACAACTGCACGACAACAAATTACTTGGGATTGAAGAAGTGAAAGATTAAATGCAGCCGTTGGTCCAAAAAATATGATTCCCATTGATTTTAATACGGAAACAGGATCATTGACATTTATATTAAGGAATGAAGCAGTATATGAAATATCTTCGGTAAGTGAAGACTTATTGTTTTCTGTTTGCCTAAGTCTTAGAAAGTGATGCTGTATTATTGATATTGCTTGATTTTCTTGCGTCATGGGGCTCACAGTCTCCATTTCGGAATAAAGTATTCAATATTGCAATAAATTTGAATCAAAAGCGGTTATTTCATTGCTTTACACACATCACACAAAGTTGTTTTCCAATAAATTTCATCACAAAGTAATTTTGGTTTTAATCAAAAGATTGAACCATCACTTTATGAAAGATGTTCAAATGTTAATCAGAGAAATGTTTCATTAATGGATTATGCTGCATGCTTTGGATCAATTAAATATTTTAAATATTTACTTATAAATGGTGCTAAAATAAAGAATACATGGAAATATGCAATTGTAGGCGGAAACTTAAAAATCATTCATTTATGTGAACAAAATTTATCAAAATTTGGGAAATTGTATGAAACTGCAATAGAATTTCATCAAAATGATATCTTTAAATATCTTTATAAAAATAATGCTGATAATGAAATTAAAGCAGAAAATGAATGATATTAAATATGTTTGTATTTTAAAAGGAAATTTTGAAATTTTATCTTTTTTAGAAGAAAAATTTAATAAAACATAAGAAAATATAATTAATGATACTGCGGAAATTGGAAATTTGTATCTTATTAAACATTTTCTTCAAAAAAATCAGATTCCAAAAGTAATTACTATATCCTTTAAATTCAAAAAATTTTGAACCTGTTCAACCGGTTCAATAAACATATTATTGAGCAAGAAGGATATCAATTGATATTAATGCTAAAGATAATATTTGTTTTAATAATTTTATATTTGAAAATAATATTTAGAAATAATTTAAATTATTTGAAAACAAAAGGTCAATCTCAAAAATAAACGAAAGATATTGACCACTCATCAAAAAAACAAAATTACTCACTTTAAAACGACACTTTTACTCTTTCTTTTTAGTTCTACTCTTTTTCTGATCACATGAATTCAAATTAGAATTATACTGCATCAACGAACGCTGCAAACCTTCATTTTCATTGGCGCTCCGCTTTCTCACAGGTGATCCGTATTCATATGACCCGGATATTTTGTTGACCAATTTTGAAAATCTTGATTGCATATAAATTGCCTTATTCGTTCCGTCATTAATTTTTGTTGCATAGTACGCGTTCATTGCGCATATTACAGTCTGTCGTACCAAAACAGGTAAAACCTTCTTGGAGACAATCATCTGATCAGAAAGAGGGCCAACCCAAAACGCGTCGTCCTTTTTCTTCACAGAGATTCTGAACAAACATGTTTTAAGTGGATATATAATGATATGTACATTGTTAAATTGAGATGTAATTATTTGATGATTATATTCTTTGGTATTTTCACACCAAATTATATGGATGTGGTCATTGCCAATGTGTTTCTTTTTCTTGATTTGCTGAACATCTTTTTCATCTGTTTCCATAATTGGCGCAATATGAAACATCACTTCGTTAAGAAGATCTGCATAGTAAACAGAGGCCTTACAGCTTTCTAAATTGTTCATATTTAGCCCAGCATCATATCCATGGTGAGTGGCCAAATCAATTGTCCATCCAAGTGTTGAAATAAATTCTTGGAAAGAGGGCGAAGTTTCCTCCATTGTTGTTGACAACAACTTTGCCTGGATTTCTTTTTCATTTGTTGAGAACAAAACTCCGAATTTAAGTTCGTTAAGTGGATTTAAAGAAAATATATCAGACAACAGTAAGTTGTTATCATTTGGAACAAGTTGTCCATTATATTGTTGGAATTGACTTGTTATACCTATTAATTCTGCAGCTCCAGCAACAGTTGTTGGGTTCGATAACGGTTGCCTAAGCTGGGGCGGGTCGGGACCGTTTATTGCGCTATCGTTGAATTTTGAATAGTTAAAATCTTCTTCCAATTTTTCCAAATCGATTTCATATTCTGCATTAAAATCTTTAAACAATGACTGGAATTTTCTTGATAAATCACCATTTTCTTCTTTCTGCTTATTTTCACAATTTTCCAAATCTTTTGCGAATTCGAAAGGTTTAATATTTTGATCATTTATGAAAGTTTTTGTAATATTTTCCAATTTCACAGTATATCTTTGAGTTTGCGTTTGCGAAGTCATTATCAAAGACTTATCGAAGTCATCGAATTTAAACTTAATGAAATTATTTGCTGAAGTTAAAATAGGTAAATCACCATAAGAATATTTATCAGTCGAAACAGGGAAACATGGGCCATTTGTGAATGGATAACTTAAGAAATTTGTTGAAATGAAATCGATTACATGTTCAGTGAATTGTATCATTTTCTCATTTGTTTTATATACTGAAGAAATCTTTGAAATCGTATCAATGAATTTCGATAAATCAAAATGGTTTACAAGTGGTGAAGAATACACAATTAAATGTGACGTATATTGTATTATTTCATAACTCCATTTAGAACTCTCAGGTTTTAAAGTTGAGACGTATTCTATTATAGATGAAACATAATTCTGTAATAGACTTGGAAATTCTTTTTTAAGTTTTTCGCAATATGAAAATATAACAGTATCAAGCATTACTGCTTCAAATGTTTGTAATTTTATAAGTTTAAGGAAAATATCTAAAATGATTTGGATGTGATTCTCTTCGATTTTCTCTTGCGTCATTTCATCCGCAAGCATTGACGAAATTAGATTTAATAATAATGGAATATCATTAAATTCAGTCTTTTCGATATAATTAAAAATAAATTCCCTAAAATTAGTCGGAAATGGTTTTAATAATTCATTTGTATTTGATATAAAATGTTGTGGATATTTATTCTTAAGTTCATTTATAGCATTAATAATGATTGGATTAATTTCATTGTTTCGATTAAATAAAGATAATGAAGAAACAAATGCAAATATTTCATTGTCAAGTTGAACATTAAATGTAAAAATAGCATTCATTAATAAAGGTATTAACATCGTAGTAAAAGGAAGACCAAAACATATCGAACGAATTCCTTGTCGAATAGCAAAAACTCTATTATCTTGATTATTAGATAATATCATCATCGATACACAAATTATCCATTTATATAACGCATTTTGTGATAAACAATATCGAATATCAAATCGATTAATAATTTTTGATAATAATTGAAATGAATGATTTCGAATATCTAGATCACTTTGATTTAATATTGCATAAAATAATCGCTTCTTACAATATTTAAATAAAACAATTTGATCGCAATTTAATTCAGGTGGGAAATTATTCATTTCATTAAGGACATAATATAAAGAATAAATAGGTGCAAATGCAGATTGTCTTTGAATTGTCGATTCTAATTTATCATAACAATCAAAAACAGATAAAAATATATTAATTCGATCATATAAAATCGATTTATCATTAATATGGATTTGTGGTATAGATAAAAGTTTAAATGAATCAACATGTTCTTCATATTTTTCCCATGATGGCCCTAGTTCTGCTGCATAAGTAGTTGGGCTTTGAATCATTAATAATAATTGTTGCGGATCAAATGTTGAATCTTGTCCAGTCCGAAGTTTTTTACGCATTGCTGTGTCACAAGCTTGAATTAATGGTGCGTCTTCAAAGTTAAACAAATAAGGACATAACTCTACTGCCAAATATTGTGCATAACGTGATGCAACAGCAGATAATAATTCTGATTCTGTAACAAGATTTGTTAAACAATTCCATAGTATAGAATTATCATTACCATAAGAAATTAATGAATTTAAGAAGTTATATAATATGAAAATTGATGTAAATTTCTCATAATGTTGTTTGTGAAAGACATCTGCAATATGTTTCGATGCTTTTTCTGGTTCATAAAATCTAAAAATCGATTTGAAATAATCCTTAAAGAAGACATCAATCTTCAATAAAACGGGATGATTCTGACTCGGATTCTTTTTGGATATTCTTGTTATCATGTTACAAACCGTAAACGCAAGCTCATTAAAGCCTTTCCGCGCTTTCTTTATGATCGGCTCTGTTATGGATGGAATGGTTATAATTTGTTGCATTAAATCTAATAATATTAATTGATCTTCTTCAAATGTATCACTTTCCCCAATATATACTAATACACTTAAAAAGAATTTTGCTCGTGGTTCTTCAACTTGATTACGTGGATCAGATGAAAACAAATACGATATATAACATTCGTTTTGGATAAAGTGCTTGAAGAAATATAAAATTTCTTTCTCTAAGGTTTCTGGTGGTGTCTCTGTAAAATATTGTGGATTACTATTTCCAAATGTTTGCCTATAAACATTTGAATACATGTAATAAAGAACATTGCTGAAAAAAATTAATGAACAACGTTTTGGCATTTCATTCCAATTTTTAAGAAGAAATTGCATGAGGCTTTGAAAAAGCTTAACACCATCTTCTTTGTTGCAACATTCAACGTTGTTGTCAGAGAGTGGAAATACACCGGGTGGAATTGGATGAATGAAAATTTCGCGATTATTTGAAAAACAATAAAAAGGTATAATGATATGTGGCATCTCTATTTCAATGTAATCATCTTTTATAAGTAGAAAAAGATCAAATAATAAGGATTGAGCTGGGATTTGAATTGTCTTTGAAGTATCGGGATGAAGGAAAAAATAAAACACTAAGCATAAATCAGCAAGAATTTCTGGGCGGAGTAGGTTGCGAAAGTTGGGTATTTGGAAAAAACGTCGGAGTATTTGAAAAATTGATTTAACATCTGGATCCTTCCTTCGCTTGAAAAATGAACTGTCTTTGCCTTGTTTTTGAAATAATAATAAATATTCTCTGATCGATTTTAGAAAAGTTATTACACGTTGTTCATCTTCAATTATAGTTCCTGTTGAGAACTTTTTGTCACTAATAATGTTCTTCATGTCTAATTCGAAAGTCTTTGTATTTTTTATCTCTATTTCTTGCATTTTTGTTTCCCTTTCCGCCAGAGAAAAAAATTGTGATGATCGTTTTTTTGACAATTATTAAACGGTCGTTCATTTGAACATGTTCAATAACTTGCTTAAAGCAAGATTAAGATTTATTGTGAATATATAAAGTGAGAATGATCCATCTCTGAATGATCCACAAAATGATTTGCATTATTAAATAATAAAAATTTAATTATTTCATTGGATTCTTGGATAGAATTATCTGAATAATCTTCAAATGAGTAATACTCATGTTGCTTATTTCATGAAATTTTGTATTGATAAATCTCATAGAATATATTGAATGAGAACAAAAGCCGATAGAAGTGAAAGGTTACTCACAAAGTTACCCAACCTCGATCGAAAAAATGGTTGGTTACTTACTCTTTGAATACTTTTGATCGGTAAGTGAGTTTAATTATACACAAATATCTTGGACAAAATTAGAATTTAATAATAAAACTTGATCTGTTTTGTTTTAATATTCATATCCGCGCCGATAGTGAAACGCTTCGATCATTTAAAATATTTTATAAAGAAAAAGAGACTCTTTCTTCAATTAGATATAATGCATTTTATGTGTGTAGATCATTAAAAATTTTACAATTCCAGATTTAGTTACATCAATTAAAGATAATAAATTTAGTTATTGTTCATCATTCATTGATATTACAATTCCAAATTTAGTTACTTTAATTGGAAGTTCTGTATTTCAAAATTGTAAAAATTTAAACTGTATTTATTTCAAAGGTATCATGTCACCAACAGGTATAAGTTCTGATGCATTTTCAGGTGTTTCAGCAAAATATGCTATGACATCAGATTTGTATGAAGATGAAACATTTGGTCCAATTAATGTATCAAAAGGTTCATCTATTGAAGAATGTGTTCAATATAATTGGCTAACACATACATTTACACAATCAAATACATTTTCACAAACAAATTCATTTTCACAATCCAATACATTCACTAAATCCAATGTATTTTCTCAAAGTATTGTATTTACTAAATGCATTTACAGCTTCATTGCAAATTGGTGTAACATTCATTCAAACATAAATTTCAAAACATTCTATTACACAAGCAATTATTTCCAAATCAATTTTTACGAATACAATTAGTGTTACATGCTTTAATTCGTCATATCCTTATGTTTATTCTAATTTTATTTCATGTGAATATATAATTCATCAATATTCGACTTATTACATGTATTATAGTAATTTCTTCACTATACTTGAAAATGAATCAGATGAAAATAATAGTGAAATATCAAATAATCTTTTAATTGGTATAATAAGTGGTTCAATATTAGTATAAACAACTAGTTGAAACTAAATGTTATACTCCGATTTATTATCACAATGGAAGCGTCCGAGTCGAGGTTCTCTTCCAAATTTCAACATAAATGAAAATCAAAAAGGAAGTTATGGCCGAAATATGATGTTTCTGCCAATACGAATTTACCCAAAATTTTGCGAGTAATGATTTATTTTGTGGACATGCTTGGATTTTCTTATAATTCTTAAAATATTTTAAGAAATTATAATATACTGGTTCTTGACTGTTATTGGTGATTCATAATTGTTGTAAGTAGACAACAGAAAGAAGCTTAATATTTCCCAGTGTGAACATACTGACATTGAATGAAAATTATTGTAATGTTTTTTCTGGTTTGTATTAATGAATGTTTAATAAAAATGTATATGGCATACTAAAAATTTTTTAAAACAATTTCCTTTTGTTAAAAATACATCAAAATTATCCTCAAACTTCAAATTTGTATTATGCAAAATAAAGAAAGAATTAATATCAAAAATGTTATAAAATTTACACCATTTGAAATGTTTCTTATGAACAAATAATAAAGAAATATTATAAATAATATTTTTAATGGCGAAATAAAAAATGATAAAGAAATAAACATAAAAGTGACAATGAAGAGAAACCGTTTTTTGCCAAAATAGTTTTAAAAATTAAAAAAAATGACTGATGCAGTAGGAGAAGCAGAAAAATTTTTTGATTCCATTATTCAAGAAACATTTGTTCAAGAAGAAGATGATGAACTTATTGGTGTTCCAAAATATTCTGAACTTATTAGTAAGTCTTTAAAGATGGGAGCAGTTTATAACAATTATGATCAAGTGTCAACACAACAAATTATTACTAAAGTATCTGGAGGTGAATATCAATGTACAGTTCGACCTAGTAAGTTTGTTGTTACAAACGAAGAAGAAGATGACACTAATTTAATGGCATCTATCAATGAACAAATTTATTCTATTTCATATCGATCCACATTTGAAGAAATTCGTTCTGAAAAAGTTCGACATGTTGATTGCACAGGCGAATTTCCTGATAGTGTCAAAACCATTTCTGAAGCTATTTCATTATCTATGCCCGGTGAAAGCATTATTCTCCATCGTGGTGTTTATAAAGAGTCCATTATATTAGATCGTTCTTTAGAAATTCGATCATTTGAAGAGCGGTCCAATCCGCAAGACACAGTCATCGAAGCCGTTATTTTTGATTGTGTTATTCTTAAAGCGAATTGTTGTCGTATTGTTGGTATTACTTTAACATGTAATACGCCAGGGATTCATATTGTGCGCGTTCATCATTTGGTGTTTCAGAGTTAGACAATTGTATATTACGTTCATCATGTGCAGGATGCGTTCGAGCAGAGAACAATGCGCGTATTCCGTCACGGCAATGCCAATTCTTTTGCGACTAATTACACCACGACATCGCTGATGCCATTCAGTCGGAGTTTGTTTGATTCGTGCATCTTTCATAAGCCAACGAATGAGAACAATGCTATTGTTGTTGGGAGTGATGCGACGTGTTTAATTGTTGACTGTAAGCAAATTGATTCTACGATTGTCTTTCGTCCTCATTCACACGGAATGATTTTACGATGCAACATTAAGTCTGAAGTTGGCTCTGGTGTTATTATTCACGAAGGCGCCACTCCGCTTATTCAATCGTCGCAAATTAATGGGTGTAAAACGAGTGGTATCATCTTACAAGCGGGAAGCAAAGGTGTTATCACAGGCAACAAGATCATTAACAACAAAGAATTTGGATTTAATGCACGTTCAGCAGAAAAATTTGTATTAAATAACAATGAAATATATAACAACAAAGGCGGGGGTTCGCGTGTCGCAAGGAAGCATTGGGACATTAATTAATAATTTGATTAAAGATAATGACAATGGCGTTGTGGTTGAAACCAACTGTCGCTTAAACATTCGTCGATGTAACATATGTAACAACAAACAAAACGGACTTTGCGTCATGCATAATGTTCAACAAGTTCCAGACCGTATTTCATTAGTTCGAATTATTGATTCAGAAATCTTCGGGAACAAGCAATTTGGTATTTATTGCATGGAAGGGTCAGAAGTTCATGCGATTCGAACGAGCATTTATAACAATGAAAAGTTTGGTATCTTTAACAAGGAAACGTGTTTGATTCGTTTGCAAGATTCGAATGTTTATGGGAACAAATCGTTACAAATTCATTCTATTAATCATAGCATATTTGAAGCCACAGGGTCGCACTTCTACAAAGCAGAGCAACAGGCGCTTCTATTTAATGAAGACAGCCAAGGCCGCTTCACGAACTGCACGTGGGAGTTCAATCAGTTATCATTGAAAGCGTTAGGCAACGCGAACATTACATTAAATAATTGTCATTTTCGCCGTAACACGCAATGTATTGTTGGAAGTGATCATAGTAATATCAATATAGAACAAGTTGACTTTAATGACAATGCGCAATTTTGTGTTATGGGTCTTGAGCATAGTAATTTTAATATTAATGGGATTAGTTGCCAAGAGTGTTACTCCGCGATTGAATGTACGCAAAGTTCTATTTTTAATGTTAACAAATGCATCTTTACTAAATGCAGCGAACGCGCCATTCTGACCGACGGTCAAGGCGTCGAACTGAACGTCAGCGACAGCAACTTCTACACGTGCGGCAAAAGTTTTTCTGTTTACATCCAAAAGTGCCGCAGCAGTAAATTTAGCGGAAGTACATTTGTTGGTGCGACGCGGAACAACGATTCGAAGAAAATTCTTCAGACGTCGCAAATAGCGATTAAGATCACATCGTTGAATGTTGTTATTGATTCGTGCATCTTCATGAACTTTCCGTACTACGGCATCGAAGTCGATCACCAGGGACTCCTCAAGATCAACAACTCGAAGTTTCAGTCATGCGGCCGTTCGGCGATTCGCGTTACGAATGGAAGTAAAGCAGATATCACGCGGAACACTATTGGCGCAGGGCATATTTACGCAGTCAACTTGTCGAATAACAGTTACGCGAAAATTAGTGAAAATGTTATTGGAGAAATGCGCGAGAAAGGAAGTTTTGTGCAAGTTGCAGCCAACTCGCGATACGATGCGAAGGATAACGTGAATGAAAATGGTGAACCAATCGCATAGCAATCGAATGAAATGCATTTCAATAAAAGTTCAAATAAGTTTTCACTAAATTCATTATAATAAATTGAAAATGCACTTTGGTGAATTCTTTTCACTAAATTCATTATAATAAATTACAATTGCATTTTGGTGAATTCTTTTCACTAAATTCATTATAATAAATTGAAAATGCACTTTGGTGAATTCTTTTCACTAAATTCATTATAATAAATTGAAAATGCACTTTGATGAATTCTTTTCACTAAATTCATTATAATAAATTGAAAATGCATTTTGGTGAATTCTTTTCACTAAATTCATTATAATAAATTGAAAATGCATTTTGGTGAATTCTTTTCACTAAATTCATTATAATAAATTGAAAATGCACTTTGTGAATTCTTTCACTAAATTCATTATAATAAATTGAAAATGCACTTTGTGAATTCTTTCACTAAATTCATTATAATAAATTGAAAATGCACTTTGATGAATTCTTTTCACTAAATTCATTATAATAAATTGAAAATGCACTTTGATGAATTCTTTTCACTAAATTCATTATAATAAATTGAAAATGCACTTTGGTGAATTCTTTTCACTAAATTCATTATAATAAATTGAAAATGCATTTTGGTGAATTCTTTTCACTAAATTCATTATAATAAATTACAATTGCATTTTGGTGAATTCTTTTCACTAAATTCATTATAATAAATTGAAAATGCACTTTGGTGAATTCTTTTCACTAAATTCATTATAATAAATTGAAAATGCACTTTGGTGAATTCTTTTTCACTAAATTCATTATAATAAATTGAAAATGCACTTTGGTGAATTCTTTTCACTAAATTCATTATAATATATTACAATTGCATTTTGGTGAATTCTTTTCACTAAATTCATTATAATAAATTACAATTGCATTTTGGTGAATTCTTTTCACTAAATTCATTATAATAAATTGAAAATGCACTTTGGTGAATTCTTTTCACTAAATTCATTATAATAAATTGAAAATGCACTTTGGTGAATTCTTTTCACTAAATTCATTATAATAAATTGAAAATGCACTTTGGTGAATTCTTTTCACTAAATTCATTATAATATATTACAATTGCATTTTGGTGAATTCTTTTCACTAAATTCATTATAATAAATTACAATTGCATTTTTGGTGAATTCTTTTCACTAAATTCATTATAATAAATTGAAAATGCACTTTGGTGAATTCTTTTCACTAAATTCATTATAATAAATTGAAAATGCATTTTGGTGAATTCTTTTCACTAAATTCATTATAATAAATTGAAAATGCACTTTGGTGAATTCTTTTCACTAAATTCATTATAATAAATTGAAAATGCACTTTGGTGAATTCTTTTCACTAAATTCATTATAATAAATTGAAAATGCACTTTGGTGAATTCTTTTCACTAAATTCATTATAATAAATTGAAAATGCACTTTGGTGAATTCTTTTCACTAAATTCATTATAATATATTACAATTGCATTTTTGGTGAATTCTTTTTCACTAAATTCATTATAATAAATTACAATTGCATTTTGGTGAATTCTTTTCACTAAATTCATTATAATAAATTGAAAATGCACTTTGGTGAATTCTTTTCACTAAATTCATTATAATAAATTGAAAATGCACTTTGGTGAATTCTTTTCACTAAATTCATTATAATAAATTGAAAATGCACTTTGGTGAATTCTTTTCACTAAATTCATTATAATATATTACAATTGCATTTTGGTGAATTCTTTTCACTAAATTCATTATAATAAATTACAATTGCATTTTGGTGAATTCTTTTCACTAAATTCATTATAATAAATTGAAAATGCACTTTGTGAATTCTTTCACTAAATTCATTATAATAAATTGAAAATGCACTTTGGTGAATTCTTTTCACTAAATTCATTATAATAAATTGAAAATGCACTTTGGTGAATTCTTTCACTAAATTCATTATAATAAATTGAAAATGCACTTTGGTGAATTCTTTCACTAAATTCATTATAATAAATTGAAAATGCACTTTGGTGAATTCTTTCACGAAATTCATTATCATCCAAAAATTATCTTGTGGGATTAAGTTTGCTCGTTTTGAAGAAAAAACGTTTCGATATCGGCGGTTTTTTCCATTGGCAAACAGTAAAATTTGAAGGGTACCCCAAACGATAGGATCAAACAACTGTCACTTTTGAAATTAGTTATCTTTTTGAAAAAAATATAAACAAGAAAGATAATATTTTATTAATTCTTTGACAGTGTCCTGATTACTTCATTCACCACCACGCCCATATTTAATGATTGTGCAATATGACCAATCAATGGTAATAAATGTGTAATTTTTTCCTCTTTTGCCAATTGGAATGCCTTTTCGACATCCATAAATTGCAACAGTAACCTACATTCGAAGTCTTTATCTTTGATTGCATTATCAATAATTTCATTTGTCAATTTTATATTTTGTAAATCATAATATAATCTCATTAACATTGTACTAATTATAGGTTCAAAAACATTTTTATTTGCTTCATCGTCTAATTTCTTGACAAAATTTAAAATTGTATCTGTTTCCTCATTAAATAAAACGTCGGCCAATTTATTCGCAATAGAATGTAATGACAACTTAAATCTGTCACATATTCTAAATGCAAGTTTAAATTGGAATTGTTTCAACAGGAACACGACGATCGTTTCGATATACAATTTTGACTGAAACATTTTCATTGATAATTCAATGATATCGTTTTGTTTACAATACCTACAAAATTCAATGTATAATTCGTTATCGCTTTTCAATTTCATCAAATCTTCTTTTGAAAATATTTTATTTGGCGGTTTTTTGATGTTAGAATTCTTTTGACTGCTGTCAGCGTTTAATTCTGATTTAATTGCGTCAGCCATTATGTTCAAAAATGTTAAAGATTCATGAGGCGTTAAAGAATTCATCGCTAATTTATAAGCAGTTTGTATCACTATTTCATTCCTTTCTAATATTAATTCTATTTCAAGTTGCAAATGTAACAAATCATATTTGATTGCAAATTGTAAAAGTCGTTCGAAATATGAACCATATAAACTTAAGTTTGGGTCATCTTTTCTTATACGGAATTTCATTCTCGATTGATAATTATACGAATAAGTTGGGATGATAATCGATTCGAAAAATATATTCCATTTTGCTTGTACTGATGTTTGCAAGTTCATATACTTAAAAGCCTTTTGAAAGTTACCACAAGATACGAAATAAGTCACTTGATCATTCACTTTCGAATGAGTTCTTAAGAAATGTCTTAAAATTTTTGCATGTTGTGGGTTCGGACATTCCAAACCTTTACTTACAGACACAATTCTTAAATAGAAATGTGGTGTATAAAAGTCATATTCCTTTAGTGGTAATGGATTTAATGAAATTTTTGATACGTTATCAATATTTACATTATTTTCCAATTTAAAATGTACACGAGGTCGATCATTATCATTATTATTTTTATTTTTCTTATTATCTAAGATATTTTGAGAACTTTTATTTAAGTTTTTATAATTTATATGTTTGTTTTTGTTGATATAATTATGATGATAAGATTTAAGTTTCGATGAATCAGTAAACTCTAATAAAAATGGTTGAATTCGAAATGTCTTACTAAGTGTTGCGATGAATTCATCTTCATATATAAATGAACATGAGAATAATGAAATGATTTTATGTGATAAATTCGATGATTGTTGTGCACTAACTTTCGAAGTAGTTCTTTTTCGATTTGGTGCATATAATAAACCTTCTTCATTTTTGCCTAACTTGAAACATATCAATGAATACTTTTCACGTGTTTCATTATCTTTTATATGCCAACAATTTGCTATTTTTGATGCTAATTCAGGTAAATCATATTTATAACATATGAAATTTAAGTTCTCCGCGAAGTTTTTTGTTTGGAAATCTTTAAATGTATATTCATAATGATAATGACAACATAAATAATTCGTAATAAATTCAGTGAGACATATTATCATTTGATATATTTCATTAAATATATTAATATGATATGAATTTAATATCATTTTATATTCTTCATATGAATTTCGAATTAATATCATTTCATTACAGATTCGAATTTCATTATTCGAATTGTTTATGTTCATATTTTCGATAAAGTTTATCATTATGTTATTAAAACATTGAAATACTTTTTCATGATTCCGAAATACAGTATGAAAGTTATGAATAATTTTATGTATCTCTATAACATTCATTGATATTGAGTCATTCTTTGTTATTCCATAAGTTTTGATCATATTAATGAATTCGATATCGAAATCAATTGTTTCATTTAATGTTAAAAAAGTTTTAACATTAGTAATATCATTAATGTTCTTCTTGATTAATAATATTGGATTAGCCGTGAATATATCCCATGTGTTGGGCACTTTGTATTCATGACTTAATTGGTTTTGTTCTAATAACGTTTGATATTTAATGGGTAATGTTTGGATTAATTCGTTTTGATGATTTCTAATTAATTCAAATAATTCTTTGGGATAATTGTCACTTTTTAACTCGTTTAATATCTCTTTTCGTATAATTGTTATCGTGTCGATTTCATAATAATAATATTTAAGAAATTCTTTGGCTTCATTATAATGTTGATTTGTAATTAACGTCTTCAGACATTCTGAGGGAGGAAACGGTTTAATGTGAAGTCGTTCTATCGTTCCTAACGTGTTCACTTTTTCATAGAATGTCACATCACAATAACAATTGACTAAACATTTATCAATAAACTCTAAAATATCAATTTCTGGTAAATATTTTGTAACTATTGAAACAAAATCATTTTCATTAATAATATAACTAATATCTATAATTGTTTCATAATCAATTTGAGTAAGATCTTTAAAACAATTTTCTAATTTATCATTTAGATTCATTTCGTTTGTTGTTGTTTCTGTGTTTTGAATAAATTTATCAAAATAATTCGAAATTATTTTTGATACGTTTTGTGGTTTCTTCTTTTCTATCAAAATTGAATACGTTACATTCAAAAGTGGATAATCTTTAAACAAATTATAAACAAAATCTTTTTCATTGATAGATGTCTGTAATACAAAATCAATAATATTAATGTTATATAATTTAGAGATAATTTGTGCTTCCTCAAATTTGTTTTTCTTTAATAAATTTATAATTATGTCTTTATGTTGTAATGTTAATGCGTCAAAAATTGTATTCGATATTCCTGAATTTAATAAAAATGGTATTAACTTATTTAAATAATCTAAAAATGTTGATAACATTTTATCATTTTTGTTTTTATAATTTATTGGCTCAAATTCACATGACGTAAAATGTGTAATTTGTTTGGTGATCTCTTTGAGCTTTGTAAACTTTGGAATTATTTTCAATATATCGTTCTTATCGTTTTTCATTCGATTTTGAATGAGAACGTTAACTTCTTTTGACAAATTTGTTTCATTAATTAAATTTAATGATTCTTTATTAGAAAATGATAAACCAATTTCACAATATGATATTGGTGGTTGTGATGATTCTAAAATTTTTGTGTTTTTATAATTGTTTACAATTTTATATAAATTTAGTAATGATTGTAATTCACTATTTATTGATGCTACAGAATCTGCAATTAATGTATCGCCTTGTAATAATGCTTTAACTAATAGAGAACTCATTGAAATTGTGACTGATTCTAATGAATCTTCAGTTGTAACACATCGTAAAATTTGCATCTTCTTTAATGCTTCTTTAAGAACTTTATTAAGAACTGGTTCTTGTGAATATAATAAAATCGTAGATAATAATTTTTGTGCTTTTGTTAATGTAAAAATAAATTTTCCATCTTCTTGAAGAAAGACGATAGAAAATAAACTTGTCAAAATTGACTGCTTTGTCGGTTTTTTCTTGATGGCTAAAATGATTTCGTTTATTTCATTTAGAAGAACATTTATCTCATTTTCGTCATCAATATGGATCAAATCTAATGCATCTTTGATAGCATAATAAGAATTCATGAAATCACAATCAATAAATCGATGATCATCTGATATCATTGATAATTGAGTTTTAGATAAATTCGCAAAAAATTGCGGATTAAAAGGACTAAGAAGGTTAGATGAAATCAAATAAAAAGGTAATGAACAATCTTGTAAGTTTGACCATTCAATAATACTTCCTGTTATATCATTTAATTGTTTCATAAAAATAAGGTCATTATTCATTCTAACAAGAAAATTAGAAGCAATTGAGCTATCTTGGTCGATATATTTTACAATTTCTGGGAGAATTGATGAAATATTATTATTTATTCTTTTGGAAATAACAGCTACAAGTATCCACGGATAAAGATGTGGGAAATTACTGTTGATTGGAAGGCTTTTTAAATGTTCATTACTCATGAAAAAAGAAAAAATTGATTTATAGATAATATCTATAAAATGTTTGTTTAAAATACATGATCCATTGGCAAGGCAAGAAACATAATCTTCGCTGCTGACGTCTGAAAACAGTTTAGATACAACTAATGAATTTTGATAATTTTTTGATAAATCTGTACATATGTAAGAAATATGGTTTTCAAATAAAACTGAGGGTGTAATTTTGGAAAGATCTGTAGGAATAATCCGATTAATAAATTCATGGTCTAGTAAAGGAAATGATTGAATACCAAATTTTTGGAAAATTAAATCATATCCAGTAGACCTTATGGAAGATGAAAATATATGAATCATAGCTTCAAATAACGGATGATTCTGTTTGGAAAATGAGATAAAAAACTCAATTTCTTTCATTGAAAAATGTTTGGAATGTCTTATTTGTTCAACACTTTTGGGATCTGTATTTTTCTTGAGTTCTTCAATATATAATTGATCTATATTTAAAGTTGTTGAAATTCCATATGTATTCAATAAACAATGAACCATCCATTGAAATCCGGTTAGAGTGGTTCTATTGCCTAAGAATGGTGGAGTTGAATTAAACAAGCTTAATAAAATTTCTTTTGTTTTAGAAATATCTAGTGTATTATAAAATAATAAAGCTTGCATAGGCCGAATTAGCATAGTTTGTCGAACAGCAGAAGCCCCATAAAACTTTTCTTTGTCTCTCTGTTTTATAAATGTTTGAGGATGACCCAGCTTTTCATCCATATTGCTTTACAGAGCTTAGCTGATTTTTGAATAAAACCGTTGTATCGTCGTTATGACAAAATCAAAAATTGAATGGCGATAAATAGTAACGATCAAAAAGCATTCAATTCAATCACAAAACGACTTTTAAGAACTTTCAAAATCTTTTATGTTTCTTGAGATAAATTTTTATTAATACATATATTTTAAACCATGTTTATCAATGCCTTTGATGATAAAATGTTATATTATTCTTTAATAGTTTTTGATCGGAAAACATTAGATCAAATCTTCATGGTAAACTAAAATGTTCCATTAATTTACTTTCTTCTGATTTTATAAATGATTGTAAATCTTGATAATAATTGGGTTTATTTGTATTATATGTTGGCTCAATGCATGATTTTCCTGTGTGACCGTTAACAATGTTGAAATATGAAACAGAATAAAAATCGAGAATTATATATCTGTATGGTAAATCTTCGTGAGAACAATTGACCCACGAAATGGCTTCTTCTTTATCCATTGCAATCGGTAGGTAACTTTTGAAATAGTTTTCATTATAATTAAGATTGTCTAAAATAATTTGTAATTTATTATCTGGAGAAAGAATAGCTTGTAGATACAATATTGGGAAACTTGATTTAAAAAAGTAAAATGCTCTATGATTATGGATTCTAAAAAATCCATCGACAGGAATAAGACATCTCCTTAACTCAGTCTTTGGAATTTGACAAAAATCAGATGAGTTTATGAATTCTTCTTTTAAAAATGAAATTTCAATTTGATTATTTATGATGAATGGAATAGGAACATTTCCATCAATATTCCACGAAGGATGAAATGCAACAGCATTTGGTGCTGGTGCTTCAATTATTTTTTCTAATTCTTTTATTGAATGATTAATTGCAAGCCTATAAAAATACGATTTCGCATTAATCATTTTATAAACTCTTTGAATAGTTTACTTAATCTCAAACATGTCCAAATTATCTCACACAAACTTTCCATCTTTATCTCATTTAATTAAGCGAACAATTGATGAAATTTCATCCCATAACTCAAACCAAAATTCGATGGAAAATCTTTTAAAGACAGCAGATAATTCAGAAAAATGTCAATTTGTCGTAACACACTTAATAAATACAATTGATAATTTTGGTAATGATGATTCGGTTGTGTTCAGGTGTTTAAAAGTTCTTTATGCTTGCCTTGAACTTGCACATGATAAATACTTATCTTACGCACAATCATTTATTCCTGAAATAGAAACAATTTCTCTTTTGTATTTCGGTGGGTCCAAATCAAAACATAGAAAAGAAGTTCATTTATTAGCAAATTCAATTTACAATCATTTAGTATCAAATACACAGCTTGTTCTACCATCTGCAGTTGGACTTGAAAAGGTTATTCCTAACCCTTTAAAAGTTGTTTCCAAAGAACAACAAAAAGATTTATCATTTAATATGTCAGAAGACTTAATAGAATGGAATGAAAACCCACAAAAGCAAGCAAAGTCAACAGATTTACTAGAGCTTGATGATTCACAATTTTTATCTGGATTGATTTATCCAAATTTTGATGACTTAAGAGCAAAACCACCTTCTTCAACCGTAAACACTTTGGACCAATTCCCGTTCAATCAGAACTTTAACAAAGCCGTAAACAGTACAAATAATGTTGATGATTTAATACAATTTTCTCCACCAAAAAACATGTCACCTATAACAAGCCCAACGTGTAACAGTGACACTGGATTTGCAAAGCTTCCTGCAGGAAATCCTAGGCAAAAAGTTGATTTTGAATTGATATCTTTGGAACCACAAAACAAGCCACTTGTTGAGTTTAGTCCCATTGACCATGGTGACTTCATGTTTGGTCAACAGCAGGGCAATCCTAAAGTTGAATTTAGTCCAATTGATGGTCGAGATTTCATCTTGTCGCAAACGCAACCAGAATTTGAACCAATCTCGCCACAGTACAATCAGGATCCTCAACTATATGATGAATTTGAGCCAATAACACCCATAGAAGGAGCTGATTTTTCCGTAATCAATAATTCGAACGAAGATAGTGAAATCAAAGATAGGGGAATTTTCATTGATCAAAACAATGATGAAATGTTTGAACCAATTTCAAACAGTCCTCATATTTGTGATGTTTCACATCGAAGAGAAAATTCTGGATCCGATTTATTTGAACCAATCAGTGAAAATAATTCTCCAAAAATTCAATCGCCAATAGAACTTTTTAGTCCTGTTAAAACAAAAACAGATCAAAAAATTAATAAAAGAAACAGTGATATGTTCGAACCAATTTCAGTTCCACAAAATGAAATGTTCGAACCCATTGATGATCAGCAATTAATTGACCTACCAATGCTAGATGCAACAAACACGAACAATGGGAACAATTTAAATTTGGAAAGAACGCCTGAAAAAAATACAAATAATAATCAAAATACTGATTCGAATAATATTGTTTTTGATTTGATCTAGAAGATGCCAATACGGTTGATTTGTATTCTGCCTATGAACTTTGCTCTGCAATGCGGAGTGTTTTATATATAAACATGTGTTTAAACGTAAAGTGATGTATTTGACTGAATTTTTTCAATTGAATTTTTTGGGCCGCCCCAAAATTCAAAAGTTTGCACAGAGAAAACATCGTTTATGGATAACTGTTATTTGCTTTCAAAATTCAATGTTCATCGTTTTAAAAAGTGGAAATGCTTGATAAGATAGAAGAACTTGGATTTGGGCAATATTTCATACCATCAACAATTTTATTGATAGCAAATTTTTTAATTATGTCAGCTAATCTTATACGTGGAAAGGGTGCTATTTTTGGAAAAAATTTCACTGTTTTTATCATAACAAAATTATTAATTGTTCCTTCAGTGTTCCTTGTAGCAACCCAGTTGAATGGAGTGTTTACGTGGCAAGTGTACGCATATACATTATTTACATGGTTAGGTGATGCATTCCTTATTCCTAGACCTTTTATTTTCCAATTTTTAGGTGCACTTTCTTTTGCTATTGGTCATGTAGCATTAAATATTTTCTTTGATATTCATTGGCTCCAGATTCCTAAGATCTTATTCTTATATATTCTTCCAATACCAATTCTTTATCTCCTTTGTTTTGTTCCTCACTTCAGGTTCGAAAAGATACGTGAATATTTTGCTGTTCTTTATTTCATCATTTTAATTTACAATTCCATATGTTCAGCTGCACGAATATATACATATCCCATCAACCACCCATCGTTCATAATGTGTCTTGTCGGATATGTATTCTTCGTAATATCTGATTCAATTCTTCTTGCTTCAGTGTTTGATATGGGATTCAAGAGACCACATAGATTTGGCACTCTATCCACATATTATATTGCGCAAGTACTGATCATCTTTGGATCAGTTTATGCTTTATGATTAAACAACCTCTTAGTTAAACTATTTTATGAAAATTCATTCTTCCAGTTTTTGAATATAAATACGATGGTTTTCCATTCATTTTACTCTATCGTTGAAAAACATTTCTTCAAAAGATTTAGCTAAATATCCTTAGCAACCATTAAAGTATAAAATAATTATTAAAATTTGCATTTAAATAAATAAAATATTTTATTCATATTTCATTTTTTTCACATTTTTGTTTTTCGGGCTGTTCCGCTTTTTTTGATTATTTTGCTTTGTTACTCTTTTATGTACCTCTTTATCTTCTTCTTTTAATTTTTCTTTATATTCTTTTTCACTATTTTCATTTTCTTCATTTTCTTCAATTTTTTCTTTTGGTTTAACATAAATTACATTTCCGCAGTTTCCATAATAACAAATGAATTTACTAATGAAACCACAAATGATGTTACCGAAATGAATTAATGTGTTTTCTTTTAATATCATTTTAATGACTTCAAATACCAAAAATCCGCAAATTACAAAAAGTCGCATTTCTTCTCTATCGAACCAAATTTCGTTCGAAATATGGCCATAATCTGTGAACCAATAATATGAAAATGCTCCAATTATGCTCGAAAATAATGAAAGGCTAATGTTATTTACTTTTTGCATTGAATATTGACAAATGAGTCCGACGATAATTCGTTTTGTGATTATTGTTAATATGCTAATTAATATGACGATTATCCATGAATTAGGAAATAAGTTAATGGACAAGTCAATGCAGGTTGTAAGATTATAAGCATCATTGAAAGCATTAAACAAATTAAGTATCGGTTTAAGAATTAATAATGTTTTATAAATAATATCACGTGGTGAAAAATTTAAGAAAAGCCATATAAATGTAATCGTAGGTGCTTCTTTTGGGTTTTCAAAAATGGCGAAATTTCGATTTCTAAGAATAGAAAAAATATTTGGAATCAGTGTAGATATGAACAAAGAAAGTAGTAGAGAAAAAATTGGCTTTTTGATTTTTAATGAAGATCTTACAAAAAAGCAAGATGAAATTCGAGAAATCCAAAAATATGTTTTAGTTTTTGGGATTATTGATAAAAGAAAAATCCAATCAGATGTAGATTTTGGCAAATAGTGTGATAATGTCGAGAAGCTATTGCCAAAGAATTCCATTTTATTGGTGATGAGGAATTTGGGGCACACCAAACGAAACTTAATCGCTAAATAATCCGCTGATCAGCCAACATAAGATCACAATAATCATCTTCGAATACTAAACTAAGATTGTTTTCATATGTATTTTAAAAAAGCGAAGTTTCAAATTTTAAATTAATCCAATCCATTGTATCCTCTAAAAAAAACAATATAACCATCATAAATACCATGAGGTTAATCTAAAGCTTAATAATCAATAAAATACTTTCAAAACCAAAATTTTAAATTAAAAAATTAGTAAATCGCGAAACCTTTTCTAACTATTTTTTACACAGTAAAAACACAATTTTAAAGAAAACTCTAACTAATCCATTTTACTATATCTTTACTTCTTAATTTATAATATTCCATCATAAATCGAAATTTTCACTCGCGGTATTTTTTCGATATTTTCTTTTTCTCTCTTATTCTTCCTATACAAGTAACACGTGTATAATATAATTGGAGTCACCACCACCACTAAACACACGACAACAGACACGACAATAATAACTATCTTATTATCATTATCATTATTGAAATTTGTCAAACCTTTGCATTTATCTCTTAACGTGTTATCTTCTACATTAATTTTAATACCATTCCAATAATTATCGCAATCTGTTCCATTATTTTGTCTGCAGTTATCTGAATATACTGCGTATTGATTTTCTTCTTTCAAGCACAAATAAATATTTTGAGACAAATTCCAAAATGATGTTTTGTCAAATTCCATTACGATTGAAGAGAATTGTAACACTTCCAATTTTTCACATCCCGCGAAGACGAAAGAACAATTACGGACAGTATGTAAAATCGGCAAAATTATACATTCTAAGTTAACACATCCGAAGAAATTCTTTCCGCCTTCAAGTGTCGTCACTGCCAAAAATGTTAAATTTGTTAATGATGTACAACCCATAAAAGATCCTCCGCCAATAGTGTTCAAACTTACTGCGCTAACATTCTTTAATGAAGTACATCCAGAGAATGTATATTCCCCAATTCGAATACAACAACTAAGTTCAACATGTACTAAACTCGTACAATAAGCAAAGAAGCTTTCGCCTAATGCACGATATACTTCTGGGAAAGAAACTGATTCAAGACTAAAGCATGCATAGAAGTCATAATCTGCTAAGTTACCTAACGTTGGAATATTAACTGTTTTAAGATTAGAACATCCGGAAAATGTCATACCATTTGAAGTATGACAAATTGGTAAATCAACTTCGACTAAACTATCAACTAAAGCGAATAAACCTGTCGGAGAAGTTTCGAGATTTCGTAATACAACTTTACGTAATGAGATGCAATCTTTGATTATAGGCCCATCACCTTTAACTTCATCAGCTTCTAATATTAATTCGCTTAACTTTGAGCAATTTTCAAAACAGACTCCTTGGATAGTCTCAAGTTTCGGTAATGAAATGTTAACCAAATTTGGACATGAATGTACGAAATGTTCATTGATACTTGTTAAATTAGGGAAATAAATTTCTGTTATTGATTTACATGTACATAGGAAATGCGCAGATACAGCTGATATTTTCGGAAAACTAATTGTCTCTAAGCGTTCACAATATTCAAATGCATGTTGTCCAATAGATTCCAAAATTGGAAATGTAATATTTTTAATATAATGTGAATTCATTAAGAAATCATTTCCAATACTTTTGACGTTTGGTAAAAGTATTTCTTTAATATTAACTGTATTATTAAATATATTATTTCCAACGATTTCAAGATTTGGTAAATATATAGTTTCGAGTTTCTCTAAATTAGAAAACGCTGAGTCACTACAATCTTTTAACTTAGGTAACAAAATTTGTGTTATGTTATAACAATTTTCAAATGCTGCTTCTCCGATATATACAACTTCTTGAAAATTAATGATATCCAAATTAATACAATTTTGGAATGAATAACTTCCACATCTTTCTAATTGGGGAAATGAAACTATTTTTAAGGAATAACAACTCCTAAATGAATAATCTGATATGTTCTTGATTATAGGTAATGATATGTTATATAATCGAGTACAAGAATCAAATGAATTATCTCCACAATTCGTTAGATTTGGTAATTCTAAGTTTACCAAACGATAACAATTAGCAAATGCATAAGAACCACAATGTTTTAACTTAGGAAGATGAACATCTGTCAAAAAATGACAATCATTAAACACATCGTTTCCAATATCAACACAATTCTCAAATATTATACTCCTCAAATTAGAACTATTGTTAAATACAAAGTCTTTCATTTGCTCAACTTTTGAGTGAATAAATGGATCATATAATAAATTACTAAAACTTCCAGAACCAAATATAGTCGCATTAGGGACATAAATGTATTCGATGTTTGTTAAGCCACTAAATGCATTATCGGGAATCTCCTTCAAGCTTGGAAATGTTAAGTTAAATAATGAAACACAATCTGTGTCCAAGAATGCGCCGGAAGCATATTCTAACTTTGGTAAATCAATCCATTGCAAACTACGTGCTCCAAAAAAAGCATAAGATGAAATGTTTTGAACCTCGGAAAAATTGGCATATTCAAGGGAAAGACAATTTTGAAATGCCCTTTGTCCAATGGATAGAATATTTGGTAAATATGCAATTTCTAATGATGAGCATCCATAAAACATTCGATCAGGAACTTGAGTAAGACACTCAAATGACACATTTATAAGGCGTTGGCAATATATAAATGTGTCATATTCACATGTTTCAAGTTTTGGAATTCGAATATGGAGAAGTTTAAAACAATCTGAAAATGCACTGTGACCAACAGTGGTAACATTAGGTAAGTTAACAACTAGAAGGTTTTTGGATGAGGCAAAACATGAATTTCCTATGTAATTTGGTTGAGCTAAAATAACCACAAGAAGATTTGGACAATTTGAAAGGAAATTTGAAGGTACTGAGGAAACTTGACATCTTATTTCGACATTTCTCAGTTTTTGAGAAGCATTTAAAAATGGATATTGAAACGTTTGGTTTGGAACTATAACATCTTCTTCAATCAAAAAGTTAACAATCTTATTCGTATATTCTGAAAGATTCTTATAAGTTTCATTCAAAATTTTAAATTCTCCTCCGAATATGTTCACATCGAATTTTTCAAATTCTCTGAGTTCTGCCTGTTTAAATGCATCATAGAGGTCATTTCCAGTAACTTTTGTTTCATTATTAATCGAAATTTGAATCAAGGAAAAAGATAAAAAAGGCAGAAGAAACAGCATTTGCTTTTGAGACCAAAAGCGGTTAGATTGAAATTCAATCTTAAGTAAACTTTTTAAAAGAATTTTGGATTCCAAAGGTTTATCTGCCACATTCGGAAAGTGTCTTTTATCGTTGATATGGTGAAAGCGTTCAATTTTTCTGATAAAAGTTTATATGAATAAGCGTTCTGTTTATTTTTTTCTTAATATCAAAAATAAACATTTCAATATTGAATCAAACTCTTTGTGATCGGAAAAGCGTTAAAAGTGTCATTTGAGGTTAAAATTGAAGCAAAAAAAAATCAATTTTTTTTATTAAGTTGAAAACAAATAAACCATAGTACACAATGAGATAATCCTTCATGTTTTTTAGTATTCGTAATGTACATAAAAATATATACTTTTCAATTACGTTATATTAGATCCATAAATCTTTTTCATTTTCTAATAATCCTCCAATTGCTTAATCGGGTCTTTCTGTACTTTCTATAACAAGTTCATTATCATCTTCAAGACTTCTTGATGATTGTTCTACAGTTTTAATATTTTTGTTTCTTATAAGGAAAAATATAATTCCAATGATAATAAAAACAATTACCACAGCGCCACATATAATACCAATCAAGATACTTTTGTTAATTGTATTATCATTTATTTCGTCCTGCACATAAGAAACAAAGAATCAAGAATAAAAGCTTAAATAAGTAGAAAACTTAATTACTGAAAAATTATAAAAAATATATTTCGAGAGTAATATAGTAATATCAGAATTTAATCTTGATAAAACAAATGAATTTGTTGACAATGAAATTAAGGTGATTGTTTCTGTAAATGACAAGAAATAAATCAATGTATATGAAAATGTTAATGAATCTTTTATTCGTGAATATGATTCTGTTAATGAATTTGAGGAAATATTTGAATTTGTTAATGTTATTGAATTAGATAAAGTAATAATGGTCGAAATGGTTAATGAATTTGTTAATGTTAAAGAACTTGAAATAGTTAATGAATTTGATAAAGTAAATTCTGGATATAAAGTAAAATGATTCGATTTGGTGAGTGTAATTGATGATACAAATGTTGTCTTTGGTATCATTGTTTCTGATAATGTGTTGGAATATGTTGGAGATGGCACATTTGTTATAATTTGTGTTGATATTTGTTTATATGTAAGTGATGAAGTTGATGAAACTTCTGTTGTAACAGATTGATATGAACTTTGAATATAAGAAGGAGAAACTGTTTGTATTTGAATTCTTGAGTGTGTATATGTCGATGTTTTAGTTGTAATAAGAATATTAATCATATCGTAACATTTTTTAACAGACATACTAGGAGAACATTTTATTTCTGTCGTTGTGTATGAATATGTTGTCGATTTTGTTGATGTTAAAGTACTTTTATATGAATAGTAATAAGAAGAAACATATGTACGCGAACTTGTATACACTGTAGTTGAAATTATAATATTTGTGTTCACTTGTGTATATGAAGATGATGATGTATATGAAGATGATGAAAATAACCAGTGTATTTTGGCAGAAAAGACTCTCAATTTTGATACAAAAATTGTTGATTGTGTAAATGATGAAACAAGATTGTTCACAAGAATAAATAAAGCAAAAAAGTGACAAATCTGAACAAGTTGGGAGTTTGGAAAAAAATATTTCATCAAATTAATTTGCATAAATTGCAAGATTAGATAATGAAAAATAAATATCAATTTTCTTTTGTCATACAAATTAATAATTATATTTCGATATTTCTTTTATGTTGTGTATAAATGAATTAAGATATTTTCGTTCTATGCCAAAATATTTTCAATACATATTTGGTCGTACTGTGCCCTTAACGTCTGTCGTTTTTGAATGAATTTTATATTGAATTATTTGGGTTGTATCTTCAAACAATTGGAGCAAACAGAGACCAAACAAGTTATTTTAAAAACTTTAAGTCAAAAACCATTTTAAACGCAAATGCTAATGGAGAAGAATCATTTCCTCTCATTTCAAAATCTTCAAAAATTTCAAATGAATCTATCCTCAATCCTTACTTTCAAATGGCAAGAAACATAAAATATGAAATAGAACACCTACAGGTTGAAGAGGATAATTTAAGTAAGTTACAAAAACAATTTCTTCGTCCAACGTTTATAGTTGATGATACCAATGAAAAGATAAGTTCATTAACCGCTACCATAAATAACAAAATTGTAGAACTTAAGAAAACGTGTGAAATGTTAGAACTTGATTCGTCTGAAAATGAAGACTGTAAAATTATTATTCAAAATCTTCAATTTTCTCTAAAAGAAAAACTCAACAAATTTTCTTTCAAGCATAATATTGCTCAGCAAACATTTTCAGCCAGTGTGCAAAAGAATATTGCACAACATGAATCAAACGATACAACTATTGAAAACTATGATTTCACTTTGGCTGACAACGTAGATCAAGAACGAATAACTCTTCATGATGACGAACAAGAAATCGAGGAACTTGCACGGAGAGCTGCAGTTGTTCACGATCTGTTTGCTGAACTTGGTAACATCATTGCAATGCACTCGGAACTCACAGACAGAATCGATTTCTGCATCGAAACGGCATTAAATAATGCAGTTGTGGCGCACAACGATATTGTCAAAGCTGCATCTTATCAGAAAAAGTCGCGCATGTGGATATGCGCAATTGTGCTTTTAGTTTTAGTGATTATATTACTAATATTTGCAATTCTTAAATAAAAATATCATATATCTCAATGAATGATGTTTGATAAATTCAAAATTATCATTATAATTGTGGCAAGCCTAAACCATGGACAAGATTGAAAGGAATCCTCTCGATGCTCAATCCTGGAATTGTCCATAATTGAAAAATGTGGGGCGACACGAAATTGGAAATTGACCAATTTCATCCAACACCAAAATCCAAGAAGGGATTTTTATTTAAAATGTTATCTCTATACAAGGAGTTCAAAAGATTTTTTATATGTTAAGCTGTTAAGAAATGTAAGTGATAAAGTGGCACAACTTAATTAATGGAAAGCAATTTCAATCGAAAGTTACAAGCATATTTATGTAACATAAAATATCTGGAATTAATTAGTAATTAAAATACACTTAAACATCACAAGAACAGTCAAAATTATTAATTATTAATTGTTTTCTCAATAAATAATAAGCCTATCTAGGCTCCCATGAAAAACCTTTATACGGGAAAAAAAACTGCAAACATACACCTTAATATAGTTTAAGCTAATACTGTAGCATTTTTCATAGAGAACATATTTAATTGTATATATCTAATAATTTTTTCGATTTAAATTTGTAATTTTCGTAATATTCCTATTTTTCACTCACTTCACTTAGGAGAAATTTTATTCTCGATTTTCTAATCAAATATAAATTAAGTAATATTTTTGGGGCTGAAAATATATTAAAATTTCTATTTGCTAATAAACGATATAATTAATGATTTATTTGAGTTTTTGTTGTATGTCTACATGTTTTTCATTGCCTTCTTTTTTTTTTTAAATATTTACGTTAACGTAACTATAGAGTAAGCATATTTATCAGTATCAAACTGAAATTATATACATGAATACCAAAGACAACATTTGTACCATCATTTTATCAGATCAACTTTGTTAATTAAACAAAATTTTGTTTAATTTATTTTTTTATTTATAAAATAATATATAAATGATTAATCCAGTTACCATGTAAAAGTAATAATATGGTAATAAAATAATGTATTGTTAATTTGAGTAATCTAGGTGCAAACACTAAGATGATCTTAAAGAAACAATTTTAATTTAACATACTTTTCCTTCAGTATTCGCTTTTTACTCAGATATAAAATAAAATTAAATTTTCCTTGAGTATTTCCATATGTAATTCAACATGAATTTGATTGCATTTTATAATACAACCTAAGCATTATAGTGTATAAAATATTTAATTAAAGGAAAACTAATAAAAAGATATATTATTAAAAATTCTTTTTATAATAAAAATATTTTATATATTTCATGTTCAATCAATACAAATTTTAATTATAAATATGTCATTATAATAATTATTTATTGCAATACATATTTACAATAATTATTCTTTGCCATATACATAATAGCTTTATAAAGACAACATAAATCTATAATAGCATAAATTCACAAATGAATAAAAACCTGTCGAAATTGAATTCAAATATCCGTTAGATTTCTTCAAGGAATTAAACGAAAATGAGTTCAAAGGGAATTGACTACTCACCAAAAGACAGAATCAATTTACTAAAGCTTAGGCTTGCTGGCAATGATAACTTTGATAGCAATGCATCAAATCAGCAACATGATTCAAATTCAAGTCATGCGACTACTTCTGACTCAATTAAATTTCATAGATCTCAATCTGAAATTAATATAGAGTCACAAATTCCAAACAAATTATTAAAAAACATACAAAGAAATAATAAAACAAATGAGGACCATAAAAAAATTGATGAAATAGCAATTCGCTCTCAGGTTGAAAAAGAACTTCGTGAAGAGTATGAAAATAAGTTTACTCGAATGAAGGATTGCCTTGTACAATATGTTTCGAAATATACTACATTAAATGAAGAAATAACTTCGATGGAATTAATTCAACGTCAACAAAAACTTGGAAGTATTACAACATATTTAAATGGAACAGCTCGATGGCATGGTGGTATAGATTTCATGCGAACCGAACGTGAAATTGAACTCATTAATCGACAAATCAAAGAAATCGACGATATCAAGAAAACAGAAAAAACCATATCACAGAATCTCCAACAAAAAAAGTCTAATCTTATGGCAAGTCTCAAAGAAAAGAAACAAATACTTCGCCAACTTGAAGAAGAACGAAAGAATTATGCCTATCAAATTAGGCTTGAAAATGACAAGTCCCTTTCAGAGTTCCATCCAAACCAGTACCTTGACGACGGAAGATACCTTCTTGTAGAGTACATTGGTCGCGGCGGATTCTCCGAAGTTTGGCTCGGATTGGACATCAAAGACGTCAAAACCGTCGCCGTCAAAATTCAGAGGATGGACCCGCAGTGGTCCCAAAGCGCGAAAGCAAATTTTATTCGTCACAGCGGCCGTGAAATCGAAATCCTTCGTTCTACACAGCATGAAAATGTTGTTTCTTATTATGGCTACTTTTATATAGGAAATGATACAGTTGCTCTTGTTATGGAATATTGTTCAGGTGGAGATCTTGCAGAGTTAATAAGAAAACGTGGGAAAATTCCAGAGAAAGAAGCAAAGTCTATTCTTGTTCAGGTAATTCAAGGACTTTTGGCACTACGGGCAAAAGAAAATTCAGTTATCCATTATGACCTTAAACCTGGAAATATCATCTTCAATAGTGATGGTGTTGCCAAGATAACAGATTTTGGTCTTTCAAAGGTTCGCGAACATGATGAAAGTGCAATTGAACTTACATCACAAGGAACAGGAACATATTATTATGCAGCGCCAGAAACATTCCAAAAGGGGAAATCGGTGCTTATAACGTCAGCAGTTGATACTTGGTCACTTGGAATCATTTTCTATGAAATGTTATATGGACAGAGGCCATTCGGAGAAGAAGTATCACAACAGACATTTGCTGCACAAATGGATAGAATGAGCGGGAAAGTTGTGTTTCCACAAGGTACAAAAGTATCCGATGCAGCAAAAAATTTTATTACGCTGTGCTTGGAGAGGGATCCTGGAGCAAGGCCTGTTTTGGATGAGATTGCAAAGAATGACTACATTAAGGCTATGATTGCGGGTTAGAGCTAATTGTCAGAATTTTTTGTTGTTTTGTTGTGTAAAATATTTTTAATGTTTGGGTTTATAGGCAGTTTAAAATTTTAAAGTATTTGTCGCTATAGAGAATTTTAAAAATTTCATTTTAGAGAATTTGTTGTTTTCAATTGAAAACGATTAGATTTTGAGTTCAATTGGGGTATCCTCGAAACCGTTAAATCTTCATCAAGGCCTGTAGGTATACAATAAATGCTTCCAAAAGAAAATTATACACAATTAAAGAATCTACATATTGCAAGTCGAGTGCTACAAGCTTCCACTGTTCCTCAAGCATTTATTTTACCTTTTGAAAAATTTCATAAGTATGCCAAAATTTTAGCAGAAACACCACAAAATGTAACCACTGATATGCTAAGTGTCCTACATATTCATTTTGCATTTGCTCATATTACTTTTACATCTAATGATGAAATTTCAATATTTCATTCTTTATTAAACATCTTGATCAATTCTCAAAGTGAAGAAATAACTCTCGGAGTAATGAGGTGTTTATTTCCTATAGTTTATTTTTCAGATTCTTCCAAATCAAGTTACTTAATGGAACTGGTGAACATTCTTGCACAATTTATTACAACAAACAACCTTCATATTTTATCACACTTACTTAATCTTCTAACTGAGCTTACTACCAAATCCAAGCGATTTACTCTTTCTATTTTCAGTAATATCAATTATAAATATTTAATTCAAATCATTACCACTCTTAATATTGAACAAATTCAACAGCAATGCTTTAATTGTCTTACTAACCTCACATATTCTATCAAAACTCTTAATCAAGAATATGCTGAAGATATAATATCATTAACAATAAAAGTTTTCCATTACAAAATACGATATCTTTACGAACGATCTCTACGTTGTATTCGTTACATTGCCATTAAAGGTTCTATTTGGCCCAGATTTATCTCAAGTCATCAAATAATTCCACATCTTAATTTTTTTCTTTCTAATGATTCCCCAACCATAGTTTTTGACACTTTGTGTGTTCTTGAGCAACTTTTGTATGGTAATGAGATATGCGATAATGTTGATATCCTTTCTATCATCGATTTAATGGGAACATATAGCTGTGCTCAGCTAAAATCAGCGCAATTTATAAGCGCATATTTGAATAAGTTTCCAGAAAGTGCTGAAGTTTTAATCAATCTTGGAAATTTGGTTCAATACTTAAGAAATGCACTCGAAAATGCTTCGTTTGAAATGAAGCTACAATGTGTTGGAATTTTACGGTCTTTAATATGCAATTGTTCAATTAAAGAAAAGTATGAAATTATCAAACAAATTGATATCATTTTATTGGTACAAATGCAACCAAATGTGGCTGCACCAATTTGTTTGTTGATATTTTCAATATTAAAAATGTATTGTATAACCTTGCAGGTTGTGGGCGATTCAGAAACTTTCAGAAGTATGTTCTTGAACGATATGGTACAGAAAACGTTTGAAGAATTGTCAAGTTTACAAAACGAACAAATTTCAAATTTGGCTATTGAATTCCTTCAAATGGAAAATTAATGGTTTATGTATGTAAAATATTGAATTTTTATTTATTTTTTTTTATTGTTGAAATCAAAGAAACCACTAAAAACTAAGCGGAATCAATACCACCATCGTATGGTTGAGACTTCGCAACATCCCACCAATCATATCCGAGTTTCCACGGATATACTTTAATTTTAGGATCAGATTTAAGTGGTTCCCAATTACTTTCTTTTGTTGATGGAGTAATTCCCTTTACCCAAACTGTTTTTCCTTTATACTTTTCACTATTTCCACCATCCATAACTAAATCTTCTATATAGAAATCAGCATATAGTGTTATGTCACTGTTTAGTGTGTTCTTTGGCATAGACATAGTTGGTGAGTGCTCCATTCTCGAAATTGTGCTTTAGGTTTTGTAATTGTGAAATTCCTAATTGAGGACTAATGGAGGCCATTGTGCGTATAAATATAATATTTGATTAGTGATTTTCCAGGAATTTAATGAACATTGTTGGAAATACGAATATAAGAAATATCTTTCTGATTTAGAGGTCGACCATTAAATAAATGCTTTCTTATTAGGCATGAATAAGTTTGGAGGTTGTTAAAGATATACAAAGTTATTGTCACCAATTGTTCCTAATTGTCCTTCTAATTTTCCTTCTTCACCATTTAAGTCATAAACAATTAAACATTTTCCTTCTGGATGAAATCATTATATTTCTTATTTGTATTTTCATCAAATGTTTTGATTTTTTCCTTTTTTCATCTTTAATTATAGTTTTGAAATCATTTGAATATTTTTTAATTTCTTTGTTAAAAATTTCCTTTATTTTTTGTTTGGCTTTTTGTTTAAATATTTCATACAATATAAATTGTTTCATTTAGCTTTGATGAAATTGATTAATATCATATATTATGATTTCTTATGTTAAGTCTGTTAAGTTTGATAATCTTTGGAACATTTCATAAGAACTTTCCGCGCTTAATACAAATTCTTTTCGTGATTCTTCAATAATGATATATATTGCTTTGTGCAAATAATTTAAATCCGTAATTAAATAAATCGCTTTGCTCATGGGGGTCTTTATTGAGCCATACTGTGGAAGTGGATTTGCTTCTTTAATTCCATCGTCTGATACTATTTTTATATCAATATTTTATCTTTGCATTTATTTTGAAATTCAGCAAAGTTATATTTTTTAACGTTTGTGATCAAAGATACTATATGTGTCGTAACTTTATCTTTGTATAAACATTTATAAACTTTATTGACAATATAAAAAAATTTTCTAATTGTTATGGCAGTAGAGAAATCCAGAGTAATACTTGGTGAAATTAATGGAATAGCAACATTCCTAAATGCATCATAATGTGCAATGTGTTGACAAAGAAGTTAGCGATGAACTTCCAGAATCTGTAAATAATCCATCACAACATTGAGTGTAACAAAACCGCCTGAAAATCATTTGAAAAAAAGTCAATTCATTCTAATTACGCGTAAGAATTTACTTCTCAGATAGTTTACTAAATTAACGCTTAGCTCAGACTAATTTTTGTTCATTGTCTTGATTAGCAAGTAACGAATTGTTATTAATTTCTTCAAATTGTTCTTCGTTATTCTTCTTCCTCCTAATTACAGCAATTACAATGACTGCAATAACTACGACGAAAGCTGAAGCAACAGAGCCGATAATGATATAAATCTTATTATTATCATTTTTGTCGCCATATTTCAAACCTAATGCACTTGCCACTTTTCTCATAATTCTTTGAATTACATTATCGTTTGTGTAATGAACGACTTCGAAATTGCATTCTTCAGTCGCTGGCTTGTATTCTGGATCAGGATCACGCGTTTCCTTATCGTCAGGTAAGGAGAAGTCAATGTCCTTTTGGTTAGCAGCACTATCGAATGCAACATGAGCTCGACCTATCCATTGATCCCAAAATGCTCCATCGAAAGTCAAATAATTTAATACGTTTTCGATGAAGTTACGGCATGAAGTCTTATCCAAAAGGTTGATAGTGTAAGTGATAAGTTTAACAAATGAGAGATCATAATTTAATGCTAATCCAAATTGACATAATTCGATTTCGTCTGCGATTGATGGATTGTTGAAGGCTGATAAAGCATAAGAAGCATCGAATATGCGGTAAACTGGAACTAATTCAGAAGCTCTAAGCTTAATATCAGTTGCTTTATCGCCAGAATCAATGAGACATTGTGATCCATGATATACAGAAAGTACTTTAGTGTTGATAAATTGTTTAAATGATTCTTCAATGTTAATGAAATCAACTGGAATTGCTTTAAGGATTTGCATTATTGGTGATTGGTTAGATAATTCAACAACAACTGGGGAAATGATATCTAAGATGTCACCTAAGTTATTATAATATAAATTCAATGCTTCTTTAAGGTTAAAGTCTGTGTCCTTAAGTAATTTACCAACTTCTTGTAATTTCAATACATCATCTAAAACATATTTGGTCAATAATTCAACTTTGAATGTCTTTGAAATATTAATGATAAATGGATAAACATAATTTAATATAACTTCGCCACTTTTTGTAACCTCTTCAACTTCAGCGGTTTTGCCGATTTCTTTAAGATATTGTTTAACTGATTTAGTTCTGAATCCATCGATATAAGGAATTGCTTCCTTTAAGAAGTTAACAATACCTTCATTAAGTTGGATCTTTGTAGTGTTAGTTAAGAGTTGTTCAGCACGCTTTTGACCATAAGCTATAGTTGAATCATTGAAATCTTTCGTATGATTAATGAATGATACTAATGATAATTGACCAATAGACTTTTCAGGGTTAGCGAATTCTTTAATAGTATTAACAATTAAGTTATAATATTGTAATGATTTCTCGTCATGATATTTCTCTTGAATTAAGTTGAATATTTGTTTAAGGTTATAGTTCAAGTCATAATTTGGTGCAATTGCACGTGCTTCATTAATGTAATTAGAAATATCAATTAATGTTTGATTCTTTAAGAATATTGCGAATCCTTGGAATATATCTAAGACTCCAACCTTATTAGATGTACAATTCTTGATTAAGTTAATGTAAAATGTAACTTCTTCAACTGGAACTTCGAAATGCTTGGAAACTAATTCGATTAAATTCTTTGTGTTTGTTGAAAACTCTTGGAAGAATGGCTTAAGCTTGTTCTTAATGAAGATTGTAGCATTATGATAAAATGGATTATCAAACAATTGATAAACAACTTTACTTGGATCGCTTTCAATGTTTGTGAACAAGTCTAAGAAAGCAATTAAGTTTGTGCATGTTGTAGCAATTGGAACTTTACGTAATCCATTAAGTGAATCGATATGATATTGGAATAAGTTCTTAAAGTTAACGCCTAATAATGTGTCCTTAACATAGAAGTATAAATCCTTAAGATAATCAATGCCTGTGAATAATCCATCCCAAAGTAATGATGCTTCAAATTTGGTTGAATCAACTTGACTGAATTTTTGATATATTTCGAATAAGTGTGTAAGCTTTGATGAATCTTTAGAAATGAATTTCTCATGAATGTACTTGGGTGTGATTTGTTCTGAATAATGTGATCCTTCAAAGACATGTAATACTAAACAAATGTGATCATAAATATTACTTAAATCAAGTTGTAAATTGTCTTTGAGTAATGAATGGAAATTCCATCCTCCATCAATGATTTGATTATAAAGATTTAATAAGGAGCATTTGTTCATGTTAAGTGCTTTGAATAATGAATCAACAAGTGGGATAATATCCTTTTCAAGCATATCAAAATATTTATCAAGATCACTAAAGGCTCCTAATAAATCTTTGATTGCACTAAGACCAATGCTAAACTCTGCATCAAAACCACCTAAATCAATCTCATCACCATTGATATATGGAAGTTTAGTCGAGATTGATCCTCCAAGAAATGCAAGTGCTAATTTTCCATATGTTACTTTCTTGTTGTTATTTGAAAAGAGTAATCTTTCAACACCTTTAATTAATATACGATAATTATCATCAAGTTCAACTAATGAGCCTAAATTAGCATCTATCTTGAGATAATTTGCATAGTATGTAATATTACTTAAGATAAATTGAGTTTCCTCAGCTGGAAGCTCTAATGCCTTGATGAATTCAGATACAGTGTATTTCTTTCCTAAGACACCTGATATGATTGTTAAAATCTTAGCTGCTGCTTCTTGAGGATTAACATTTACATTAGCGAGCTCAATCGTATAAGCAAAAGCTAAGAATGAGAGAAACATTCTAAAAAATGAAGCGATTACTTCAAAAAAATTGTTGCCATTCAATTTTTCAATGGGAACAATGATGCTATTTCTCGTCACATGTAATTGAATGTCACTCAATTTTCTTAGAATATTCTCGAAAAAAAATCTTTTTTCTTTTCCAAAACTCCCCAAAATACCGCAGAACAAATTTATCGTTCTTAAGAACTTACTTTTATCTCGACTTTTTCTGTAGTTTAGTGGTCGTTGTAAACCTCATTGTTTTTGGCTGCCAAATAACGGTTTCTGATGGATTTCATCCAATAAAATTTTCTTCGAAACCAGAGGTAAATCATTTATTTATCTCATTTAAAAAAATTTGCATTCAGTAAGGCTTTTAAACTTTTTGAAAAAATTTAGAAATAAACTACAAATAATTCAAATATTTCCGAACATTAAATATTTTTATATACTTCAAGTGTTTTATTTTTCTTATGATAAGGTAAAGATTATTGTTATATCTGTTTTTTTGAAAAATATATTTATTTTACAATATCCATCAATTTAATTTCAATAATTTTCTCAAATATCATATTAATATATACTAACATTCTTTAACAAACTAGAAATAATCCCTATTGTAATTATTTTTTTTTACTAAATTTGCAATTCTGTATAATGTTCAATATCTAAATTTTTTATTCTTTTCACCTGATTTTCATTTTCAACAATTACTTGCTTGGATGTATTATGTAATAGAAACATTTTAATGTTTTTTAAAGTAATTTACTCAAAGAAAACTTATTTCATGAGGAAAAAGGAACTCCACCAAAAGCCATATTGAGGGAAAGTTGTATTGGCATTTAATAGTTTCAACAAAAAGGTGATCTTCAAATTGAAATTTTCTTCCTTTATTAACACTTTTAGACATTATCGGCGATTTTAAAATAGCCATCTGAAGAATGTTCTGTTGAAATGTTGTATGTTTTTAAATTTTATGATAATAATATTTTTTTCTGAATCACAAATATTTCTAGATAAATAATTTTCCCTTAAACAAAGTATTATTTTTGTTACAAGATGTTTTCCTTTAAGGATATATTGTTATAAAAATTCGCAATTTTGATTCGAAACTTTAAAAAATAAACTTTTGTTGCTGAAAAAAAAATATTCTCCACAGCTTTCATTTATTTAATATAATAACATTTTCAAATAGGTGGTGGGCGTTGCATTTGATGTCTGATAATTGGACGAGGTGTATTTCCTGGGGGAAGGTTTGCAACAAACTCTATAAACTCATCACCAAGGATTTTTCCATGACAAGGTTGGTCATCATCTTCATTTAAAGCTTCAATTAAAGAACCAATTTTTCCCCAATTTTTAACTTCGTCAACTGTAAATCCAGTCCCGTAAAGATATTTGCAAATTGTGTCGTTGCCCCCTTCGTTCTGATCCTTTTGAGCAAATGCAAGAAGAGCTGGAGAAGACATTGAAACGCTTTAAAACAAAAATTATCGTTAGCCGCCAAATGTGCACTTTTTGAATCAAGGCAAAATATAATTTCTCCACATGCGTCTGCAAGGAATATTTCATAATAATGCAATGAATAATCATAGCATATTAAAAAACAATCTGTAGCGATTTTTGTTTAATTAAAAATGAGTATTTTTAATTTGCAATATTGAATAAGAATGATAAAGATGGTGTCATAATCTTTCTAAGTTTATCTCCATAAAGAGAATTCATGATATATTTCGAATAAAAATTATCTTTAGTGCAAGCTCATAAAGCAAATATCATGTCAAATGGTCATTTGTTCATTTTATGATTGCAATAAAGGATAGAAATCCCTTTGTTATGATTCAAAATGGTAATTTCTATCTTGAAGAGTAACAACAATGAGCTTTGTTAAGAAAGACACTGCTAAATCGTTTGAATGGCTTGAGGAAACTGCTAAATCAGTACATCCAATTAAATAA